>NW_028328294.1:327840-655681 GCF_048544385.1 Mastigoproctus giganteus | reverse complement strand
GAATGCTATCTTACTCAATGGAATTCCAGTTTTAATTTTCTGACTATTTATCCCATCACATTTTAACAGATGGCCACGATATCTGTACTTATCCACTCGTAATATACTCTTCTCCTCGATTAAGTTTTTATCCCTTACCGCCATTCTAACTTTTCCACCCATTCATAGGATGGAAAAGACCAGAGTTCGAATCCCGCTTAGGGCAAGTAATTTTTTGGGTCGTTCTCACAATGTGCCTGAGTTATCTGGTCTCTAGCGAGGGAAGCATTGTTTTTATCTCCTGGAAACTGTTTTCGTCCAACAGACAGAAAATCGACCAGAGAACACATGCAATTTACAGACATTATATACGGCGCAATAGGATCGATGTGTCTAAACTACAACTGATTTTGCTGTATAAGATTCTTCCCTGTTTGTGGTTACCAAACGAAGGCGCAAGTTCTTCAGACACATTCTCTGTTGTTTGTGGATAGTGCATAGGTCTGAAGCAGGAGAAGCACAACGTTGTTGGTGGCATCAAGTTTTTCCAGTGCTTAATAAGCACTATTTTGGAATGCCTATGGGTGATCAAAACAAAGTCAAGTTTAGAAAGTCTGCTGATCGAAAAGTTAAATATATCCCAAGATACTATCCTCTATTGTTCAGGTGCCACACAAAGAAGACCTGTCAGTTCCCAATTCGTTTTCTAAAAATCTTCGCAATAGAGCGCCATACTTCCCTAATCAGCAAAAATTAGGTGACTCATTGAGGGACTCTGATTAGCAAAAATCCAATGCAGAACTCCTGACATTATTTTAAGAGTAAAATCTACTGGATTCCGACAGCACAACTTCCAAATACAGAAATAGCTGTGTAGGTTTCCATACTGTTGCATAATCCCCGCTATTGCTTTGAATGGTCTTTATTGAGAAATTGGTATTAGTCACAGTCCAGAAGAGTGACATCTTTCCATAGGCACTTGAGGTAAAAGGTTGAAAGATGTATTGTTTCACACGAGGAATTCACATCGATTCCTGTTGCGCGTTTTGTTGATATAAAAGGAGACTATGGAAATGTGAAAACATGCTGGCTAAAAAAGGATCAAGTATAAACAGAATGTCCTGGGTAGGGGAGCTTCAAGGTGTTGGAACTCCTTGTTTCAGCATGTTCCCATGGTTTCTCTTCCTGAAGAAAGGAATGACAATAGATCAACACCACAGAAGAGAATGCTCTTCCAGAATTGAGTGGCAAACTGGCGCACACAAAGCAGTAAACAATTTTAGTTCCAATAAACCAAAACTTGCTTTCATCACGCCATACCAATCTGAGACTGATCAAACGTTTTGTACAGCACCGACCCTCATGGCGAAATTTTCAAATGCATCTTCTATTTCAAAATTTACCGGTAGAAAAGTGAAGAGTGTGATGTCTTTAAATGAATCAACCAGGTGCGACCCTATCTTCTAGCAAATTAGGCGATTGCTTAGGATGCACATCGGCTGAAGTCGAATCCTGAACAACTTACTAGCTAATATAAGTAAAAATACTAAAACAACTTAAGTAAGGAATGATCACCAGTTCAACCATTCTTGAAGGGAGGAATTACTAGGACTAATGAAAGTTATGTTAAAACAATTTTAACAAATTTTGCCCTTACATGAGCTTATAAAAAAAAAAGCTTACAAGGAGCACACGTTTAAGGGCTAATGTAGCGGGATGCATACCCTTACACTCATCCTGGAAGCAACGAAAGTGCTAACTAAAACTGATTAAGACTGTTTCTGATTCCTTTACCTCATTGATTAAATCATAGCTCGGCACGTTACTTGCAATCAAATAATCCCGTATAGTTGCTTTAACTGTTGTTGAAAGATTAAGAAATTGATGAATGGGTTAAAATTCTTTAAATACAGTATGGTTATCTGTTTTACTGACTGGGACAGAAGTTTAGTTCAAATGGAGCGGCATGTAATAATTTGCTGTCGAAGATTCATAAAAATTGCAAAACGAGTTTCTTTTTAATCAAGGAAGTATCATTCCTTGATATTTATAGCAGATTATCACTATTAACGAATCACAACATTAAATCTGATATAAATGAGCCAAACTTTGACTACATTTATGATCAAAGACCAACAAAATTCTTATGGGGAGTGGGGGGGGGGAAACAAAGATGACTTCTATTGGAAAATAAGCCTTCTAAACTAAAATTTAATATATCAGAACAAGTACATTTAAATTGGACTTAATTTGTCCATGGAGCAAAACCGTCTTGATACACCGGAACTACAGAAGTTACCAAATGTCTTTATATAGGAAATAAAAATTAAAGAAAACTGCTCTTAGCTACGTACACAATTCACGCTGTCCTGCCAATACAGCTTTAATTAAATGGATGAAATAAAATAAATAAATCTACAGTCAAGGCCTTCACATGTGCGTCGTATTCATGCCTGTGGAATGGAAGTTAAAATTCCTGGCTAGAATAATAGAACGACAATTAGATTTGCCTTGGCCGTCAAGATATGACAGCATAAAAAATCTCCACCCAGTATCTACAGACCTCCCAAAGTTAACGTGCCCGGGCATTGAACTCAAACATAAGTAATCAGTGTCAGCAGAGCAATGCAGATCGGATGAAAAAAGCTGATACATTTTGTTCTAAGACCTTCACTATGTACAATAAAACAATTATTGGCTCATCGTGTCATTAAAAATAAATAAATACTGATCTACCTACAAAAAGACTGTCAATGTTTAATATCGCTCATCCTTAAGAACGGATGACAATATTTTAACAAACCCGGCATACCTCTAACAGATGAAAGAACGTGGTGTATTGCTAGACACAGGAGTGAACGATAAGATTTTAATAATTTCTATGTTTCACATTTAAATAAGGCAACGATTATCGTATTCATTTTCTTAACCCGTTAATTCAAATAAAGACCTAATGTCATTCTTAGATGTATGCTTCTTTGGATAAAGAAAGATTGAGTTAAAAGTATTTTATTATTAAACGTGATCCATAACACCCCCTTCCCTCTACAAAGAAAGTTGTCTGATAATTTTCTTCGTGTAATGCATCATAATATCAGATAGAGCGACCGACTGTCTTACTTCCTTTAAATGAATATTTAAATAATGATATTCCTTTAAATGAATATTTTCGCAAAAATACAAAACGTACACAAGTCACTTCTGACGATAAATAAGAACTTAATTTGATTTATCGCAGTTTTGTTCATTTATCCACTATGAACGCGTGACACGTTCATTTTGGATAAATAATCGATCGCTTCACGAGTTAAGTTTTTATAACCAATAAAATGTATTAAAATAATAAAATTGTGTTTATACTCCGAGACGACCACACGGTCAGAGAAATTCACAAGATAGAGAGAATACAAGAAACAGCACAATATTTAGCAGTCACTGGTTTGAACCCCGATCACTCAAAGCAGGTGCACTTACGCAGCTTGGCACCCAACCATTTGGGTACAAGCGTTTACTTTTACCGATTCGTAATCCTCACTTATACATAAGTCATTTAACCTCTTTGCAAACCTACTAACCAATTTTACAGTGGAAGACGCACTGTCAAGTCTGTCCTGAGATCGTATTTTGAGACAATGAAATTAAGACATCAGGGAGATTACCACATGCTTTATAGGCCAGTAAGCATTTGGTGAAAAAGAGAATTTTTAATAGAAGCAATCACAGAAAACTAGTTGCTGTGGGATAAAAATCCGAAACACTTCTGTTTTGGATTTTCACAGCAACATTAATCGGCCCTGAACACATTTCGACAGATATATGCAGCACTATGGCCTCAGCAATGGATCCCTTAAAAGAAATTCAAGAACCATATTACCCTAAATATTCACAATATCATTATTTTAGAGGAAATAAAGTTGAGATACAAGAAGATTATTTGTAACATCCAGAGAACTCCAAATTACAAGTCCTAAATGTTTCCATACGTGACATTTGTGAAAGGGATACATATACGATATTAGTAACTAGCGATGGTGGATCTTACAAGCGTTGTACAAAGTTTCAGTAGAGTTAAAAACAATTTGATTTCGCAAACGTTCCTCAAATCTGATGAAACAGTGGTCAACTGCGTAGCGTCTGAACGGGGTTTAGTCCAAAGTATAATGAATTGCCTCCATGTCCATATTTATCCATTTCTGTGCATAGGAACGCAATTTCACCCTGCAAACCGTCAATCTAAGATCTTTTAAAAACAGTTTCCTTGCTTCATTTTGAGTAGTTCTTCACTGAGAGTAAAATTACTGGGCAAATAATCTTAAAACAACAACACGATGAAGCTACTAGAAACTAATTGGCATCCCTGACCTCGTATGTATTCCATCCTAATTTTCTAGGTAAATAAGAGGTCAAGGGGACGGAATATACAAGGTTGTCCTTCCGTAAGAACTGCATACCCTTAGTGCTCAATATGTTCTAATTATAACCGAATTTAATTTTAACTGAGCTAACTTCGATTAGTACTCTGGATGAATTAACCTCATGTCCAAACCCGATATGTAAATATTAGGAAGCACATGCGCCCTCTATTTCTATCTTTTTCATTAAGTAAAAAGCATGAAGCTATTGCGAATCTGCGTAGGTAATTTCTTCTTGTTGGTAATGTCTTATTTTCCGACAAAAGTACAGCCATGGAAAATTCTCACTCTGTTGGCAACTTCCATGCAGCATAATCATTCCATTATACTTATAGGAACGAAAGAAACCAAAATCCTGGCTTAGCAAAAACAGTCTGGAGAAAACCCAATTTCCCTTTCCCCCCTCTAAGCAATGAAATTTAAATATAATATAGGGACTTCTTAGGAGAAGAAGAAATATTAAGTAAACTTTCGGAAAAATAGGTTAATATAAAGAAATATTAAACTTTTTTCCCTCACTAACTTGAGATCAAGAGAGCGGTTAATCGCTTTGAAGAACACGTTGTTTACCCATCCACAATATTCCCTTATGCAGCCCAACTGAATTACCACACAACGATAACGTTTTTAAATTGCATAATTCCTCCTACTAAATGCTGAAAAGGACAACAAATAAAAGTGTATTTAAACAGGAATATTTAAAAACATAATCCCGTGTCTTTATTTGTGACTTTAATTTGCGGCATGCAGATGAAAAAGCACGAGTCATACAATCCCAAGAAGCATTTAATTCATCAGAACTGCTAACATTCACTTATTTTTAATTACATCGCATTAATTCACGAAGAAAATATAATCCAACATTTTGGCGAAGTCCGCGGTACAAAGATCTGCGAAATCCACAGAGAACACAAAGAGGATCTTGGTAAAACTACAAAATCTCTTTTAATAAAACCACAGGTGGCGCCTGACCCTAACACTATGTACACTAATTCAAGTCACTCTTTAAAATTAGTCTAGATCACTGTTTATGATCTAAACTACAATTTTGAATATATACATGTTAGTTTACATACAAGATTAAGAATCATTGTATTCACTGACGTCATAATCACCACGCGATAATCACAGCGCGTTACATGCGCTGTGAAACTCAAATTGAAAGATTTAGCTAAATGAATAAAACCTACTCTAGTTTTATGTTTTTTTAACCAGATATTTAGAAAGAATGAAACTTAATAACAATATTATTTCATTTAATTACTAGCGTTTTTCACATTTAACAAATGTACATTTTCATTTTCTATCCATGCATTATAATGTGTAGCCCAAGACCATTCTTACTCCATACTCTCCACTAAAACCTGAAAATTAACGCTTGAATATCACTACCGAAAGATGACTAGCTAAGAACTTGGGTAATCACGATTGGATAGTGGTCGGATATCAAATCTGCTGACAAATTTTTGTAATTAATAAAGCTTCTCTCAACTTATCAAGAAGTTGAGAACTTATAGTTCCCTCCTCAGTACCAGTCTTTGGAGCGAGTTTCTTATACATGTATTAACAGCATTCGTGTTTTCAGATTTTTTTAAGGTTGTTCTTGCGTGAGGTTTCTGCTTGTTATACTCTATAATGTAAGTTCTTGGAATTGTTGATAAGGGGGAGTAATATATGAATGGACGCGACGCCTCTGAGTTTATAAAACATTGCTTAGGGGGGGGAGAACTGGAAGTACATTTGTTAAGAATATTCCTCGAAAGGTGTCACGCAAGCTCCCTGTATTCCATACAAGAGTGTCACGAAATTGTCACTTTAACGTGTTAAGCAAAAGACGAATGAAAATCTTCATGTTTTTTTAAGAGGACGCTTAAAATGTGTTTCCGCCCACAGCAATGTAGAGGATGCATTATTTGGGGTTCTGATGTCTCGTTTAATGTCTACAACATGAATCTTCCATCCCAATCACAACTGAAGAAGAAAAAAAAAAGTTGAACACAAGAACTTACAAAGAAAAAAAAATACTTTCGCTTAATCATAGAGGACAGGATGCGATTGTACTGACGCTACGCAGGTAAAATACTTCCTGACACGTTCCATCTATTGAATGTCTATCGCGCATCCAAAAGCTATTACTAATATTTTCTAAGAAAAGTTTCTTAAAAAGCTTAAACATGCGCAGAACTATTACTGCAAATAATCTTGTTTTTTTTCCTTTTTTTTTTTTTCAAGGTGAGGATTTAAACACAAGTTATATGCCCACTTACTGTTCATTTTTATCAAATCAACCGATAGTTTCAATGTCAATACGCTTTGAAGACCTACGACACTGAAATACTTGCGGAAATTCTCATGCCACAAGATATTTTTAAGGAAACTTCTAAGGCATTCCATTTCGTGTTCAAACCACTTCTGAGGAAGTTATTTTTATGAACAGAATAGTCTTAACACGAACTGCGTGCTAAACAGTTCACTGACAGCACGTTTGCAGGAAGACTATTGTGGACTCAACATCTTCTCAGACCCGAATTCAATGGAGTGCTTCTTGTGAGAACTTGCTGCATATACATCCATGCAACAAAGGATACATCTAAAGCGAGCCCTTTCCTTTGTGTTTGAAATTTTCTTCAGACTATAAATCTTTTATCGACGCTGAAAATGAATACCGAATGAAAAATGGATATTAAATATCAGAGTCCTGTGAACATTAATTTCTTATCTTATATATTAATGCTCAAAACACGGCTGATTTTCATTCAGCATTCGTAGCATGATCGAGCTATAAGTGCATTACCTGGAGGAAATTATTCGCTAATATTTTTGATAAGGGGTGGTTTCGAATCCCACCAGAAAAGAATAATTCTTATCCTATTTCTGGAGTTTGCTTTCCACTCGAATTATTCCGGTTTTCTCAAACACTACAACACATAAATCGACTCGAGAACACATCTGAATTTAATACTCGATAAAATCAAAAAGTAGCAGCATAATAATGCTATGCGAGAACTGACTATGTACAAAATAGCCGATACGCAAAGAAACCGCCCCATCCACATCCACCAGAGAAGATTCACATCTAGATTAATTCCCATGAGTTACTGGTCAATAAAAATAGGAGTAAAAATACAATTTTGGCAACGTTAAACAAATTATAACTGAAAGTAATGAAGGGACTAATAGCCAATGTGACCAGTGGAATTTCCAGAAAGGGGGTGGGTAGTTCCTAGGGATTCAATACTACTATTGTTGGTTTTACAGCGTATGACTAGCTTATTCCATATTGTACGCTGTCATATGTCTGTACAAGTATGTGGTCACGGGCCAATCTTCAATTTGCTTTTGCTGAAACTCCATGGCTTAGGAATTGGAGAACTCCCTACTCTGCCAGGAAGCTTAATTCAAGAAAAACTGAGGTAGATTATTCTGCCAGAGAATTAGTTACAGGACAGTACACAGAAATTAGGTTGGGTGGAGAAGCTCTGTATTACCGATTAGGGCAGATTTCTCAAACTATGGATAATTATGCTTCAGGATTGGTAGTTGAGCTAGGTCTCGAATATTACTAAGCTTGGAGGTTTTCCACCTGTTTACTTTTCTTAGCAGAAGCATAAGGAATAATATTGCATTCTTTCAAGTTTTATTTATCAGAAGGTTATTTTGAAATGATTTTTCATCGCATATCTATTTCAGAAAATAGATAAATCTGTTAATATTCGTTATGTCGTAGCCTAGTGGTCAGGCGCGCGGGTGCATAAGTACACGTGCCTTGAGTGACCGGGATTCAAGCCCGTGACTGCTGAATACGGTGCTGTTTCTTGTTAACTCCTCTGACTGTTTGGTCGTCCCGGGGTATAAACAGAAAATTTATTTATTTTATGTCAATCGATGCTTTTTCTTAATTTGCCTTCAAACAACCATTATTGTTATCAAAAGTGAGTGGAATACGAATGAGTTAACTTGTTGAAAGACAGAAGGATTAATTAATAGCTTGATTAATGTGGTCTGCAAAGGGTGGGGGAGACATCGAATTACAATTCCGGTGTTTGATTAAACGTGCGTTTCCATCAGATCGCTAAACATGTGAATATTCGCTGCTGAATGCTATTTGGAAGTGAAAATACGCGAGAATCATCGCCAGGCAGTATGAGAAAGATTTTCTCGCCCAGCTGCGTGCGAACGTGCGTATGGACATGTGTGTGTAATAGTAATGACGGCCTTCAGTGAGGAAAGAATAGGGAGGAGGGGTGGAGTGTCTGGGGGAAATCAGACGCCTTCTAATAGACTGGTGTTTCTGAATGACATGTTGGCATGCACAGGGCTGAGCGGAAGACGGGATTCCCATTAAGCAGTGTCCCTTCTATAGGCACAGGCGACGTTATGATAATAACGTGTTCCCTAGTTGTCGGTTGTTGTCTGCCTGTCACCGCTGTTCTGTGGTGACGGTAATGACGACGGGAAGCCAGTTTTGACAGCAGAGCAATTTCGTTATTGTCGAGTCGTGCTCTTGTGGTCAACAGTGCTAGGGGATGGACCGGGTCCCGCACTGCGGGAGTGTAGGGGGCGAGAGGGGGGAAAGGAAATCCGAGGTAAAGAAGTGTGTCATTTTGGCTGTCACTTGACAACACCACCTTTTTAGCGCGTGCCACAAAGGGCTCTCGAGACAAGACCACGTCGGATTTCTCTCAAGCCAAGAGAGTTTTGTCGTCACTTGTCCCAAACTCGCCTCGAGTTGTATGTGCGCCGGCAAAGAACCTCTTTGTTTCTTCCAACCAACGCTGCTATCTGGATGCACTATTAGGCACCCTTCACCAGCGTTCATTCATTGTGCAATGTGCGACAGGAGACTGGCTTTTGGAACATCTGTGTATATATTTGTGTGCGAGTGCGTGCGCGCGCGCGTATATAGCATCTTTGTCTCGTGAGAAACACGTGTCCGCAACGTTTACACATATTGTTTAAAAAATGTGCGAGGATTAGTGAATGCACCGGACAAGAGATGTGAACTACGATGACCTTACCATTGACGGTTCTGGTCCACTGATAATACGTTAAAAGAAACACCCTGAGAAAGGCTGTTCCCCCATGTTTTTTTACTTCAATACGGATGGAAAATAACCAGAATGACTGAAGAACAAATGAATTCCATAAGAACTGTAGAAACTATCCACCCTAAACTTTAGAATCAGAGTCGAAAATATCGTATGAATTGTTAGACCTCTCACGTATTTTTCCTTCCATCCCCTTTCCCGGATTGTAAAGAATCAGAATGTCTACTTAAAGTTGTTATATATCTAGGAATATCCTACATAAATAAAAAAAAACAATAAAAAGCGACAGATACTCTATAATGAAATGTTAAAGCAGAGGATGTACCATTCTTATAACGGAAGTTACAATAAACGAAATACTTATACACACCGATCTGTTAATCCTGCACAGATAAGGCAATTATATATTCAAAGACACTTAAATAAGCCTCACTATCCAGAGATAAATCGAGAAGTTACATAGTGGGGCATATTGTTGTAGAAACATTATTAATCCAGAGGAATTAGATTAAGGATTTTGTATACAATCGAAAACAGATCCGTTTATATCAGAAAGATTCTGCACAATTATAAAATTATTCCGAAAATTTATGGAATAACGATGTATAATAAAGTTTAATATTTTCTAATAATAAAATTAGTATAAAATAATTTTTAAAATCTATCGTAGAATCAGTAATTCCAAAATTAATAAATTATCAATTGAAGATTAATTTAAATATGGAATATTTAATAAATTCCGCGAGGGATTCTTCCATTAAAAATGATTTTCTGATACAGTGGTTCTCTATGGTGTCATATTACTTTATTTCCTTCTACTCGTGTTGGATGGTCCACAGATTGATGGATACTTGAGTGCGTCTTTCGCAAATAGAATCGCATAATTATTAAATATTAGGAATTCTAACGCTATTGTTTAAATACTGTAATAATTTCCATTATTGCAAGACTACTTTTTAGCACCAAGTTATCTTAATTTCGAAAAACGCTTGCGATCATACAGTGCATTTCAAACCCTTAAAAGATCAGAAAACTTAAGTATACAAAAGAAAACAACAAATTTTACTTACCTAGTGAACGCCCTTCCCACCTATCGCTTTTTCTATCAAGTAAAAATGCAAAATCTGCAAAAACTGTGCCACAGTAATAGAAAAGGCACTTTTGTCGGGCAGTTCCATTGGAGGATTACGACATTAACTAGAAGGGAAGTGGATGCCTGGAGAGAATTGACTCAAATTTTAGCGTGTGGAAACTTTACGTAAGTGTCACGTTAACAACTTGTCCCCTCCTCAGTAATGGCTCTTGTCACGGAAATGACAAAGAATTATTTAAAGCTTTATCTTATCAAATGGGAAATGACTTTCCCAAATTACAAGCTCGATTATAAACGATACCTTGCGTCGCGATAATGAAGTTTAATGAGGGAACCACGATGTGCCCAAGCAGTGACTGTGGGCAAGTTTTCTTTTTCTTTATATAACTGTACCCAGTTAAGTACAGCTTGCTGTACTTCACTGGGTAGTTGGTCTTATTTAGACTTGGTTTGCGCAGAGGCAACTAAAACCATGAGGTGCCAGTTGAGTATCTGTGAATCTTAGGTGGTATTTACTTTACAGATGAAAACCATTCAACCGAGTAATCAGCCCATAGTGCTAAAAAACACTCCGATCAATACGGGATTTGAACCCAGACCTTTTCTAAGAGGTACAGGCGCACAGCGATTGCAAATACTGCATTAGCGCGAGGGCACAGTTTGCTTAGCTTAACTCGAATAGCATGCGGTCATTTGAGAGCATTTGTACAACAAGAAACTCTTAATCAAAGATCTACGCGTGGCTGTTTGTATTCATAGATGGAAATTAGCAGGTGGATGCGCACTACTCGGAGATATCTTTTATTTCGGCTTGGACAACGTTTATCTGCAAATGGCAAATATTCCTGTATGTTTTTGATTATCCCCAACGTCACTTTGAAAATCGTAGCACTGATGGATTTAAATAAATGTCGCTATTGCATTAGTTGGCATCTTAATGATCGGATGCTTTTCTTTTAAAAGGGAAACAACTCGTGATTCATCAAAGTCTGGCATTATCCATATAATCATCTTTACTCACAAATGACAAATCAGGTTCAAATCGCACAAGTTACTTCTAGAAAAAATTACGTAAATTTATTTCCATATTCGCAATAGGGGGATAGTGAGCGGATTTGTCACCTGCCACCAGTTTGGAAATACCTGGGTTCGATTCTCTTCAATGCCGAAAGAAAAGTTGAGCAATTTAAGAAAAACTTAAGCTAATCAGTCTCAGACAAAACACCAGTCTTTTGTAAGGTTACCAACCTAACCCTATTTAGGAAACGAGAAACAGTGATTAACTGATAGAAAGATAGGTTAGAACGCAATGGCGTAGATGGAAGACAGAAAGCGGGTAAGTGTGGTGATTGATATCAGAAAACGCAAAGAAACAATGTACCAAGACTGCTTCAGGAGGAATATTTCTGCCTCTTTCCCGAACACGCTCAGGATTTAACAGAATTTCAACCCATTCAGCGCTTTCGCTGCCCTGGCAGTTGCTCAAGTATACGCATGTCTCCGATCATAATAAAGCTTGGAAATCGTCTTACGTAAGTGCGGCCTACGACAAGACAGAAACGCCATTATACAGTTGTGTAAAGTGAAAACGCACGCTTCTCCGCCCCGTGCTGCTCGCTGTACGGGTCATTTACTCTATCACTTTTGGACCGACGGCTGTACCTCGAGGCAGATCGTCAGAATGCAAATTAAGTTACCGAGGCAAAAGGATCTCCATAATGGCTGTTCTGGGGCCATCCGCGTTTCCACCTCTGCTGCTGACTGGTCGCAGAAGGCGACAAGAGTGCCTTCTCCTTCCCCTTCGTTTCCCCCCTTCACACGTAACTCGATAACGGCCTTAATTTAATTTTCCCAACATCCCGCCTTCTCCTCCAATCCACTGCCGGGAGGTGGAGCACAAACGGCAGAGAAGTCGGCACTGTGCTCAGCTGGACTTCGTGATTATGCTATCCCATTGAGAGCAGCCTTTTAAGTGGAGTTGGGGTCGTCCGTTGACAGCTCCGGTGTCGCCATTTTGAAATACCGAATGCGCCAGAGAAAGATGAACGCGCTATGAATCTACCCATACTCGCTTTTATTTATTAGGAGTTTATATCGAGAAGTTAAGTTTTTCCAACTATTTAGAAGCCGAATAATACAGAACACTCGTTTTAAAAATTAAAATCAACATTCGAGCACTTAAAAGCTTCCAATATTACAAATTAAGTTTATAATCTGCGCTTCCAAAATTAACGTGATAGTCATCATTGTTGCAGCCATGTGCGTGAGAAACGGATTTCCTGTTGATCATTGCTCTCATGAGCGCTCTTACGTGCAACAATGGACATGAGAAACGCCAATTTCGAATGATTTTAAGGAAATTTAAATTAATGCATGTAAATTTGTTCTTTGCGTGAATCTTAGTCTTCGTGCTGGTTAGAAAGATAAATACGCATTAATTGCATTAATTTCTATAAACTGTCAGTGTATAGCTACTGTACTAAACCTCGGCAATCAAGTTTTAAAAACGGCTTTGGGTGGTCTAAAATCGGAAAAGGTTTTTATTATTGCTTCACAGCTTCCAAGGCGAACTACTAATGGACATTACGAAAATGGAGATTACAGCCTTTGGGTATCCGAAAGTAGACCATTGAGCTGTTTATAGAAGCCCCACCTGCATATAACGCCTGAAAACAGACTTATTTGTAATCAGTGGTTGATACTCAACGAAGCATTGTTGGTTATTTTGGAATATTCTAATTACCTAAAATAAAGTTCCGTATTCATTTACTTTAGTGACTTTGTAGTTTAATTATACACAATTTTAACAGGCTTCCTTCTTTTTGAGAGCCATTAATAAAAATAAATAAAATCAACTAGTGTTGGGTAAGTGACAAGGGGGAGAATAGGCAACAGCGCACTTTAATTTTAAATTTGCATCCCCGAAATCAAAATGAATATTATCCTATGGCAGAATAATTGGATTAGGTTTTCTGCTTCTGAAATCTCTCCATTCAATCCGAAAACCTTGGTTCTGAAGAATTACCCTCCGAATAGATATTTTGCATCGAAATTTTTGTTGTAAACCCCGTAAAGATGTCGCGCTCATTTCATCAATCTACCGGAAAGTTATTCCAATGCAAGAATGAAAGTCTAAACAAGTATTGCTGGTAGATGGCTTTTCCTCCCAAATTGGAGTACAAGGTGGTTGCTTCATATCGCTAATACCCTTAACCCAAAGGGCACTGAAAGATACAGGACTGCATGGTATACACAGACAGGTGACACCGTCCCCATTAAGATCTCATTTAAACTGAGGACTGCAAACAGCTGCACAGAAACGAAGGATCAGCAGATTTTGGCACATCATTGTAGAACCATACAATATCTCATTTCCAGCTGCATCGTGTAGATGCAGTTTGATTTTTTTTTTTTTTTTTTTAAATGGTGTATGGACAATGATGTGTCAATATTGGCGTTTATGCCAAAGAATAAAGTAACTATTACTGTTTGTTATACATTCCGAGACAGTTTGTATGATGGATTGTTGGGTTAGACTGTTTCGCGGTTCCCATCTCTTCAATTCGACTTCGCCCCAGGCTTTGAAGATGCAACTGTTTCAAATGAAACATATTTTTTATATTATAGATGAATCGACATTTAATCACACTAATATTATTTATACTTCGAAAGGACATTCGACACACTGGTGTGTGTTGGGGGAGTGTCCTTCTTTGTCTTACAGTGGCGCTGTCCTCATTTGTTATACCTTCTCATAAAGGACTTCTTTAGTAATCGATCAACATTGAGAGAAAAGAAATACCCATCAGTATCCAGCCATATTACTTGAGCCATCCCCAAAAGATCTATTCTCGGGTCCCTGATAGAACTTAGTTCCAATACATTGGCTTCTGCTCAATGATGACCTGGCCAATATAAAAGCAATAGCTTCAGATGACTTACCTATTCTTATCCATGGCAATTCCAAAATAGATTTAATAACTTTCCCCAACAATATTATTTCCAGACTTGAGTGGGCCACTCAAAATAAGCTTAGTTTCGGTGAGAAAAACAAATATGACCTTAACACTCAATTATACTCAGTTTCCAATGATAAAATATAAAAGAAAATCGATTCTTTTAGTCGATGGATGTTTATGGCGCAGTGACATCGAAGATCATATTGCGCCAGGTTATTAAGCGGATAAAAGGATTAGTATGCAGTACGCGAAGGAGATTATGCAGAGCACAGGTAAAAGTTTAAAAGCCTAAAGAAACAGTATGTAAATTAAAATATACTTTAAAATAAAGTACAGTTAAATTCAAAGAGAGAATAAGTTAATTCTCTCTGAAAAGTAAAAATGTCAGATAATGTTATAATCTTCAGTTAAAAATCCGGATGTGTACGTGGCTCGGACGGATGCTAAACGCGCCGAAGAATCACAGTGGTCATATATAAAATGTGGACAGTCAATTAGTATGCGTTTAATAGTTGAAATTTCTTTGCGGTAATCCCATAAAAAGGATTCGAAGGCCCTCGCTAAAAATATAAACGAATGTTCACGCCCGATACTTAGTCTAGAAATAATAATTTTTTCTCGACGCATTTTACATAGACTGGAGGGCCATGGCATTATATAGGTTCAATTTGACACAGTTTGTCCTGCATATACCATAATCATTGCCAATGTTCAAGGCATTCGACGGATGATTTTATGGGACTAAAAATTCACATCTCTTCAAGGACCGAGCATACTTAGCGGCCCCATCAGTTCCTTCTATTCCAATATTATTCGGAACCAACAGAACAGATTGATTCGCCCCAATTGCAGAAGTAACCAAAACATTATACGGAGCCGATATAGAACTGGATGAGTGCTATATCGTGTACCTATGCCAGCCCTGTAATATACTCAAGGAATCGCTGTATACCATACATTCAGAAAATTGAATACTGTAGTTTCAAAGTGACTTTATTGCAAGTTATTTTGCGTGGAACTCTGCAAGCCGGAAAATTGACTTGATATGATGTTGCTCCAGAAAAATGCTGCAGATCCTACAGAGGATTCATATTTTGAATCCATCAGTGTAAATAGGTATGACGTTCGAGAATTGAGCTCGATGGGCAGCATGGAATTCTGATTGCGTACCGGTGGTGTAGTTCCCTTTCCCCAACTCTGAAGGGAAAAATCAAAGTGGAGAACGGATATTTCATAGAGATGAAGAGGAAACACTGTCGGTCGTCAAACTAAAATTATGAAGCAGTTCTCGAACCCAAATGCCAAAAGGTCAGTTAACCCTAGGATGAGCGCCATAACGATTTTCTAAGCGGGTTCAGTGAATGCTGGCCATGTGGGATGGCCTTGCGAAGATACAAGTTTAACTACATTTTGTAATGCCAAATTGTATACGGCGAACTGATAGTTCATTTGGGTCAACGTAAAAACTTTGGACTGGAGATGTCAAATTAAAGAAAAATCCAGTATAAATACGGATTGCGTGACGATGAATCGGATCAAGCCAGCGATGGGTACTTTCTCTTTCCGAAGTATATATTCCATCGCACCACAGTTCAGTTTATTGCAAACAAGTGCACGGTGCAAATGTGTAGGTTTCAGCGATTTGCTCCCCAGTTAAGAGCGGAGAGAGTAGGGAATACATCAATATCCTTCGTGCATTGCGTTCGTAACTGGCAAATGTGCTCGATAAAGGTCAATATCCCGTCAAAAATGAGCCTCCCCTCCAAGAATTTGGCTTCTGTTCTAGCTCGAATGACTTTTCAATGTAACTTTAGTTGTGGGGTCAGGATGCAAATTCTGTTTTCGACAGATGTCTTCTCCATCTAGTGTTTTCTGATGTAAATCTAAAACCACTGACTTATACCCACTTACTAAGTGGGTTTGGTTTGGTTTGGTTTTGGTTTTATTGGCGCATTAGCTACTAAGGCTATAATGCGCCAAGACCATGTCATTTATAAAATAATTTAAACTTTCAGTGACCTAATTAGTTAGGTCACTATGTCAAGAAGTATAAGAAAAATGTAGATTTTATAAACGAGTAAAAATATTTATTGACTTTAAAAATCTAAAAATAGCAGACACATTGTCATTGTCGGATAAAATCTGACTGAGTGTATATGGCTCAGTCAGATGATTAAAAGCGGTAAGACGGATACTGCTAAAAACTGGACATTCGATTAAAATGTGTCTAATTGATAAAACTGTGCCACAAGACTCACACATAGGAGGGTCATCAGCCCTCAGCAAAAATGAATGAGTTAAATGACTGTGTCCTATGCGGGTCCGGGCAAGAACAACTTCCTCCTTACGATTCCTGCGCAGACTAGACTGCCACGGTTCAATTAAAGGCTTTATACGGTATAGTTTATTCCCAGTCTGTCCATTCCACAACTCCTGCCATTGGGAATGTATCTTCTCGTGTATTATTTGCCTGTAGTCTGTATAGGGGACTGACAGGCAGAGATTATTATTAGGGATTGCTGATTTGGCTGCGGTGTCAGCCAAATCATTTCCCCTAATCCCAATGTGGCTGGGAATCCAGCAGAAGCGGATGTCATATTCGCGATCATGGAGAACGTGAATCTTCTGCTGAATGCTAGACAGAACCGGGTGAGGATTATACCTCACGGATATTAAAGCCTGTAACACACTGAGAGAGTCAGAATATAAAATGAACCGTTGGTATTGGCATTCACTAATGTGATCCAAGGCTAACTTTATAGCGTGCAGCTCTGCAGTAAATATGCTGCATTCAGAAGGAATCTGCTCCGAAGTAGTGCTGTCTCTAAAGACAGCAGCAGATCCCACATATGATTCCGCCTTCGAGCCGTCTGTGTAGACTGGCGCGAAGTCAGAATGTTCAGCTCGGTGTGCTGAAAAAAGCTGCAGGTAGAGAGACGATGGAGTGTCCGACTTACCCCAATTTCTAAGGGACAAGTCACATGCCGGGACATGAGCATGCCAGGGTGGAAGGGGTTGCTTTGGTGTTTGGGCAACCCTGTCTACCTTTATATTAAGTTCTTTGAGTAGCTCTTGGACACGAATACCAAAAGGACGATTGGCAGTCTTACGGGAGTTGTACAAATTTTCCCATCGCGGCTCAAAAACGGTTAGCCACGTAGGGTGGTCTGGCAGGGATTTCAGTTTTAGAGCGTAGTTTAGTGACAACTGCTTACGTCGAAGCAATAATGGCGGTTCGTTTGCTTCGACGTATAAGCTCTGGACAGGGGATGTGCGATATGCTCCAACAGCGGTACGGAGAGCCAGATGATGGACAGGATCGAGCCAACGAAGTACACTGTCTCTGGCCGAATTGTATACCAGGGACCCGTAATCCAGTCTGGATCGTACAAGTGCACGATAGATGCGTAGTAGGGTGCATCGATCCGCACCCCAAGATGTTGAGGAAAGAGAGCGCAGAATATTTAGCCCTCTTGTGCACTTTGTGCGGAGTTGACGGATGTGATCCAGAAAGGTCAGCTTTTTATCGAATACGAGTCCCAAGAATTTTGTGTCCGCTGCTATTGGAATTACATTTTGTCCGAGCTTTAATTCAGGTTCAGGATGAAGATTACGCTTACGACAAAAGTGTACGCAAACGGTCTTCTCCGGCGAGAACCTGAAGCCATTAGCAAGAGCCCAGGAGTTGAGGCGATCAATAGCTTTCTGCAGTTGTCTTTCAATAACCCTCATGTTGCATGACTGACAAAATATGCTAAAGTCATCAACATAGAGGGCACAGTTTACAGTTGGAGGAAGTTGTTCTGTGATGGAATTCACTTTGATGGCAAAAAGCGTGACACTTAGTACTGATCCTTGTGGTACTCCCTCCTCTTGGCTAAAGGAACGAGAGAGTGAGGATCCCACACGAACTTGGAAAGATCGATTGGCTAAAAAGTTTTTAATAAAAATGGGGAGTTGCCCCCTAAGGCCAAGGCTATGCAGATCTTTCAAGATGCCAAATCTCCAAGTTGTGTCATACGCTTTCTCCATGTCAAAGAACACCGACACCAAGTGTTCACGTTTTAGGAAAGCATCCCGGATGGATGCTTCCAATCTAATAAGATGGTCCAGAGTGGACCGGTTCCTTCGGAAGCCGCACTGTATGTTGGAGAGAAGGTCATTTGATTCTAAGTACCATATTAAACGAGAATTAACCATTCTCTCCAGGATTTTGCACAGACAGCTAGTCAGAGCAATAGGACGATAGTTGGTGGTGACTTTTGGATCCTTTCCTGGCTTAGGGAAGGCAAGAACGATTGCCTTTCGCCAGGAATCCGGAAACTGCCCTTCAGTAAAGATTCTGTTATACAGAAAGAGCAGACAATCCATAGATTTTGGTGAAAGATGTTTAATCATGTCGTAATGGATGCCATCTGGTCCAGCAGCACTTGCTTTGGAAAGAGCGAGGGCTCTTTTCAGTTCCTGAATAGTAAAATCCCCGTTGTAGGGATAGAGGCCCTTGGACTTAAAATTAAGTGCTTCTCTTTCCAGTTTATGTTTCAGGACCAGGAACTCTGGGGAGTATGAGGATGTTGCGGAGATGTTGGAGAATGTTTCCCCAAGAGCATTGGCTATTGCAGTTGGATCTGCAATAGCGCATCCATTATAATCTAAGATTGAAGAAGGGTGGGATGTATATTTTCCCTTCATTTTCCGGATTTTATCCCAGACTACCTTAGAGTTGGTAGACTGGTTAATAGATGATGTAAAACGGATCCACGATTCCTTTTGACTCTGATGACGGATGTAGCGTGCTTTGGCTCGTGCACGTTTGAAGGCTATAAGGTTGTCCGTGGTAGGATATCGGCGAAATATCCCCCACGCTTTGTTTTGAGCCTTTTTGGCTGCTGTGCATTGTGAATTCCACCAAGGTTTGGGAAATGGTGGAAACCGGGCTGATGTTTTTGGGACAGCAGTAGCAGCTGCGTGGACAATGATTTCTGTGATGTACGTTACTGCGTCATTGATAGGCTCCTGACTGACTGTACTGAGTTCAAAATTTGCCTGATGTTGGAAGGCATTCCAGTCAGCCTGATCAAACTTCCACCGTGGTAACCTAAAAGGAAGACACGGTCTCCCACTGTGTAACAAGGTTATCACAGGGAAGTGATCACTTCCGTATGGATTCTCCTCCACTTCCCAGGTGAGTGAAGGGAGTAGAGAAGGGGAGCAGATAGAGAGATCAACGGCAGAAAAAGTACGGGTAGGCATATGGAAGAAGGTGTTTGTTCCAGTATTTAGAAGGGAAAGGTCATTGTCATTGAGCATACGCTCTATGACTCGTCCTCTTCCGTTGATGTTAGCACTACCCCACAAGGTGTTATGTCCGTTAAAATCCCCGAGAAGTAAGAAAGGGGGAGGCAGCTGCGTTAGAAGATCATCAAGGTCTGCCTGGGAGATGTCAGTCCCAGGTGGCAAATAAATAGAGCAGACCGTTATTAAAAATCCCACTGTAAGGCGAATTGCAACAGCCTCTATGCTGGTTGTAATTAGCAAGGGCTGAACTGGGGTCTGATTACCCACAAGGATAGCCACTCCTCCATGAGCAGGACCATCCGCAATTCTATCCTTACGAAAGATTGTGATGTTATGCAGGGTGGGATCATCATTTGCCTTTAGATAAGTCTCCTGCAAGCAAAAGCAAACTGGCTCGTGCTTTTGCAGGAGGGCCTTGATGTCATCAGTATTTCGCCGGAATCCACGACAATTCCATTGTAGGAATTTAGCCATTATTTTGGCTTGGTGGGTCCATCAGGCGGCTTCCGAGGTGCTGAGGGCTTACTTTTATCAGTCTTGGCTTTGTCTTTTTTGGGGAAGAATGGACGATGTCCCGTGTCCATTTCTTCCTCCGCAAAGAGTTCCAAGACTGATTCATCCTGTACCTCCTTGTTCTCTACATCCATTGTTTCTGGTATTACGGGTGACTCTTCAGAACGTTTTTGCTCTTTTTTACCACTTGGTTTTGGTAGTGGTGGAGCACTAGGAGGTACGGATATAGGAGTGGCAACTGATTGTGTTTTTTTGGTGGGCTTTTGTGAATTTAATAAATAGCGTGCAATCGGAGTGAATGACTCTTTCGGTGGTATAGTCATCTCAGTTTGAGTACCGATAGTGCACTTGGCAGAAACCTTCTGAGCATAGGAAGGTTTCCCGCTATTTATTGGTTCGATACGTTTTCTGGCCTCTGGGTAGGAGATATTCAGCTCTGTTTTCAGTTTTTGGATTTCTTTTTCATCCTTCCACCGCTGGCATGCTCGAGAATAGGCGGGGTGCTCTCCTTGGCAATTAATACAGATCGGTTTTGAAGCTGAACATTCCTTGCTCTCGTGGTCTTTAACACCACATCGAGCACAGGCAGGGTTACCACGACAAGATGTTTGTGAGTGGCCGTATTTTTGGCATCTAAAACACCTCAGTGGGTTTGGGATGTAAATCCTCACTGGGCAGTTTAGATAGCCTGCCTTGATGGAACTTGGAGGCCTTGGGGTATTGAACGTGAGGATAAGAACTCGGGTAGGGACGAGATTCCCATCCTTTCGTATCGATATTCTTTTCACAGCTGTCACTCCTTGGTCTTTCAATTCAGAGCAGATCTCTTCTTCAGAAACATGAAGAAGGTCCCACTCTGATATAACACCACGTGAAGAGTTCAGAGTTTTGTGGGGGGTTACGGTGATAGGTATTCCCCCTATGGATGTAGAGTTTAAGAATTTTTCAGCTTGTTTTGTGCTGGAAGCTTCAACTAAAAGATCGCCAGAACGCAGTCGTTTAACGGATTTTGGTGACCCTGCCAACCCTTCTAATCCTTTCTGGATAAAGAAGGGTGACATCTTTCCAATTGACTGTTCTCCGATGGAATGGAGAATGAGGAAGAGCGGTGTCACTGATGGTGTTGGTGTATCCTCAGTTCTGGCTCTTTTTGCAGAGGTGTTTTCTTTTTCATCTTCTCGATTAGGTAGGGGCCTTGTTGGGGCCCCAGAAGAAAGGGGATTTAAATTACTCATATGAGTAAAGAGAAAATGTCTGATGCCTAAGTACCTCACCCACCACGGAGCCCTACGAGGGGACGCCCACTCGTGAACTAGCAGGTACTGCGTACACGAATGGGACGCCGAGTTCGCTTAGAACACCATACCCACGTTACCAATAAGTCTTTATCCCGTCCCAGGACCATAGGGAGGGAGACTTATTGGAACGCAGTTGACCCTAGCAGTATAAAACCACCCGCCGATTGATCCCAGTCGGGCCGGTCCGGGACCACCCGTCTTGTCGAAGCAGGGGCCAAAGTGGTGTATTGAAGCTGGGCCCCTCAACCACCAGGATCCCCCTTTCCGCTTCCACGGGTCGCGGCGCACGGCTGCACACGCCGGATTTCAAAGATGTAACCCTGAAACCAAGGTATGGGCGTTAGATCCCAGTGATGCTAATCTGGAAACCCAGCAGCGTCACTGGGAGGTCCCCTCACCACGTACAGGTGCCCACGTTGAGGGGTACTAAGTGGGAGTATAATTTTTTGCAACTACTCTCATTTTGCATGATTGACAGAAGATGAAGATAAACAAAGAGAATTAGAGACCACTGTTGGAAAGAGTTTATCCTGACAGCATAAAGTGTGACGCTTAAAATGGATCCTTGCGAAACTCCTTCCTCGATGGAAAGGGCAAAGAGCGGACTTGAAGCAGGCCTCAAATCATATGGAGCCCGGGAAAGAACCATTTCTTCCCCGGTCTTTGCACACCCTACCTAATAACAGGGTACATATCATTGAATGCGAAGCTCCTACAGCTTAATCTCTCCTCTGCCGATTCATTCTTGCCCAATCTATCAAGACCTTCGACAACAAAAAACTCATCATTTTTCTCCTGGAAATGAACGATTAATTACAAATTTCCCAGAATTTTCCAAAGAAATCTTTAGCAGACTGCGTCAGCTAACCGAAAAGTCTGTCTTATCGCTCAATATCACCTTAGATGACACTAGCAACCTGCCTGGAACAGAACTTATCGCTGATTAACGTTCATGTTTTTATTCTACTCCGTACAAAAGGCCTTTAACCATGTTTACCTCTATGTGCGTCTGGCCCAACCCGACTGAATCTCCTGTTTTGTCCCGTGTCTCCAGAGATCCTTCTGGCCAGGTTCACCAGAAATTTCACTACTCAACGCCTGCCTGCCTGACTAACTATATCAAAAGATGGGATTTCTGATTGGAACCCACTGACTACACTACATGACAACGGCTGCTGCTTAAATCTATCTGTTACCTTATCTCAATTCTCCGTTCAGTATGTATTCCTGACTGTCTTTTTTGGACAGCTGACTTTTTAAAATTATTGCTTTATTTTAAAACCTTTTAAAATAAAAGGTAAATAAAGTAAACGAATTAAAATAGGTAATTAAAATAAACGAATGCATTCCGCATTCGTTTGTTTTACTATTTCTTCCTTTATTTATTTATTTTTTTGCTGATACCACCAGATTGGGTTCCTAATAGTGCGGGATCTGCTGACTTCTTGGATATGATTTTCTTCCAGTGAACGCGGGATTCTTACCTTGTCGTTTTCTTTTGACAGTACGTATATTGTTGTATCCCTCCTCGTCGTGGCGTGGAGGGGTAACAGGGAGCAGCCTTTCTCATCCTTCAGTTGTGCGGGGTGAAGAACCATTTAGCCATTGCCAAGTGGCAGCCGCCATTTATAAAATTGCCAGAATTGTTCATCTAGATTACAATGTAGTAATTATACATTTGGTTTCTTTTATCAGTACACAGGGCGAGCGTAAGAGATGTGTAGATGTAGAAACAAAACAAAATTGCTTCAATCATTTTATTTCTTGTTTTCTTAATGGTAAATAGATGAAAGTTCCAATTAACTCACATCGAAATGTGGGTGATATAATACATCAACTAACGAAGGCGAAGTGGAAAAACAGTATTACGATTTAAATTTTTTTTTTTTAACTTTACAAAGAACATAAGTAACACATGGTCAATTATTTATGAAGTATTCCTGGTTGTTGTTGTTTTTCTTTATTAGAAATTGCGACATAAGCAACCCACTTTCCTTCCTCTATAACATGCGAGGTCTGTTTTGATCTTCGCTAGCATGCTTCATCCTCAATAAGGAATTTAAGATGATTAACATAATAGTGCTACAGCTGGGCGTAGGAGAATAACAGAATTTAATTCCTTCCTGATCCTCACTGCCCAGTGGTTATCCAAGCAATTATTCAAAGCTAAGATGGTTGCCAATTCTGCTGCGTTGAGAGATAATTAGGTTGCAGATATTAGATGACAGAGGCTTCTAGTGGAGAACTGGATGTCATAAGCCTTTCATTTAAATATGTCAATTTGAATAACTAAGGATGGTATGGTCAGCCTCACTCGGGGCAAAACGTAGTTATGAAAGTCAACCTTCTTAATACAGGTGGCGCTTCCAATCACACCCTTAACGACAATAAGAAAAAGTGCAATTCAATTTCATTGAATTGCACTTCTCTGTAATTTTGAGAGATCTGGGAGATGATTAAAAGAATCTTTCCGAGAATATAATTCTCTCCTCCTCTTTCGTAACGTTGGCTGTGATGGCGCTTATCGTAACCATGTTGAACATTTGTTGCAGACTTGGAGTATGTGAATACAGTGGTTTCGAGACATCGAAAAACCAATATAAATGTACAGTTAAGCCAAACTTGGCATAGAGTCTCATTGGAGCATCAATCTGGTTTATACAGCACATACTCGTACATTTAGTGAAATTTAGGAAATGCTGACAACATAACTGGTCACTTATTTTGTGTTATCCAAGTTATATTTGCAAATAGCATAGCATCAGGAAAGAAAACTGTCGTGTTCCACACCTCCTTCTTGTGCGCATATATTTAACGACTAACTTTACTCCCAGTGGCCTACTGGAAGTAAAATATCATTCAGGATCACATCTTTGGGCACCCACTACTGCAGAAGCTTGACTTGGATCTCTATCTGCCTCGAAAGTTTCCATTGCCGAAGAGAGCAGACTCTTCAAGGAAAACTATCACTTTGCGATGGCCTTACTATAACTGATGTAGAACTATACTTGGATCGTTATGCGCCACATCTTAGCATTGAGTTACTTGAAAAGCTCTCAACTTTTACATTTGTTTTCAGAATTTAACAGTTGCTGAGCACAGAGCATTTGCCCTTGAAAGCTTTACATACAAATCAATCTGTAAAATTAAATTATGAATGCTAAGGCTGTTTCCTGCCTGAGATTTTATAACTATATTCTCCCATACAAAATTGGGTATTTAGATCTGACAATTTTTCATAGAACTATCTGCAGAAAATACAAGTAGAAACTGAATGGGTGGGATGGTTGAGTGAGCATAAATGAAGCAACATTAATTAATCTGGCTGCTCTTTTCTAAAGAAAGAGCAGGTTCAAATCTGCCCATATTTGGCAACAGCATTTAGTAACAATTTGGATTCGAACAGAGTTCCAATTACACCAAAGAACAATAGTGGCCGAAGTGGAAGGGAGTTTGTGCAAAAGCGTTTTGCAATTATCGTTGTTTTGGTGTTTATTAGGGCATTGACAACGAAGATCACTGTGCTCCAGTTCATTCGTTTTGTAATATTCTTATACCAAGGAAGTTTGGAAGAGGTTAAAGTTAATCCAAGACATGGCTGACACGAGGATGGGGTTCAAAATAAGGACATGAACAAGAGTTGATCCTTTGAAAAATCAAAACTAAATGGATTTAAGAAACATTAAAGTTAATACCCTCCACTTGAGAATGGAGTCTTGTGGGGAGGGGGGGGATTAAGCATTCTCGCTGTTTTTGCAGTGAATTACTCCTGCATACAAGGCAGAAACGTTTCTTTCATATTTCGATATGAAGACGGCGGCCTGTTGAAGTTTCTAAATACAATATTTCAATCCTTTAATATATCCTTTTAAAATGAAACTTACTTTAAAAATTTAAACGGGTATACAGAGAGATAAAATCTGAATACAAGCCTTGCACATGGATTTAAAAAATAATAAATAAAATACTCTACTTACTTTTTAGATTAAAAACTGGAGGTTAATATTGTGAACAGACATTTAAAATGGTTTGGATAATGTACACTAGATTACGTAATGCATGTTAAAGTATACAGAGATACCCTAATGAATAGTCTGCTAGGAAAGAGCTGCTCGTTCAGCGTGTTAAAATCTATTTGGTACCACAACATAAGTTAATATTTTCCTACTCTTTCGTCATCTTATCGAAGTAAGGATACCGATGAGTCATATATCCTCGATATGGATGCTGAAGATCTATGACATTAAATATACCAGTAGATACTACTCGGTCCTCAAGGTCTCCAGAAGTGGCAATGGAATTAGTACAAACGTGTTTAAATCAGATACCAGGAAAATATGACCACCAGCTATCTCTGAGATGTGCTGAGTTTTCAGCAAAGGGTGTTTTCTGATATTATTATCGATAAATTGTTCGATATACATCACCCGGGGATTTATAACAGCACAAACCAAGTAGAATTAAGCGTATCAACATCTGGGAAAGTTAATTCGTTAAAAGTTAAACTGGAAGAAGTTGAGGTAAGGAAGCAAAGTCAAACAGTTCCTCTAGATTTAAAGTTAAGTTCGTTAGCGACAGCAAATTAATCTGGCAGGATAGGGAAAATGGACTGAGCCAAATAAACTCTGGCAACCAGTGTACAAAGCGGAAGGAAACGTATACACTTAGATTCCATTAGAATAAGTAGGTGGAAGAAAGACTTATGGAGACAGCTTTTATTGAAATAAGGTGATTATGGAGATCACGCAATTAAAAATGTAGGCTTCTTGTAGGGAGCTTAGTTTTTTCACAGACAAGGATGTCCCATCAGGGCAAAATTTACATTTATAATTTATCGATTGTTTGACCATAGCAACTTCCTCTATATTACACTTCAGTGATGTGTTGGCAGATGTTCTTCCATTATAAGAAAGGGAGATACTCAACTACTTGTGAGGGGGTGTAGAACTTTGCTCTTTCCTTTAAGCTGTTTCTGTCATCTCCGCAAAGTAATATCAAACAGGTGATGAACATCATACACCCCGAATATTTTTCCTAACACCATCTGCCTTAACACCTGGGTAGTTGCTTCACATAACTGAAGTTTATAACATCTTTAGTGGCACAGACACCTAGGTTTATTAATGGAAATAAGAGAGCAAAGTTGTAAGCAGAATTTTAGCTAAGATAATTTAGCGTTCCAGTTTATTTTGGTGTGTGCAGACATCCTTGGTCATCGCATCTGGGAAAATATCAAAACTCAATGCCCAAGTATTAACAATTAACGAATACTGCCCTATGGTACATTATGATGTACCAAAGACCATGATGAAAGTTATTAGAATCATTTAATAGCAGTACCTGACAGGAATCGGACATTTTATTTATTTATTCAGTTGATTGAAAATTTAAAATCGCCCCTACATATTTAAAACTTAAGCATTTGGATTCGTTTAGGGATTTCTTTGGTATGGCCAAGGCAACCACAGTAGATGCAACTATTCTGAAGCCAGTTACCTGTTTGAAGGTACGAGGGGGGAAAAATTCCTCATTCCCAATTTCTTTCTTGAAGGATTTCAATAAATGTTTCTTCGACACGATCCAGCTTGTCTTGCATTAGTGTAAATTACACGAGTACATTGGAATATTCAAGAATTCCACAGTTTATCAAAGGCTTCCGAAATTTATGATTACGCTTTGTCTTGTGTCAACAGCAGGTAGCCTGAACACGGCATTCAAATAAAAACTTGGCCACTACACTTGCAATTTATACTAATATAGCTCTCACTTAAATTCATAACAATCTTGACGCTTTTAATTGCATTATTCTTTCATTTCACAACAGTAATTAGATTCTATTGGCGCATGCACTTTTCTTACCTGCTGGTACATTGCTCTAAAAAGGCTTCCACAATGAGAACAGGCACTGGCGGTAAATGCGATTCTTATCTTCGGGTCTTCCACTGATTGAAGGCAATGGGACATCGAAAACTTATTCATGCGCATGCCTTATACATGCAGTCCACCTGTGGAGAGAATAATTTATTTTAAAACTAATTTAAACTATTAATTTAATTTAAATAATAGTTTACTACATTTAACATTAGGAACCGTAAAACGATAAACAATTTGGGTGGAATCAACCTTAAATTTTCTTTAAAAATCAAAGGCAAAATATTTCGAGTAGTTTATTTTAAATGTTTATCTAACTCTTCCTGATTCACATGAAGTCATTTGATTCTAGTATTTATTTAATATACATTAACTGTTCATTTGCAATCGAAGATGTCCATATGAGGTCAGATGTTCCTAATAAACACAACTAGGAGTTAAGAATCACCTTGTTTTCGGATACACCACGTGAGTAACACTTAACTTGTACCTGACCATAGCTGAAAGCATTCTTAACAGTCTTCAGTTATCCTTTCTTACTTTAAACCTACGTTCATTTTTATGTTTCTTGTGAACGATATCCTCTGTTTTAGTTTATAACTTTAAAAAGGTCCCTCCATTCGATGAGTAATTCAAGTCACTACGTAGGAAGACTATTTTGGCAGTCAGTTTGCGCTGCTGAGAGAATTTATGTCAACTTGTATCAGCACTCTGAAATCTTTATCCTTAACATGCCATTAGTTTGTTTCTACCAAAAGGTAAAGTTAAGACAGGATTGATTGGTAAAATGCAAGACTGGATTTTCTATCGTTCTTTTTAGACAATCAGAAAAGATTTAGTTATTACGATAGGTAGTTAAGTTGCCCTAAAGAGACAACTTCGATGTAATTTATGAGCATCAAAACAACAAGGCCCGGAATGCAGTTCTGAGAGATCTACTCTTCAATATCGTCCATCTGTTTAATTTATCCATTCTTTTATTTATTGTAGATCGTAACTATTGTATTAAAAAGAAAAGTATTTGCCTCTCCTCCAAATCACTAGGAATTTCTCTCTGCGGGTGTAAAATTTTCCAGTCATCAACAACTCGCTAGCTAACAGGAAACTTCCCGAATTTAAAATCTAAACCTTTAATTTGAATTTACGAGACTACTGCTAGTTCTGGAATTCTTTATAACAGTGAAAATTGTGCCTTCATTCATTTTACTAATCCCTCTCAGTCTTATAAATCTCAATCAGGTGCCCTCTGCTGTGCCTGGTTGCCAAACTTGGTAGTCCACATAATCGAAGTCATTCCTCCAAACACAGGAAACTATCGAGTTACATGCGTGAGCTCGCCGTTTTTCCGATGCTATCATGCGAGTTTCCTGTCTTCGAACTCTTTCAAGAAGTCCTGTTTTTTTTTTTTTTTTTTTTTTTCAGATGAGGTGGTCATACTTGGATACAGTGTTTCAAAAACTTCAGTCTTTCAATTGCCTTATACAGTGGGATTATGATGTCCCTATTTCTACAGGATATTCGATAAATCATCGATAGTACACCATAGGCCTTCCTGGCCACCTATTTTCACTGCTCAGAAAACTTCATATTTGCCCGTGTCGTAACTCCCAGATCCCTTTCTTCCTCTTTTGTTTTAAATTTAACCCCGCCAAGTGGGTAAATTATTTGGGGTTAACTACTCCCAAAGTCTCTTATATAGTTGGAGAAGGCATCCAATTGTACAAAGCCAAAATGCTTTCAAAAATAATAAAAAGTCCAAATGAATCCCCAGAAAATTAACAAAATCAGGAAGCATATTCTCCGAGTGAACTTCAATATTCAATTTATCAGAAGTCAAATTGCAGCTCGTTGAATTTATAGACAAACCGAAATTAGCTAAGTAATCCAGAAATTAAATAATTTGTACTGAAGAAAGTAATAATTGGTACTGCAAATGATTAAGACACAAGGTTATAAAAATGCAGACAATATTAACATAAGAAAATAAGTTTCCTTAATTAATGAGTTTAAATCTAAATGCAGAAGAATAACAGAAAACAAGGGATCACCTTGTGAAACCCTTTGCTAGAAACAAATGAAGGATTCAAACCTATTTAAGTAATACAATCCTCGGGTTCTAATTAAAAAAAAGTCAGTAATATAAAAACCTTACCACGAATATAAAAATACGGAAATAATAACAAGAAGTATCTAAAGAAACTCAAATAAATACCAAGGAATAAATAAGGTGGACAACCCAAAATTTTATATATTAACGAAGTCAAATATGAAATACACTAAATGGTTTTGAGGCCAATTCTATTTCTTAATATAATCTTATTGTTTAAAACTTTAAAAAATGTAAATACGCAAAGAGAAAATCCCTGCAGGTAACCGCACCAAAAATGCACATACAGTTAGAAGTGCAGATCTAGAAAATACCGTCATTATTAACAACCATCACCAGTACGACTAAAAAGGAAAGACCCGAAAGGTGCATTTAATTATACATTGAAGAGCTGATAAAATTAGGTCTAAACATGTTTCTGAACGAAGGATATACTGTTCCCCTCACGTTTGTCATGGACTGCTCCATAAATTGAATTAGGATTGAGTTTTTTATCCCTAAACTAGACAAACTGACCTTTGAACACTCCCCGCTTTATGACAGAGTACACGGTTGCGTTGCATTATTACTAAGGTTAATTCAACCCTAAGAGGAGGGTTTCCCATTTTTTGTTTGTATTATTTTTGACAATATAGGCCTTGTTACTTTGCACAAGAAGATATAACAAGTAATTCTCAATTACAATATTAGTCTCAAATGACATTTTAGTTCGCTTTAATAAGTGTTAAAAGCCTTTAGGATTCTCTTTATGTACAACTGCATTTTCGGTGTAACGGACATCAGATGCCAGTCATTTTTAAGGAGTCAGACTACTAATAACGCAGTAATCATCTGACACAGATTCTAAGGTTTGTTAAATACATTTCTTCAAAACCCACCCGCCTTATCTTCCAAGTACAGAACGTCAGGACTTTCCAACTTCTGTATTTATGCAGCGAAATCAAACAGCGAATTCTGATATACGATACCAACCATGTCTTTGTCGCCATGAAGTAAATATACGCAGTGCACTAACAGGGCAGTTCTGGCAGCGTTCCGTAGATAATCTTTAAATCTCTTGTCATGCAAGTACATCTCAGCTAAGTGATTATTTGAAATTGAATGTTTAAAGTTTAGATTTATAGGAATCCAACTTCTGGGACAAATGTTCAGTTTTAAAACAAATTATTCTTTTGCAGATACTATAGGGTAGTTGGAATGTTTATACACAATCCTTATTCCCCAATATCTCCAGGGGCTAATTATTGCAACCCTAATAATTTAGGATTAAAGTTTAATGTAAATTCGAACATTGTCTTAAAAAAACCTCAATTTCCGGGAGAAAAATCAGCAATCCACCTCGCTGTTACCAATGGCTGGAGAATCCCGAACGAAAACATTGTGGATACTTTAAATTGTCTAACTCAGTACTGCAATGATTAAGCCATTGTGTATAGGTGGGAGAGGGAATATCGAAATGGGTTTTTTCCCTTGTCAAATTACTTGAATCTTAGCGAGCTTCTGGAATTACTCCATTCTCAACAACCGCTGAAAAACAAACTTCGTATCGTAGTTAATGATATCAAATGATTGGAAATAGGAATATTTTCTTTTGTACATTGATGTCACTACTTTAAATCAAATGAGGATGTTATGGAGACGACATGTGCTATTTATGAATAGGATTGAGCAATGAAAAATGGGTATAATTTAAGATAAAAATCTGTGAATGTATGATATGCACATTTACCCCATAATCAGTATTGTATAGCTTTGTCAGCCTGTCATCTATCATTTGGTTTTCCTGGTGATTTTTAAATTCATCTACTGTCTCTGAAGGACATCGGTGAGCTGTAAACAAGTCAAGAAGATCCAGCTTTCAAGACGGCGAATGAAGTGTTTATTCCTAGACTTTTGGACGAAAAATAAAAATTACAATAACGTAGAGCACATACAGGGAAAGACATTTGCATTTCTTTCCAAGGTTTTGGTCGGCTTCTTAGAAGAAAGCTGTAGTTCAGCAAATATGCAAACCAGACAACTTTTGCCCACAACAACAACCATTACCGATTCAAACAGGTAGTTGAGTCCATTCTCCACACACTGACCAGCGTAAGGTCAAAAGAACAACATTACGCATCATTTATACACGTTCTCTCAAAAATAGCTTGTCCAAAAAATGTTTCAGTGAAATAATGACCTACCTAGTACCGGGTACTCCTTAAAAAACTGTAACACGAAGCGACCCCTTCTTTTTCTATCGCGCTGGACATCACGTGGCAAAAGGCAATGGAGGAGGGTGTTCTCAGACCCCCGTCATCCCTTAACGTGTCTTCGCTTCCTGATTTCAGAGTGCCGACGGGGTAACGACTTTGTTACAATAGCTGAGGGAAACCCGTGAAGGTGTGCGGCTGTCGGTGACAGGTTCGCGAAGGAACCCGTGTGTGCGGTAGATAAGACGGATTGAACGCTAAAACTCCCCGTCTGTTATGTGGCCGTGCGACAAGAAATAGGCTAAAAGCAAGAAAATGTAGAAAAGCTCACTCCAGACGTGTAATTAAGGCTTGTGGGGGTCACGGGAACTATATGTACACTGTCGCTGCGGGAAAGCGGCGACTGAAGTGCTTACACACCCGAACTAATGGTTTAGGGCAAAGGGAGGCTGGAGAGTTGCACAAAAGGTTAGCTGGCTGGTCCACGCCTTTGTCCGTCTCCTCTTTATGGCCAACGTTAATAGTGTAAGAAAACGCCCAGTAGCAAGTCTTACAGTTTCCCATTGCTCATGACAAGCGGGAGAAGGAAGCGTGTGACAAGCAAAGACAACCCTCCTCGCCTTGGACGGCAGCAGTTTACACACGGGGCTGTTTACAAAACCTTTAGTGACACTAAACAACTGCATTTCCTTCCCCCTTTCTTCTCCCTCTTCGGCTCTTCCTCCCAGTGTGCAATCAGACTCGTCTAACGGACTGTCTGTAGATGAATCTCCAGGGTGAGGAGGAGGGGGGGATAAGGGCGGGGGGAGAAAGTCCGTCAATAAACAGACGTTAACACTGTTAGTCGCCACCCTCGACTTCTTACGAACAATAACTTAAAGCAAAGTGAACGAGTTTGGCTGGCTGGCGCGCGCGAGCACATTCACTCCGATTTTCAACGCTGCTTCTGTTTGTTATCGGCTACTAGACCACGTACACTTTGACAACAGAAATGTAAAAAACAAATCCCCATTTTTTATTCACCCCCCCCACCTCTCCTTTCTTCAAAAAGGCTTGTAGTATTGGCAAAGGAGACTGAAAACTCTGCAAATAAGATGTTTCGAAATACGAAGTTCTCTATTGAAAAGAGGTGGATTTTGTTATGGTTAGAGATGCTCTACTGAGCAACAGCACCTCTAAAGAAAGAGGGATTAAAACAGCAGGCTAATATATAGCCTGTGTACGTTTTAGAACCAGACGGATTGAACTGCGTCATTCTCTGTTCAAAATTAAGCCATGGACCAGTGGTTAGCGTGTACAACCACATTAATTACAATTCAATACGTATGCATCGAATTCACGATGAATTTGTACACTTTTCTCGCCTCAGCTGTCTAGAGAATAAACAAATTTATTTATAAATAATTCCTCAAATAGGACTCTACTGAAATAAACAAAATTTGTTGAGTACAAAGTGCAATCAACCAGGCTGAAGTACAATAGCTAGGACAAAAGGTTAGATCCGCGGCAATAAGGAGCTGTGCATGACCGATACTTAGACTTGCAAGCGTAAATTCTTCCTTTCGGTCTGAGGCAAGAATAGAGATACAGGAGCGGTCACTATATATATATACGTCCAGTGCTCTTTAGCCTGAAGGAGTTTTTATCCAGATAGGTAGGTAGGTAGTTCGACTCTGTTTTCTTGGTTGTTGCAAGGCGAGAATGGTACCAAAACATACCATTCTATATGCAGTCTGTTTGTACTGCATATAGTTCAAAATGAAGACAGATGAAGATAGATGACCAGGGATAAGTTCCATAACAGTCTGCGTATATTTGCGTCGAAGTACCATAATGAGATATTAGCGATTTATTAAGAACTTGATTTGTCGAGCCAGTTTTACGAAACGTTTATTATCTCATACTTTAATATATGTTCCTTAAAATGGATCTGGTGTATAATAGAACTTCTCACTTTCTGCTGCTCCCAAACGTCCCCGGATCCAACGATTTGGATCCGGGGACATTCAGGAGCAGCAATCTGGACAGAGGTTCAATTGATTAGAGTCTCAAAATCTGTTGTGGGAAAGGATGAAAATAATTTACTGTTTATGCGAAAAGTCACTAAAAATGAGAATAAGTTATTGCAAGAAGAGATAATTGACATGTTTCATTATTATTCAAGTTCGATAGCAATCTGATTCTACAGAAAGTATGCTCTTCCCCGCTTGAATTTGTCTGGTTTCGGAAACACTGGGCAACCAACTTCCATAGTCCTCGTGAAGGAAGATTGTATCTTCATCTGCTTTCTGATTAAGATCCACGTGCGTTCTGGATGGTCAAGAGTAGAATGTTTCTGCTTTGTAGGCAGCCGTAGTTTCGAAATCTGGTTATTTAGCCTGGTATTGGAAGACTTGGTATCTGCAGTTTCTGCGTCCAGAAAAAGAGGATCTGACTCAATGAGTAAGCGAAGTTTTAGACGAAATTGTGATGCCTGCTTGCACTGCCATATGACTTAAAAGGCATTAAGATCGACATCTGTTCGCATGCCTCTTGACAAGGTACATTTTTCATTTTTTATATAATTTGTTTTACCAAGTTTCCAGAATCCACGAAATTTGAAACATGCCGAGTGGGCACTATGGTTCTAAAGAGAGTACTCTTTAGAACCATAAAAAGGACTGATAGCACCATGCTGTTTAGGAGTGAATGCACTTTGTATTTTTAAAATATGATTGAATTTGGAATTTACCGACTAGTATTATATGAGGGATTGCGAGTACCAAATGCCAGAATGTTTCTTGTAGAGATAAGAACACCGATCTTGGTTATGATTAGCTTGGCATGAATGACGCCTTTTTCTCTAAGTTCGTTAGCAATCGGAAAGACCTCAAGAAGTCGCTTGTTTCAAGAGTTGCCTACAAGTAAATCTCCAGAAAACAGTATTTCATAATTTCAGGAATAGCTGTCATAGCTTCAATTCTCTTCTTGAAAAGAAGAAATACTTTAAGAAGAAAGCTTTAACGTCGGCGCTCATTCATCTTTTTGGGCAAAAGATTTTTTGTCGAATTTGAAAAGATGATATACGGAGGCAAATTTAGTACACAGCAGTTATCTTTAGTAGATGTATATGCTGTTCGGGTAAAGTAACCACAAATGTTCAGTGAGGGTTAACGTTCTCTTTGGCGCACTACAGCCTGTAATGGATGCACACATTTCCTCCCACAAACTGTTCTGTAATATAGCCTGAAATCAACAAACACTACATTTACAACAAAATTATTAATGATTGACTCCAACACCATCTTCATTTAGTCAGGAGCAAAATTATCTTTAGGAAAAAAAGTATTTCTACTGCAAGTATCAGCACAACCCCGTCCCATATGAGCAAATTTCAATAAATTTAAGGAACTCTAATTCACCTAACCAAAAAGTTACACGTTAAGAATAAATTTAGAATGATCGTTATCATGATAGGTGAATTCTATCTAAATCACTGTGCAATACATTAAGAATAACAGTTGCCCAACAGCTACAAGCAATTCTTATGCTAGTGATTATTCTTTTTACACGTGCTAGTGGACACCGCCCACAGCCAGTCTTAAGGACAGTCTTACTCAATAGTCGCGCTAAGCCCTCCGAAGTAAGGATTTCAGTGGGTCGATTCTTGCTAATAGTCAGAAATACACAGTAAATATAGTGGACAAACTTTTTCTAACCATGGATAAGCGAATGTGTTCAGCTTTGAGCGGCTTATTGCTGACAGCTGCACAAACAGAGGCGGTGATAGGAGGGTGGGAAAGTTTCAGTACTGCAAAACCTTTGACATGACACACAACAGCTGCGAATGGAGATTCCCAGTAGAAAGTTACCTCGCAGTTCGAGTAGCGAGAATAGCCTGTACCGTCATCATTTGGATGATTTAATGGTAATTTATACCGAGGTGTGTCCAAACAATGTCCACATAAGAGTCGCTACCTATCACACAGGACTCTGTTTAACAAACGTTAATAAAATCAATTCAATGGTTAAGGATGCGATTACCACTCACGCGAAATAGTCTCGGTTTGTTGATAACAATTCAACCTTGACCATCCGTGAAATCCTCATGGATATGCAACAGAATTTTCGGTCTAGCACGCCGAATTTGAATAGCAGACAGTTCTATTATCTCTTAAAGATACAATGTTTCCGACAACCCTCACTGCAATAGCTATAATTCATTACCCGAGGGTAATGTGAGAATGGCATTGTATCTTAGTTCAGGACAGTCCGGTAAGCAATATTCTTCGCAAGCAATAAATACTGCAGAGTTATGAGTCATTCTTTATATAAATTGCTTGTGTTAGCAGTAGTACGAGAAGCAGTACATGCGAGATTCAAGGGACACTCAATTTTTTTAACATACAGTATTCAAGTGGGTTACATTAAGTTTGTTAACTCAAATCTGCGTTTTTATGAAACGGATGCGTAAATTAAGGATAATTATACAAGACAATAACCTAGACCAAGTTTAACTCCAACCACCATTGTAATATTCATTTTATTGGACTGTCTCTCTAATTAGGCCCAGTTCGTCCGATTTCTTTCTTAACTATAGAATTTTAAACTAGCCTATGCTGCTGAGGTTGGGGGCATTTCTTAAAATGTCCAGATTTTTAGGAGAATCAGGGTATGTTACGCTTTCAGACGTCATATTAAGCAAAGTATTATTAAGACAATACGCTGGAAAATTAAATATTCCTAAGGCTCTTTTACTATGCTGTAATAACAAGGAAAATAAGTTACTGCGCAACGTTCAACGAGTTTCACTTGCATTCGACACACGTGATAGGGGTGTAATTGAGCATGATGAATTTCCCACGAAAAACATAAAAGAAAAAAAGCATGGCTTTAAGAATTCGAGTACCATCTAAGTTTGATTGTATGATCGCGTGTGACAAGTAATTTTATTTACTGTGCTATTTTATCTTGTTCGAGACTGAAGAATACTTGAAGAGCCCGAGGGTCTGATGTTCATGAACTTCGCGTTCAAGTTGCATATTTCTCTTCCGCAGACTGATTTTCCCCCTCTGCAATACAGAGTCCTATTTGAATGATGGTTCCCGAAATTACTATGTGAAGTAATCCATAATTCTGCTGAAACCTTTATTAAACTTTGTATGAACAATTAAATTAGCGCGAGAAAGTTGACCTAATTTGGACACTAAACTTAGCAGTGCTACCACACTTTGAAATGAATGTGGGCCATCCGAGTAATATGATCGTCCCCTAGAAGACAATGAACATCATGTTACAATTACTTCGTATTTTTTACTGTGCAGTAAGTAATGACGGATGTAGTGGTTTTGTAAGGTAACATGGGAGAGGAGATCATGTCTATTTGAAGTGGAATGTGACACCAATTCTTTCAGTCCTTCAAAAATCCCCGGGGTATTTTCTTTCGGGACTCATGAAAGAATTTTCATGGGCGACTCCAATCTCTCGACATCGCCATCCAAAGCAATGCTTCTGCTTGTTTTCCCTACAGTCCTCAAAAGGAAGGATCCCACTTTTATAATCCAAAATGTTCCCCTCAGAAAACTGAAGATGTTGCTACAAACAATACCAAGAAATACATTTAAAAAAACTGTCGCCCGTGTCCACAATAAACAGACCTTCAAGAAGTGTAGGGCGATCAGCTGCACAGAGAGATTACATCTCTTTGTATTGATGCGAAAATTTAGGTTATCATCAAACATTTGCATTTTTATGGTATTTTGGTAACTTAGGTCATGATGCGCCAAGTCCATGGATATAAAGACGTAAGGTATATGAAGATATATAATGGACTACTCATTTAGCTGATATAATTTTAAAAAAAATGCGTATTTCGAGTTGAGGTTTGTGCTGGAAGTTTGGGGAGATATGGGTGGACGCCTTCCACCACTGAACGGCGGTTGTAGTTCTTGCCGATTAACCGATCTACATAAATTATATTTTATTATCTGGTTCGATATGGCAGGTAACATTTTAGAGTGTACGGTCCCGTCCGGTCTTTATCAAGTATATTCCTTCCCTTTGTTGGAGAACAAGGATTTAATCCTTTCCATCGCTGCCATCAGAGCAAGAGAAGGAATTTTCTGCATCTGGGTTCTAATCGAAGGAGGAATACAGTTGAAACCGGAAATTGTCGATGTCCTGTTTCTGCACAACAATTTACTAAAAATTTATATACATATATATTTGATATTTTTGTTTTATGTACAATTCATAAAATATTTACTGATTTATTTTAATTTAAAACTGATTATTGCATTATTACCAACGTGTAGAACATTTAATACAATCTTCTTAATACCTTTTTTTGTCAACGATTTGTCTTTGTATCCAAATTGGAATTAGTCAAAAGATTTATCCAAGTGGCCCGTAATCGTCAACCTTTTACCTCAAGTCCAATTTCTTTAAATAAAGATAAGGAAAAAAACCCTTCAACATGCTCATTTATCAAAGATCTCCCCATCTACTCAGAACTGATTTGTATGATCCTAAAAATGTTAAGATGCTTGCGGTTTCAGTAACTGTCCATTTGATCAAGAAATGATATGGAAAATAATCGTAATGGGAAAACAAAATCGAAACGAGTTGAACAATTAAGATTATTGGTTGGAAACTGCATTGGTACCCTGAAGTCCAAAACAAAGATATCTAGACATTTCTGCAGGAATAAGTTTCCTGACGGCAAACACTTCATTTCACCACCCGATTTCAGTCACCTATCGGGTAGTCAGAAAGCCTTCCAGCTTCCTTGTTCCACAACAATCGTGAAAACCATCCCAGTGTTTTAGATGCAGGAATCAATTCATGTATGCCCAACCGCTTTCCTTCTTTAAGAATCAAGTAAATTAAAAAGGAAAAAAAAAAAACTGTATATGCCCTCTTAATGCGAAGAACTCTTCACGTTAAGAGGGCATTTAAGTGGGCGTTGTAAGAAATTAAGAATGACGCGAAAAAATGAAATTTTCTTTTATCTGGAAAATGAAATTGAGTTATTATTTAAATGTGAAACTTAACTTGAACTTAGTTTATAAATTATGATTTAATTTAATTTCATTCCAGGGATAGAATTAAGCCATTATGTATTTTATGCAGAGTGATGCAAAACTCCGGCTACCAATCTTCGGGAGCATGTTTGGAGAAAAAGAAATCCTTACGAAAATAAGTCAGTAAACACTTCCTTGTGATGGAAGTTTGCTAGTCAAACAAATACTAAATTAATTTATTTGTAGTGTGTAGTAAAGGACTTGAGATGTCAGTTTTCAGTTTAGGATGCCTGCCTCACTCAAATAAGATTCATCTCATTCCACGCAGTTGGAAATTATCCCTAGTTCGTCTAACTTGATTTCTGTTCACATAAAATGTACAAAGAAATGTAAGACCTATTTGAGCGCTTTCTTGTCCGACTAAACTTATTCCTTCTGCCAGTCTACAACTGGAGGAAGGATTCTTAAACGCCTCTTCAATTGGCGCTGCAGTTAACCACTCTAGAAAAGTGAGTAGCTGTTCCCCACTTATATTTGCAGTGTTCTTTTCATCCTGCACAACGTGCAAATCAGTTCTAGAACAAACACGTCTACAGATAACACAAGAAAGACTATAAATTAGCGCCCTATAGTAGTCAATGTACCAAAAACCCCTAAAAGGACTAACAAATCAGGTATGAAGATTATGCAAGTTTAGGATTCCATCCCTGTGGAGAAATACATCATCGGTGTACAGTATCAGTCAAAAGCTTGGTGCTCTGAATAAAGAAAGAAACAACCATTGGTAAGAAACTCATCGCAGAAAATTATCAATCTACGGAAATAAACTTAGATTTCTATAGCTTTATTTTTCTAAGCTGACAGAAATGGCTGAGCGTTTATCACATGAAAGGGTTTGTTCAATAACTGACCCTGTTATAGTTCAAGCGTCAAAGCAGTAAAAATTTGGTGTCTGTAAATTGGGAGAATTCTTTGGTAGGTTTGCCTGCTTCTAGCAAGATTAAAAAATGCAACGCTCACTTAAAACAACCACTCTGAACATTTGTCATGAAGTGTCCAGCCGATGTGGTGAACACAGACCATGACAAAGTTTCGACTTCATATAACGAACTATACTAAGGAGGAAAAGAATACACTGTCCATGGTCATCCACCAGGTTTATCCTTCCATACTAGGAGTATGGAATGGGTAGGCTTGCTGACCGAGTGGCCCAGATCCCTTTTGCTGTCTGTTTCTTTCCTTGCTATAAGGAAGAAAAGACGATTATTACATTCCATTCCGATTACTCGGATTTCTCATAAAAACGAAGACTTGATCGTCATTTCAGACATGTAGTACTCTTTGTCTTGAGTTTCCCATCCAAAAGCTAGTACTTAAGAATCGCCTTTTAACTGAATATGCTTCAGTTCTTCTTTTTGTTTTTTACCCTCGATTAACTACCGCCGGCTGCTTTATATCAGGTAATAAAACAAAGTTTACCAATATTAAATTATCGAGTCTCAGAAGCAGACATTAAATGTATGTCTGGGTACTCCAGATTTTCTCCAAAAAATTCTGCATTCAAAAATGTCAGACTATTACTGGGGTAGTTTCCATTTAGAGAAGAATGACAAAAATTCGCAGTTCAAGTCGCTACCACCGAATGGTCAAGGGCGAGGCTACATTAGCACACGCATTTAAGTTTACGTTCTCCAAGCCTGTGTGACTACTAAATACGGTGCTGTTCTTTCATTTTATCTTTCGAATTCATGGCAATTTTTGAGTATAAACAAATTACTTTCTGTTTATACTGCGGGATGCAGTCTGACCTGTGGATTGTAGTTGAGGGATCGTATAAAAGCAGTGCTTCTAACTTACTCTTACGTCGATGAAATCTGCGTGCCATGCTTTACTAACCACGAGTAAAACAACCCCTCGCTAATTGTGCAATTTCGTTCTTTCCCAGCCTTTAAGTTCATGGCCACTTTATTACACTTAGCTTGCATTAGTATCGAGGCAACAGAACAAGCCCCGTGCGATGGCACGAATTGCGAGTCCGACGTCTATTTGGAAAGGTGCACTTTAGCCTCTGCTTGGTTTTAATACCTCGACGTAACTCTAACTTGCGAGGTTGCTTATTTCGTCTCAAGATCCCTGCAATTCATTCCATACAATTGAATGCGAAGGCGCAATTCTACGTATGGTGATTTACGACCAAATACCTCAGCCTAATCCCTCTTCAAATGTACGCAGTAGAACTGAGGTGTGACTAACGGCCTATAATTTTCCACCTTTGTTTTTGAACGATGTTTGTAGAGCTCCGTGTGTATCACGATCCTCTTCAATGACGTCATTGGTGCGGTTGATTAGCAAAATGAGTTTACAATAAGCTATGGAACATTTTTACCTACAGTTTCTGTCCCTGCTTATCCTCTCGTGTGATTTATCACTTCGTTACAGCTTTAACTGAAATAGACAAGGAGAGTTTTCCATCTTCCTACATTCTAGCAAGGAAATGAACCGGGAAAGAGAACTTTCAGCCCCTCAGTCAAATTTACTTCAGTTCGTATATATTAGGAAAGTCTTCATTCTAATGAAGACGTTTGGAATATGCTCAAAGAGTGTGCATACCACATTCTGCGATACTATTTGGCGATAAGCTGGCCTAACGAATGCTTGATTGCGAATAATGCTTCTCGTATGCTGGCTTTTAATTACACTACACCTGAGTATGGGTTAAAAGTTTGTTTTTATCAAGCTACCATCTTATTTGTGCATTTAATGTTTCAATGCACTTTTCCTAGACAACTGGTTAAAGATATTGGATGACAGCTATCTGCAATTTTACCTTGCTCTATAAATACCAAGACAGTCCACCGAAGCCAAGCCTCGTGGAAATTTCTAGAGGTACGATTATATAGGAGGGGCAAGTTTACTAATGAGGTGTTTCAATATATCAGTGGACTTCGTGAGGTCCAACTGAGCACGCTTTGACAAGGGCGCATTATGTAAATCTTCTCTTTTAAGTGGTTTATTATAAGATGGATTTTTTTTTGGATGCCAAATTTTAGTGTGATTTCTTCTGTTTTTAATGGATAAAACCTGTTAGACAAGAAATTCGTGCTGAGAATTGGCCGAAAGTTTCTCCCAATGCATTAGCGAGAACTACTGACTCAGTATTCATATTACAAAGTTTGTGAGGAAAGGTTTACAGTTGAACGCGAGCACATGAACACAAATTATCACTAATAAATTCGCATAGCAATGGAATCCTTGGTATCAAACAACGCACTTTAGATAATGAGAACTGCTCCAAAGGGAGAAGGTATGCCGAGGGAATAGTGAAATATTTCCACAAGAAGACGAACTAGCAAACAGACACATTTAGCCGTATGGAAACCCGAATGGAAGATGGCTCAATTTTACGTACACCGCCTATATCTGCTTCGTAATTTGACCTTTATGGACTCTTCCCCTACCTTCATATTCTCAAGTAAAGAAGTAAAATACAATCCAGTCGGTGAACCTCACTTCACATAAGAACGATATCCTACACGTCAACTATTCTTAAAAACTGATCATTATCCACTCCGATAGTAGACAGGCTGACAGGAAAGTCCTTGTCAAAACGTTGCTGCAAATTGCATTTTCATACAATGTACTTAAAGTTGAGTTTATGTAATTGCATACCATTTCGAATCCAACACTAAAGGTCAGTTGTACAGTTTCGTGTAATCAACGATAGAGAGAACAACTGGCGCTGCCCATGTTTAGATTAGTGTTAAATTGAAATGGTACAAAACTATAAAAGACATTGCTCTTTTGACCTATGGTACTGAAATAAAGAATAACGGAAATTTAAGCACTTCAAACCCACACAGAGTGAAATCAGTTTCTCAAAGAAAAGAAAGTCTTCTTACACGTTTCGTGGTACTTCTCCTGCACTAATTATTCAGTGACTGAATTTCACCGACAACTTATTATTCTCCATTTCGATTTAGTTATGTACTCAACATAACATTAAACGAACATCAACAATATCTTCTTAAAAATAGTGTTTTCCCATATCACCCTTTTTCCAAAGATACACAAAATTCTTAAAGTGCAAATTCGATCTTTGACAACTCAACTATCAAATGGGACTCCGAAGTTGTTTGTTTTGGACTGAATGAATAGCTTAGTGATGAACTAATAGACACACCCGACAGATATAAAAGCACTAGACCACTGAGTATGACGCGAAGACAGCCAGAATGTCAAAAGAAAGAATTTACTCTTACAGAAGACTCAGACATTACCTTACTTGATGACTAAAACCAGCAACACCACACGAAACCAGTTTGATCTTCGGATATTCTAATTGAAATGATTTTTTTCAAACTTCATTGCTATCGTTGAAACAGGTTTCCTATTTTCATCTGCAATTCATACAATCACGTTTAATAATTAAATCAACGTTTATTTAGTCAGTTGTGGCGTATAGATATTATTATTATAATAATATCAAAATTAGTGTACACAGAATATTAGCCAAAATGATTCAAATGTCATGTGAAATTCATACTAGTATGGATTTATATATCATTGCTGATGGTGCACACATATTTTAGAAATATTCCTATATTTATGAAATTTCCTTTCCTTTTCACCTTAAGTCTAAGGACTTTTGTTGATGTAATTCTTTGATTGCAGGTTTTTTTACTCCAGTTGTGCTGAAATGTAGTAACTATCATTCCAACCGTCTTGTTTGCTGGTTGGTTCAGTTCCTCTCCCCGCCTTCATTTCGCATACATCTACAAACTTACTCAACCATAGCGTTTCAGTGCTGAGAGTACGTGTAAAATTTTAAGCAGAAATAATCACGCCTGCGTGTAGCAGTGAGCTTGAAGTCACTTTACTAAAATGGCTAGAATTTTGCGTGGATAATGTACTTCCATCATTCCCCAGTAGTACGTACGCATGCGTCTTTTAATTATATCTCACAACGAATTGCCGAAGTATTGCACTGCTTTAAATTCTTACTAGACTTCTGAGTCCAAGAATTATAATTATAATGGAACTATTATGCATAAAATTTATGCATTATAAGATACGCATATAATTCGATAATATATATATATATATATATATATATATTTACATTTTATAAAAATATAAAATAGGTGTTATATAAATTTCCATTTATTCTTCAACGGAAAAAAAAGAAAGTAAGACTAATTCTCATTAATAGATTTATCTTAAAGAATTCAGATTTGTTCTTATTATAGAAACCTTCAAAAATGAGAGAAGATACTCGCTATTAAATTTTTCTTAATAGCAGAGCAATTTGTCAACAGAATACACTTGATAATCTGTTTTTAATTAGTTTTGGCTGGAAATTAATTAATGTACAAACACAACCCACCTTACTGGTTTTACAAGAAACCAGAGTTGATAAGAACTGCTTTGTGTTAAATGATGAGGAAAACAAGCTGATGACGCATCTTTCATTAAAGAGAGAAAGATTGTAAACAATCTAAATCAACTGCACTTATACAAGTCCATTCGACTCGACTATGAATAATTTTTCAAAACCAATTTGATATTTTCGGTTGTTTTGTCCTGAAGACAAAATGCGAGCAGGAATTGCCTTTGTTAAACTACTGAAGCCGCGTTGTGATTCAGAAAATAAGAAAACTGGCGTTTTCGATTCATAGATCTAATTTTTAATTTCACACGGATATATATTCTAGTGCATTACGTTGGAACAAACAACATCCAAGCAGCCTGTGTTTCTCTCCGAATGGGTTACTATGACCTGATAGTGAGATAACTATGGAACGGAATACATTTCAAACAACACTCGTATTCACAAGACCAGGGCACTCCTGTTTTAAATAACCACATCTCGTTTGCCATACATGCTTCCAAGTGTTAACTTGGCGTAATGTATTTTTATTTTTTGCTCTTCTTAATCACCGCATATACTGTAGTTCACCTGCAAGACGTTGTACTAAGCCAACGTCCTTTACGTGTCCCGAATTAACGAGGCTTTGCCTGATTATGAATACAGCGTGCTGAGAAGAAACAAGAGGGGGGATGGGAGAAAACAGATGATCATTTGTCGCCTCTAATTAGCGACACCAAGGGATCGTTTGGAGTGCACTTGGGAGCGACTGTGCATGAATGATGGCTCGAACTGCGAGTCGGTAACCTCTAAACATAACAACACTCTTCCCCTAAAGCAATCGTGTTTGCCCCATTAGAAAGTTGAAACCCTTACCTTTTTTTTTTTTTGGTGCCTGCAGCTGAAACTTTGTCTCGCAATCGTATCGAAGAGAAATGCGGCTGTGCCCTGTGCTGCCACCTTTGTTTTTTCCGCCCTTCGTGTCTTTTCTTTTTTCTTCCACGCGCTTTACACATACGCACGTCTGTTTCCTATAATGATATGATTGATGTCATCATGCGTAGAGTAAGTAGCAGAGTCTCTTTTGTAATGAACTTCTGGAAACAGGTGCGACATTAGTTGTAGCCACATCGCTGCCGGACAAACTTTATTTTTGCGCGCACAGGGGTTGGAGAATTCAGCAGATTCGTTTCCGTAATGTCCACTAGATGGCGATGATGAGGCATTGTGTCGTCTGCTGGTGTTCTTCGACATGTGGAAGCCGCGAAAATGTCGGTCGGATTTGTTTCCTGTATTTCCGGAGCTAGTGCTTGGATGGATTTCTTCTTCTTACCATTAAGAATTGTTATATCTGTGGTATACTGAGTTATTGAAGAACCAGCTTTTCGTAAAAAGAAACATTAAAACCAAGTTATTTCTGACCATAACGCAATTTACTTGGTTGAATTCCGTGGATGATGACAGCAAGCAAATTTATATTTCATAAAATTGGACTTAAGAAAGCGGAAAGTGCGGTAATCTGCTTCAAGGAGAGTACCAATTTATCCTCGGTTCGCCAACAACGCTGAAAATAAGGAAAAATTCTACCATTTTATACCTAATAAAAGTTAATGTTATAATATCAACAGAAAAACGTCGATTTCAACAGATAAACATTCACTTCTAGAGATGGTACCAATCTACCATTAATCCCGATTTATTACAGACATCCACTACGTTGTTATCAAGTTGAGTCCAGCAACAAGTCGCTTTGTTTTTGCCCAAATTCCTTTCTTAACGCATAAATCTAGGTATTTGTTTTTCTCGCGCCAGTTAGTCCAACTACACCAAAAGGATAAACAAGGACTTCAACGAGAGGTAAACCGAGCTGTCACGCATATCACTTGGGTAGAAACTTACCAGCACCTGTTCAAATAACAGCGACACCTACACGACTTCTAACATACCTGTATCCATGAAGCAAGTGGGGTTTGCGTTTCCGTACGAGGGGAACTTGAAGAGTTTTGTTTGACCCGGACATTCTCCAGATCATATACGCCAGTAAGAAGCTTAGGATTTCGATACAAACAGTTTAAAGTGCTTCGGAGAGAGTGCACCCCTAACGCTGTACACCAAAGTGGTGCATTAGAAGCGATCAAGGCTTTTTTTATTTGAACTGTCAAGTTCTTTAGCAGAGTTGCTTCAAGTCCCAAGCATAAATAACGGCCAGTCGATCACCAGAAGTAAACAAACCAAGATTAGAATTTCCTCCAAGGGAGACAAACTTATTTTGGGATGTGGTGAAAGAAAATGGATTGACAACATAACAAAGTATATTGTTACTTTAAGACGTATATGAAGCATACTTAGCTGAATTACTGGAGGCCTCTTTCTCATGTTTTTAATGAAACCCGAAAACACTTCATTTTCACTAGCAAATGAATGTGTTCTCCCAATACTTTGAGCACCTTTGGTGATCAAATTTTTCGAAAGGTGTTGGAGGGGAAGATGCCTAATCAGAATCTTTGATGACAAGACAGCATATCGCATTATAATACTATTATATTCTCCTAAGAGACACCATGGATCGTGGGATATCAGTGATTGTTATATATTAAGAGCGCAAGGGCAACTAAGATCAAAATGCATTTTTCTATGGTTTATCTGTTAGAAAGCTTAATCTGTAAATCAGAGCATACTCCAGAGATGACTCCACCTTCTTTGGTAAAAAAATAAATAAATAAAAAATTGGATTATTGAAAGATGCTCGATTCGCTGAAATTCATTCTTCTTCGATAATCTTCCTATAATTTATTATCCCCCATCCCTTCATAACCTTGTTTCCAGAACTTGGCCCACTCCTCGTACCTATTCTATTACACAACAGTGTTATATTCATTTATATAATTGATGTACGACATTTAGTATTGTTACATTTAAAAGATAATTTATGATTTGATAATAAAAAAAAAGACAATAAAAACAACGTAATTGCAAGTTGGACAAATATTAATCTTAACAGTTTAATTCTTAATTTTAAGAATTTTAATATTGTCATTAAAAGACCATTGTTTTTGTACCGGAAACCGTTAAAGCATATTTTAAACTTCATCGACAGAACCTCGACAATCTTGCGAGGCTGGAATACCTGCACGTGCAGATGCGATGTTTTATTACTCTGCCAGCTACATCCCGAACGTAACCTTTTCTTTTATAGTATCCTTGAACTCCTTACAAGGTTGAAGTTGTCATCCTTGGCTTTGACACTTGTCTCTCTCCTCCACCCCTTAAGTACCAGCTGTAAAACAATGCCCGTCGTACCAATGATCGACTCCTGTATACCCACACACACACACCAGTTCATCTGCACGCTGCATCCAAAAGGCTTTTTTTTTTTAATCTAATGCGAGTCTACCTCAGTGAGTACTTCATCTAATGCCTTCAGCTGCAACCTGAATATACACGTTTCTGCAAACATAGATTGTTCTTGTGGAATGCTGTTCCGATGGTCGCTTCCCAGTCTTCAATCGATACTTGCGTGGAACTAAAATAGAGCAGAAGCTTTGTCGCTTACTGTCCACTTTATAGCAGTTTACAATGCGCGCTCTCTTGAGGTCTATTTTATAATGGTTTTGCAGCCAACTCGTAAAACAGCCGCAGATGGAAAAACACCAAATCACAATAGGAAGACCTTAGGTTTAATATTTCTAAATTAAAAGGGTTTCCGACCATAAACAATGCTTTTTTTTGGAGCCCAGTCATTTAGAAACACTTTGTGTATTAGGTAATAGTTAAGTTGTAATCAACGATGAACAGACTCAACTCCAAGTAAATTGTCCAATACAACTATACTATGACGTCATCACAAATCTCTTCAGGCATAGACTAGAAAGGATTGATTTAGGCTAGTGTTTGTATAAAAATATGCATTTTTAACTTCACATACGTTGATTCACATCTAGGATTATCGGGGGGTGTGGAATGCTGATTCCTGTCGACTTCAGCAGTTCATATTCCCCCCCACATCAATTTCTGAAGGTTCATTTTTATTGTCAACTTCGTTATAATGGATTATTCTGAGTTACATAGCTGTAGTGTGTCCCTGACCCCGAATAACTAGTCAGTGTGGGTAATTAGCCATTTTCTTTAACACTTCCATAGTTCTCGCCCCTTTTGGTCCCTTGGGCGCTAAATGTGTGTGGGAAAATCTTAGCCCGGCCGTTTATAGGTCTACAAGGTTTGTTAGATGTCTCTCACCGTCTGACAACCCTATGCCTAATGATAAGGTTTTTCTTATTCGATCATTACAGCGCACTCTGCCGTTACTTACAGCCTAATTAGTGTAGCAGGACGCTCTACTCCACAACGTAGAAGCATCGTTAATTAATAAAGGGGCGAAAGGGAATTGCGAAGTAGATAAATACAGCAGTAATTGGTAAAGTCAGAAAGAAAGGTAATTATCATACCTGGAATTTATGGCATTGGGGGAGACCCCAGATGACCTCCCCACTACATTGCAGGCTATCGATGGCCCACCATACCTATTATCTGGATTCTTTAGTGATTTAAATGTGTCTCGGGTTCCGCATTCCTAGCTCACTTCAGGGATAATTTTAATCCGGGCCTCGACTGGACATTGCCGTTCCGAAGTGGGCATCGTCAACCTCCTGACCTGTTCCACGCTATTTTCTCATCATACCTTTCATTCCGAAGGGTGCTTTGAACTTAAATGCACTCTTAATTAAGGAATCAGGAAGCACTAAGAAAAGGGGTTTTCCAGGAAGCAAATAAAAAGGGGTGTGTTCCTCCCGGGGAAACCTAAAAGAATGCATAACTTCAGGGCCCCGTTTACAAACTCTTCTGGTTTAACTGCAACACTAAGTACTTCTACTATGTTATATTCTTTGGATTATCATTTAGAAGTGCTGCAAGACTTCACCCGTTTATTAAGCGGTTCAGATTTGGTTAAGTTTTTATTTCCAATTTAAAACTGACATATTTTAAGAAACCACGTAATTTGTCTCGTGTGTGTGTGTGTGTGTGTGTGTGTGTGTGTATTGCTGAAAGTAGAAGCGTTTATAATCTCCCTCAAACTGCAAGAGCACAAGATTCCACCATAGCCAAATATCCTTAATTTAAGTTTATAAATTGGCATTTTAAGATCTTCATTTTATGTCCCTCCCCCGATATTCTCTACCTTGTTGCGGTGGGGGGGGGGTTGCGTGTCCCGATGACCCGGAGAGCTAAGTCGGCGGTAGCTCAGCTACTGGTAGGGCCTCCCAAGCCGGACAGGTCAAAGGGTAGGGGCCATACTAAGAGAGATACCCCGGCCCTCCAAGTTGGGGGTTGCTGCAATGGGCCAGCTTCTCGTTCAGTGTAAAAAAATACACAAAAATTCTAAACGACCTACAAGTGAAAATGAAAACGGACTGCACTTTCGAAAACGACTCGGCAAACGTAAGAGGATTTTGGGATGCTGGAATATTCAAGGCCTTTCACAACTAAAAGAAACTTTCTTCCGGATGAACTGCAAAAATTCAAGTTAGACATCATCGTGTTATCAGAGACAAAGAAAAAGGGATGTGGAGAGGAAATAATGGGAGAATACTACCATTTTTTGGAGTGGAGTCGATAAGAGTGAAAGAGCAAGAGTTTCTATTGCTGTTAAAAAGAAATTGAGCCACAACATCAAAAATTGGCAATTTATTAATGAAAGAATGATCTCATTGGAACTGAAAATATACGGGAGAGAAATATGTATTTTGGGAATATATGCCCCGACTAATGACACCGCCGATACCTTGAAGGATGAATTTTGGGAGGGTCTGAGAGAACTAATAGAAAAAATCCCTAAGTTGTTCTTAGGGATTTTTTCTATTAGTTCTCTCAGATCCTCCCAAAAAATGGTAGTATTCTCCCATTATTTCCTCTCCACATCCCTTTTTCTTTGTCTCTGATAACACGACGATGTCTAACTTGAATTTTTGCAGTTCATCCGGAAGAAAATCTCTTTGTTAGAGATATTTCTAATGGGAGATTTCAATGCAAGAGTAGGAACTGAACAAAACAGCAAACTTATTGGAAGATTTGGAGAGAAAGAGAGGAACAACAACGGAGATAGATTATGCAATCTTTGTGAACAGTTCGACTTGAGAATAAACAACACATTTTTCCAACACAAGGATATCCATAAATATACTTGGTCACAGGAGACAGACAAATTAGATCAGTTATAGATTACATTATTTAAAAACATTCATGGACATATGTATTGAAAGATGTCAGAGTTTATAGAGGAGCTGAATGTGGATCTGACCATTTTCTTGTTTAAACAACACTGAGGTGGGACTGGATTAAGAAAATACGTGTGGACAACCAACAATACAGGGAAGGAGAAATGCTACAAGTGGATCAATTTAACATTGACCTACTCCAGGACGACAGCATTAGAAACAACTTCACCCAGAGACTGGATGCTGCAATTAACATAGAGATAAAAAGGTAATACTGAAGAAATCTACGAATATTTAAAAAAATAGCTCATGAAATCCTAGGCAAAAAGAAGAGTCAAGGACCAAAAAAAGACCTGGATTACGGAGAAAGTAAGAGCTGCTGTATAGGAAAAGAAACTTGCATATCAGAAATGGCTGGGCGATAGGAATGATGCATATAAGGAACATTTGTTGAAAAGAAGAAATTAGCTAATCGGTTGGTAGTAGAAGCGAAAAATGAAGAATGGGAAAGGAAATGCGCAACTATTAATAGCAAATTAGGCTTCAAGCAATCAGCGGAATCGTGGAAGGTCCTTAAAGACTTCAGAAAACAGAATAAACACAACGCTGGTTTGCAATTAATACCTTTGAAAGACGGGACGGAGTACTATGAAGGACTTTTAAAAGAAGACCGGGAAGAGTTCAAGACTGTGAAGGATTTTGGTGTAGAAAACTCGGGCTTAAATGTTTGTTAGGGAAGTGGAACTCCTGCTAAAGGACGGAAGGAATGGAAAATCACCTGGACCTGGAGGAGTTTACATGGAACTTCTGAAATATGGAGGAACAGGAGTGGCTGTTCTGATACAACTGTTAAACAGTATGCTGAGAGGAGAAGAAATACAGAAAGAAATGATAACAGGATATATTACATCAATTTATAAGAAGGGCGATCGGAAAAGCTGTTCAAATTACAGAGGAATATGCGTCCTGAACCCGCTGTTAAAGATCCTTGGAAAATGGATCAGGAACCATTTAGAAGCCCGAATCGAGGTATCAGAAGACCAAAGTGGTTTTTCAGCTGGGAGGTCATGTATAGATCATATCTCAACAATACGACAGATCATTGAAAAATGCCAATCAAAAGGAAAAAAAAAAAAAAAAACACTATGATTTTCATTGACCTTGAAAAGGCATATGACAGTGTTCCAAGAAAACTTATGGGAAGCACTGAAAGAGGCAAATATTGATGTACAACTGATTAACATTATTAAGGCAATTTACAGGAATAATAGATGCAGAATTAAAGTGGGATCAACTTTGTCACCTGAATTCCACACTTCAAAAAGGCTTATTACAAGGTTGTTGTATGTCACCAACACTTTTCAAAATTTATATCGACATCTGCCTAAGATCCTCGTCAAAAAAGTGTAATAAAATGGGATTGCCGATTAATAAGAACACTTATATTCACAATTTACTTTTTGCAGACGATCAGGTGGTGATAGACAAGACTTAGAAGATGCAAAGTATGCATGTCGTCAATTGTTTGAGGAATATAAACAATGGGGTCTAAAAATCGATTTTAGCAAGACTGAAATGTTGTCTTCGGGGCCAGGACACTTTCAAAATATTGCGGGTTTTAAAATCAAACAAGTCGATAAATTCGAATATTTGGGATCAATCTTACAAAGTGATGGATCATACCAAGCAGAGATCAATAAGAGAATTGCAGACGGCAGAAAGGCTATCGGCATGTTAAACTCTGTTCTGTGGAGCAAAAATATCCTAAATAAAACAAAGAAACTAATATTTCAAACGATTGTACAAAGTCTTCTATTGTATGGAGAGGAAACCTGGACATTGAATAGGCGAGCGGAAAACAAATTGCTGTCCACAGAAATGGATTTTTGGAGACGCTCAGCATGAACTTCTAGAAGAGACAGAAAACGGAATGAAGACATAAGGGAAACAATGGAAGTCAAAAAGACTATTATTGACACCATCAAAGAAAAGCGTCTAACATGGTATGGACATGTAAAATGGATGCAAGAAAACAGATATCCAAAGGCTATCCTGGAATAGATACCTCCTGGAAGAAGGAGAAGGAGAAGAGGAAGACCTAGGAGGACATGGATGGATGGAGTACATGAGAGCCCGAGGCTTAACCGACCAAGACACCCTGAACCGCACTGTATGGCGGGAAAAAAATCCTAACAAGAAATAACTTTAGGGGGAAGGAAACCCATTGTAAATGGAAACACTCCTCTTGAAGAAGATTATGTCCTGGAATTTTTTTGGTTCACGTGGATACGACAAAAAATGTAGTTTAATGAGCCTATTTTGAACATTTTTTTAATGAAATTAAATTTATTAAGAAGCAAGTTAAACTAATTTTATTAAGTACATTTGAAAGTTACTGTGCCCTCGGTTGAAGTTAAGTTTGAGCAATAATTCGAACTTACATTTGGAAAACAAAATGTCAGATTTTGCATGCCAATTGTTTGGTATACTGTAACAAACTTCAAGGAACAAATATTTAATTCCAATAGGTTCTCCATTACAGAAATTTCCATCTTTGACAAGTTCACAGAAAAACAATATTACCAAACTACTCAAAGATTAATTTTTTATGCTGGCTGCATTTGTGTCCATTAAGTTTTAATCGACACAGATCCAGCCTCGATTCTATTTCAAAATAAATTCTGATTACACTCCGAATCAGCCACAAGATGGTCAGAATTTACAGGATACAAGAACATTACAGTATTTAGCGATCACGGGGGCTCGGACCACAGCCAACTTAAAAGCGTGTACTACTGTACTCCATGTTGATTGCTCGGCTACGCCAGCCTTCTAATCGAAAGAAGGGTTTCTGTCTGTGAGGGGGGAAGGAAATGATTTCATTCTGAGAAGTCTAAATACAAGAGGGAAATTTAGGTGGCGCTGGCGCCACCTGCGTTGCATACCAAATACAATTACTTTATAATAATATGGCAATAGTGGTGTTCGTGTATAAGTAATTATCTATCGTATGGTACGCGAAGTATATGCGGGGAGGACAAGATGAGGCAAACGATTAAAAGTCACTAGTTCACGTGACTTAAGTGAATATGTGCAATTAAGTCGAGAAAACTTTCTACATTAGGATACGTCGAACAGAGTTCCAGCGTAATTTTATTCCATGTGTGGCGGAAGCAGTTTCCTTACGGAGTTCCGCAGGAGTGGGATAATAACCACTGTTCAGACAACATTACAATGGGATTAAATGACCCGTAGCCCTTATGCAGAACTGACTCTTTTCAGCAAACCTGGCACGCACGGTGCCAACGATCAAGCAACTGGAGCTGTTTACTGCTGCCATACATTCGAGATGATGTGGGCTTAATGATGACCTGGGTGGCTTCCAATTAGGAGGGCTTTTGCTGATACCTCGAACGGCATAAATCCCACTTAATTGGGTATAATGCTAGGGTGATGGGGGCTGACAACGAGCAGAGATTGGAAGTGCGCCCTCTAATGACCGTTCTCTGTGACTAGGCACAGCGAAATGCCCTACTTGCAGGCCTCGCATATACCGATCGTTGTACGGAACAAGGAGAGGAAAGGATCAAGGAGATCGGATGACTCTGTCTGGACCATCTTTTATCCGGAAGGAGAAGCTTCCAGACGCGATGTCAATCTATTGTAGTCTAACATCTGTATCGTATGTCAGCAGACCGAATGAGTACAAATGAGATAAGGCTAGAGCGCGCGTGTCGTTATCTTTGTGACATCCGTAGGAATGCGAAGTGAGCGCAAAAGATAAATTTACGTGGCACACAAGATGAGCAGCTGTTATAATTCTCCATGCACCTCATATTCAACTGCTGTTTATTAAGGGCAAAGTGAAGGCAGAAACTTGTCGGAACACCACTCTCTTACATACAGACCTTATGCGTAATGATTTTTTTTTTTCAGGGCCGGCTATGTGAAAAAACATATTACAGAACTTTATCCGGTGCACAAGCAAAGTATTTTTTATTCCTCAAGCGATTCTACTTTAAATAAGTATAGCATTATTTGTAAGAACAGTCTGTTGCATTCCATTAAGGAATGCAGTCTCAAGAGCTGGTTAAATACAATCTTTCCATTTGTTACTGCTGTTATTCGCCCAAACCTTATTTCTAATTCTCAGTGTGTATGGACTGGTCCAGATGGAAATAAAGTTGTCTTGAACATAAGTTAGACACGATACATTTCCTTATATCATTCGTTTGTGGAGGTCTCGGTTCGATTCCCTTCGAAGCTGTAGTTAACCGATCTCACGCAGAGGAAGTTACCAGGGTTATTCAATCCTCAATGTTTAAATTGGTCCGTGAACAAACTTTTACAGAATACATGAATGTGAACAATAAGATTCTAGTGTCTTTGAAATACACATATAGGAGAAAGGGACTCAACAACGTTGCAGGAAGCTTTCAAGGAAACAGGGCACATTTTTAGAAGTATTTATGTGTCTTATTTCCTTTGGTTTAAAGAGCTGCTATTGATTGAAAAGATTTGATTAGCGAAAATATCAAAAAGTGTCAATTGGCGTTATTGTATCCATCAGATGTGGCGTTATTGTATCCAACTATCAAAGGGCCAGTTAGTTCCATTTTATGCCAAGAAGCGTATTACATAAGAAAGAGTACCAAAAGTAATTATCATTCCGAGACAAAGTTGAGCAACGCTTTGTAAAGCCATATTGTAACCATTCACAGCTGTGGTTTGGACAGTGGTAAGATAAGAATACAGTATTCTCTTGTGAAGTCAACCATGGATATAGCATCCCCATACCTCGATGTCCAAATCTCGCAGGAAGTGGATACTCAGATGGCAAATACTAATAATATAGCATCACAATAATGTGGGGGGAAAAATCAAACGAACAGTTCAAACTCGAGCTTTTCAACGTTTCTCACTTGTAGCGTGGTCAGCTGAGTTGTCAAATCTGCATTTCTTTCATGAATCGGAAAGGGACATTTCAAGTGACTTTTCCCTGTATCAAAGGTTATCCGACTAACCTGCGGCACAGTTTCACCCCGTATTTTGATGGCTCACTTGCCTTCTGTGCACTTGACTCTACCTCACCGTGACATGTTCGAAGCCACTGATGCATGCTAATGATGGTTACAGTTTAGAAATCGACGCTGCCCTTAAACCAAAAGGGTGAAGCGTATCTCCCCTATTCTTTAACTCGATAGCAATGAAGGTCGAACGACAAGAAGAAAAAGTAAGTTCCCAGAAAAAGACAAATCTGTAAGTTAAGTAATGTTTAACGGATTTGCTGAAGATCAGTCGATTCGTTTCAGAAGAAAATGATTCTTCGAGGATATAGTTTTCAAATAACCCATTGGACAATAGCTGGATAAATTTCTCTCCTTGAATAACTCATAATCAAACGGGGGCTCACTTATTTGTTGAGTATTCCACGATTGAACAAATAACTGAATGTCGACAACCTACAAAGAGCCTTGAGGGTGTAATAAAAAGGGAAGAAAGAAATTTCTCTCGCTAGCATGACTAATAGAGGTATCAGCGTTAATTTGTTATGCTCACGATAAATACCGAGGTCTACGATTGTAGTGTAAGCTTTAATTCAAGCACGCGTAATTGTACTCGAACTAATGTTCTTAAACACAAGTCTGCATAAAATATTTGAAATATTTCCGGAGTCAGAACAGTAAAGTTTGCGTTACAAGTTAAGAGATCCAATTTAATATCAACCTACCGGAGTTCTGCCATTAGCCATCAGGTGAATAATAAGTACAATGTACGCATTCACGTGATGGCTAATAACATGGTCACACTGTACTCGGTAACGAAGTCTGCCATGTTAGTGGTCGAATATTTCCGAAAGTCTGAGAACAAGTTCCTATAGTTACAAGATAGTTTTCCTTTAATTATTGAGCGGTGCGTAATTTATTCAGGCAACCCCTTCCAGAATGCTAAGGGACAACAGCGATACACTGGCCGTTCAATTGCTCGTTCTAAATATTCATTAGTGAGTGAGTGAACTCGTCCAATGTTAACTTTTCTCAAAGCTCTCGGTTGATGGTAAAAATAAAAGATCGCCAAAGAATTATCCGAAGCAATTTTGACGTTGGAAAATAATTTGTCTCTGTCAGAGACAAGGACAATAATTGCTACAACCCACTCTAAGTGGGGCTTCAGATGCAAGATGTCACGTCACGTTGAAACCCCCTCCCCTTGTTTCTCCCTTAATTACGAGTGCAGTTCACCCGGAGGTATGCGGACGTTTCGAGTAGCATCTCATTCATAACGCAATTAGAATTTATTTCTAATGGACTTCCGTTGTCTCGAGGGCCTAGGAAGCGGGTATTATCCGATGGTTCATGTTTAATTTCATTGAAGGGGTCACGACAGAGGTCTTTGCCACATTCGTTGTGGAGTCGAGAGAAAGAGAGTTGAAAACAAGGAGTCGGGCACAGAACAAACCGGTTACACTTTAATTGCTCCTGTTCGGTAAAGATGAGAAAGCCCTCAAACCAAGATGATGGAAGAAAGGTCACTTTCCAGTAAAGATACGGGTTCAACGTTTTCCTCGTGCTTTCTCTGCACGACGTCCCAAGGGCCAATTGTTTTATCACACCTTGCTCCTAGATATCAATCATTTTAATTAGAATGAAATTAGAAATCTACCAAAACGTTTGCTAAAAAATAACCCTTACTTAGGTCAGTATTTTATGAAGCATCTGCAGTTCAAGCCCCTAAAGTAACCCACACCACGTTAAAAGTGAAGTATAGAACAGGCATCTCCAATTAAAAAGTTGGAGAAAATCAAAGTTGGCTGTTGAGTTACTATCAAGGCAACTTAGGCATTGACCACCGTTCTAAAGCTATTTTCTGTTTTAAGGTGTAAATTTATGGTTAACCCTACATCACTGTAAGGCACCAGGTCTTAAGTCTGAAAAAGTTCCTCTCAAAAGGATTCTATCCTGCTCCTTTCTGTCTTTGACAACTGACATAACCACTTTATTATCACGAACACGGCACACAGTAAAACAGATCACTCTTACAATAGCCATTTAGTGGTATGGAGTTCGACAGCAATTACTGTTGTGATTATTCTTAAAGCTGTCCTTGTCAGTGATCGTTGTAACGTGGCAAGACGAAATCCCACGTACCTGTGGGAACGTGCCTCCTGTTCTTCATCTGTGTAATCAGAATTTGGTGTAGAAAGTTGAAGCACCAGTTAATAAGGAAACGTGTTATGGTCTCTCCCGATGCAGCTACAAACTTAAGCTGAGCTCTCATCGCTTAGCCAAGAAAAGACACGATTAAAGAAGTCAAGACATACTTGGCGAATAGTCACCAAAGCAGCTTATTCAGTCGTGAACAAGGAACAAAGTCGTTACAGGTACACTTATGATGCGAGAATGAGAGTCATCAGGAAACACATCAGATAGAAGACTCAATATATTCATGAGAGGGAAGATAAAAACTACCCCTTAATCCGCAATACCTTGACTTTTTTTTTTTCATAGTTTGTCCGTAAGAGTGGACAAGATGTGTCCTTAAAAGTTAGTTTGTTTGTGATATCCTGTGCAGAAACCTTTAGAGCTCTTCGCAGAAGGGCTCTCTTCCCTTGGTTTGAGAAACTGTTCCACGCAAACAGATGGTATTCTGACACTTTTCCCATACTGTGGTGAAGGCATCATGCATTTAAAATAATTAGCAATATGCTTCTCTCTATGGAGAAATGGTTTATTTGAAGTATGCAGTGTAATACCGAGGGTAGTCGTAATAAAGTGCCTCTATAATATTAGATCGATGCTTTGTACAGACTTGTTGTTGTCCTAACTGCCCAATAATGTTCTGAGATAAAATATCATTGCCACGTGTTGGGAACTACAAATTTAATAGTTTATCGAAACTTAAGAGGGATTATTCTACAACTAATAGACATAATACATACAAAATCGAATGCTGTATTATTTAATAACATTTTGGATCCAGTTTCGGTATCCGTTACACGTCTACATTAAGAAACTATATACATCAAGAAGTAGAATTATATTTATCAGCTACTGCTTTATTTTATTATATATTTAAATACCTTTTCAGATTTCTATGTACCGGCTAGTATTAAAATAATCTCATGATAGCGAGTGCCATCATAACAAATACAACCTGAGTTAATAGACAATAAATGCAACATTTCACTTAGAAGGGTAGTCGAACTTCCAGTCCTGGCCTACATCTCTAATTGGACCCACGCAGCATCTTTCGCTATCAGAAATCAACAGAATATTCTTCTTATATTTTGACATAATATTCGCAAAATTTCGATCACCACTAAAGTAGTTAACATTCTGTTCCGTTGTTAAAAACAATGGAAGGATCCTTCAAGAACTGATCATATCAGACACGCAAGCCATGGATAGAATTATGACAGTTGCTGAACCCGACTTTGCACTCTTCAGCGAACGAAGCCTATAGAAGCATTATAAACTGTCGGTTGAATTTATGAAATTCAAATTGCTAGAGCGTCATCAAATTACGCTCTATGACAGGTACCATATGAAGAAGGCTTTCTCTGTCGCTTTTAATAAATCAATTCAACATAATTTTACTGATAATTAATTCATATTAGAGTAAAAAGTTATTGAAGTATGTAGCGCAGTAATGCAGCAAATGTCCCATGGGCCCTCGTGTATAGCAGAGTTGGTAGATTGGCCATCCTCCTCACACCGAGTGGAAAAGACTAGAGTTCGAGTCCCGTTGATGATGTGAGGAATTTTTATGGGCCTTTTTCACAACGTGGCTGAATTAATCAGTCTATGAGTTAGCATGGTATTTTATCTTGGAAACTCGGGTTTTTCATCCGGAACAAGTGTCCTTGTTATTCTCTAAATTCACTAACAAGTGTCCCTTGTTAGAGAATTCAGGTTAGTCCATTGGCTGCGACTCTTATTTCACATAAAGCCTACTTCTTTAGGTTTATGCCAATCATTTAACATTTAATTATCTGGTTAAGGCTAAATATCTTTTACATTTATTATTCAGAGAATCGATGTTTTATGTCTATTTAATTACAAAGGGTGTCAAGGTTTATATCCCTAATATACCCGCCTACTAATCATAAATGATTTTTTATTGTTTACTATAAAAGAGTAAAAAAAAAACAAAACAAAACAAAAATACCCAGTAAGTAGCTAATTACGAAACAGGAATAAAACTTTAGAAGTCTATCGTAAGAAATAGTTACTACCAGGAAATACGTGGCCTTGTAGTAAAGGCCAAACGATTGACTTTTTCACCACAAACTCATTTGGGGGTATTTCTATAAGTGTGTCACTCTATGGACATTCAGTCAAGAACCAAAAATTGTAACTACATTAGATCATATCCTGTTATATATTGGGAAATATTCAAACTCTTTACTATTAAGAGTTTGAATCGATAGGAAAGGTGAAGGTTGGGTTAGACTATCAGTAAATCCACAAGTGGCCATTAGATAACAGAAAGAAAGCCATGTCTAAAGAACATATATACCAAAAACAAAATTTAATATCTTAGTGGTATGCTTATTTTCAACGTGAAAAATAAGTTATATTTCAAGTATATGCATTGCTTGTTTTTTATGCCATAATAAACCGCAAATACATAGGATTCGTGCACTATATGTACATACAGTTGCTTGGGTTTTATTGGCGCATTAGCGACTAAGGCTATAATGCGATAATGCGCGTACATATAGTAGTTCCAATCCCTGGACATTATGAAGCTGGAAGTAACCTCATTCTCTTCACTAAGAATGTTGGGCTTTGGTTACTTATAACCGAAGTAGACGAGGTACAATAAGTCATAGACCTGATATTCTACTGTATACAGACCTGATCGTTATGTTCAAATCGATGCTATCTGAATAGAATGAAGTTTTAATAGAAATTGCCTTTTCGATTACTTTTCTCAAACGAGAGTTCACTCACGTCAACTGGGAAGCCCTTGGCACTTTCCCAATCAATGAAGCTGTTTTCTTCCCGCCGAAGGTAATTTCGGTTCAAGGAGTATCGTTTTGAGACTCCTTGAATTGTCATCTGAATCACTAAATGGACAAAGCAATGATTTTCAGGAGATAACTACTGTATTTCTGGGTATACAACGAATTTTCAGGGAATTAACTTGTACTGGAACCTTGGGATTTTACCAACCTTTAAAATGAAACACGCGATTTTCCTAGAGGAAAAGAAAAGGCTTGCCAACAAGTCGTCCTTAGCCATAAGTTGTCATGCTCAAAGCACCCCTTTGAAAACCATCACAGCGGATCAGATGAACAAAAAAACAAATGCAAAGGAGAATCGCACCTTCGGTTTGAACTTCATTATTTTTCTATAGTCACGTAAACGATGAATGCAGTTACATCATCTCGATGCCACTACGTGACTCGCCTCCTTTATCCTCAAATAACATAATTTAGGGAAATCTCATAAAATGTAATTCAGTGGGTTAACAAATAAGTATTGCACCTGACTGCCTTCTCAGTTCGATGAAAATGTCCAGTGCAATGTTCTTTTACAGATCTTTAATGAAACTTCAAGAATGGAACCCCTTCCCGAAAAATAAGACCTAAAACAAAGGATTTACTCCCGATTGGTTTCACCGTCAAGGTTTTGACAAGGCCACACTAACTCAATGATCCCTGCCTTCATTATAACTTTGCCGCTCACTCCGTTATCTCTGATAGATTTACCTCCACCAATCTGTTTCAACTTCTCACACATACAGAAAACAATTTCTAAATCACAGGTTGACAATTTTCCCTCGAAGTAATATCTGAACACCATAGGATTCCAATTACAACTTCCCTTAAAGTACTGGAAAATTACTTCAGACTCCCTAGTAATCTCACTACATTAAAAAGGATGCCAGAAGAAAGACATCCCCATGTATCTCGCAACAGATTCTTATAATCTGTTGTTTCAAGGAGTTGCAGTTTCTGCATTGCTATTTACAGCGTCACTGGAACTCCTCCTTACGAAGTTACAAAATATGATATTGATATTAACATGCTGTCTTAATCAATTGAACTTTAATTAAATGCTGCTCAAATGAGGTTCTCGCAGAGAAGGATAACTGAACGCATATCTTAATAAGTGGACTCCAGATTTACAATGAAAACCCTTACAAGGGCTTTTATAGGAGAAAAACCAGTTCTTTCTGTGGCTTCCAGAAAAGAAAAATCCTTGGTGCCCTGTGGTCTACCCGAGAGGAACTATTTCGTTTCATAAAATCCTTTTGGTGAAATTTATTCAAACATCTGTGGTACTGGTTGCTCTCTACATCAGATTTGGTCATCTTCTCCACCAACATGCGGCAGTTGGAGCTTGAGCAGTGGCTTTTTTGATCCCTCAGAACTTCTTACATACCCCTAAAATCTCTACTACTATCTTATGTAGAATGGCCACTGGAAAACAAATCACTGCTCAATTTCCCTCTTTAAAATGAGGTCGAGCAAATCAGATGTTTCAAAAACCATAACCTATATATTTATAGGTAAAGGGTCGATTAAACGGTGGCATACAGCATACTTCGGTTAGTGCGCAGGTTCATTGGTAGGCTTATTCTACTCATATGGTATTTTGATGCCAATACAAAAGATGAAGGGCCGACTCGATGGGCGGTGAGAGCTGGAGGAAGTTGGGGACTACCATTTAGGGAGTTTGATCTTTTAGACGTAATCTGAATGCCATTTTAGCGGTCAAAGACATTTCTGGATATATTGAGGTCAAGAAACCCTAATTCCTGAAAATGTGCACGAGTACGAAAATAAAATGGGCCGGAAAGAAGTTTTTCTGGACAATCACTAAAATAGGAAACTTTGCAAGAATAACAAGAAAAATTATAACACCAAGGCATCAATTCTCTCTGTTAAGGGAGATCCTTTTATGGCCAAGTAAGAGATGGAAGTTATTCAGGTTTCATACTACCAATTGTTTAAAAATCTTAGTTTCAAGTTCGCCCATCCTAATTCCCAGAAATTTAATATGTTTTACACTTGAGATTATGAAGATATCTTTTCTTTTCTCTAGACACCACACATATTCTTAGAGACATACTCAAACCCTGAAGGTGGGCATCATAAGTCATTAAAAAAGCAATTATTTTCAGATCCTCGGGCAGCAGCAATTCAATAGATATAGATTCTCTTTCGTCGTCCCACCAAATACAGACATTACAGCTTCACACTGAGAAAGGGGCAATTTTTACATCCCAAACTTCTATTATTGAAAAGATACCCAGAGGGCGTTGCACACTCTCCCCCGTACCCCCAAAATACCATTCCTGTCCCTCTTGGTTATTACGGCTTAATTCGAATTGTGTGATATTAAGTCGGGTTTGGGGAAGCCGCTACTGTCTGCCGCCAATAGTCATATTAAATGTTATATGGAATCGCTGACGAACTAGTCGCGTGTCTAGCAGGTATGTTGTCTGGAAGAAGTTTTGAAAAGAATGGTAGCTCTGCACCGTCTGTAACGGGGACAAAGTGCAAAGGTCAAGAGACATTCTCATTCATCATCTGAGGGCTCAAAAGAAAGTGCCGTTCAAGTGTGATGTGTGTCTGCCATGATGTGACTTCAAGCGCTCTTTCAAGAGAGGAGGGTCGACTATGTGCACGCGCTTGTGTGGAATGCTTCAAATGTTCCGAATCTATGGTTTTTAATGCAGCAGAATATTATGATCCAGGATCTACGATACAGTCATTGAAACAAATACAGTTCCTCTTGAGTGGGACGAATTAGTTTTTGTTATAAACTGTTAGTAATTTTTTTGTCGAAAACCCACAGAAATATGCAATCACGTCTAACATGCTCAGCCAAAAATTAAGGGAGTCTGAGTCCATACTCGAACCGAGATATTTTCCATCTTTGTCATGGTATGCAAGTTGCAGTATACGAATACGTTCCTCAGCCACAAGGTTAAAATTGTTCCTGCCAATAATCAGGAATAAAAATACAGAACAAATTGTTTCATTTATCGGTATACGTTATTTTGGTGTATATTGTACAAAATTAAAAGAAAACAGTATTAATCATCATCAAGATTGCCACGATTCTATTTGATAAACAAATAGCTTGCTATTCAAGAATTTATACGGACTGACAAGACTTCATCAGCATGATTCCTTCGAATCATTTCAAACGTCCCTCGAGAAGGTGTTTATATTAATGTGTAACTTCCTTTTAATACACGTCAACAAGACACCTTGAGGGAAATTTATGACTAGCATGACTAAAGCGAAGTTATTAATTAAATTATGTCAATAGCCTCGCTGGTACTGTACCTATGACACCACCTACGCAAATTATCTTACTCTGGCACGAAGTTTCTCTATCATGTTGGAATGTTACACGCCCCTAGGAGGGCATTTAAAGATTGTAATGGGGTGGGGTGGGGTGAGTGTTGCAAAACGAATTACTTCAAATAATAACAGCAATTTTTCTTTTAACCTTTAAATCAAATCGGAGTCGTGGTTTTCAAGCTGGAATTCTTGATAGCCAAATTCCGATCTCTTAATATAAAGGTCGTTCAAGTGTAACGTAGGAACATTATGCGCCGAACTGGTAAGTTAGGCGACTTACCAGTTGGATTACCTGTGAGGACATAGGCTAACCTAGCACGCTAAAAATCAGTACCAACTATAATAAAAACGAAGGGTTTCACGCCACATTTGGTCGAGTTCCCAAAATATTATAGGAGCTATAGACCATTGAGTTGAACTTCAGTGATGGGAGAGATTGAGTCCGTAGGTAAAAATACTGGATTATCTCGATGGATGATCCATCCTTAATAGATCACATTAAAGGGTAGTCTTGCTTCAGCAATCCTGTTAATTGCTAAGTGGTATGAGGAAATCCAAACAATTGGATGCAAGAAACAGTTTCGACATTATCTTGACTTCGAATGCTTTAGAAACTGTATCCCGTCAAGTACGTTATATAAATTTGACCAAAGGGATAAATGATATGATTCTTCGTTGGATCAAGGGGTGCAACACGTCTCCTAAAGATACGGAGCCAGTAGTCATAAATGGACATCCTCAGGACGAACCAATATAGCAAACGGAAAAGTTCAGGTTTCATATCTGGAGACACGCCTGTCACCGATCCGGTCTTCCCTAATGATATTGACGGGTCATCAGCGAACACAAGAAGATTTAAGTCTACCGACGATTTAAAGGTCAGTTAGCTACCAAAACCACACTATTTTGGCTCTAAGATGACAGATCGGTTGCAGTTATCTACAAAGTGAACACTGAAATAATGCTCTTAACTGTAAGATTTGCACTTTGGGAACAGAAATCCAGCATTTAGAAAGTAAGGGGGGGGAGTGTAGAATATGTACTTCCTGAACATGTACCATACACAGAGGCCCAGGAAGACATGTCCCGTGCTAAGGAGAAGGATATCACCATCTTACTCTAAAATATAGGAGAGGATGCTGGTTAAAGTGTATAAAACGATAAGTAAAATGGATGCGAGAGGTAAGTTCTAATTAAGGGGAGACAAGAACTGGGGCCACCACCACCATCAGTCTAAAATCTTGGAAATTAACAGAAGAACCTTATGTAATTGTTGGCAGCGTGTTGCGCATCTCTGACATAAATTACCTTTCGCAGTAGTGGAGGACAGAAAGAGAGATTAGTAAAGTTCAAATATAAATTGGATAGTCACCTTTCGGCGATGGAGAAGGTCCCCCCCCCCCTTTTTTTTTTTTTTTTTTTGGTACAATCAAGAAAGTCCGCTGGCATCATTTAGCCATTCTAACACTCTTAGATGTTAATGTCTCGAACCATACAATGGGAAAGAAAAGACACGCTGTTTGATCGGTCAAGCCAATGAACAAGCGTTCACCAGTGATTAAAGTCACACTATATAATCAATTCTTGTATAATTAGTTAATATAGTGTGATATTAACTAATTTTAACTGCTTTATAGTATTTATGTATAAAATAATATAGTAAATAGATGTGAAATACAAAAGGAAGTTAGCGTACTTAATACGTACATGCATATTTAGTAAGCACTTACTTTTATATCGGCTGGACCATGAAACAGGAAGCGTCGTTGACAGGTAGGTTCACTTCGTACCTTCAGTACAGTTACTACACATTTCGGCTTTGACTACCGAAAGAGCTGAAAGTCCTGTATGGAGATTCTGGTTCGTTCACCCAGGATCACATTCTGCACAAAATGGTGAAGAATTCAGTAATCCACTAGTCTATCTGGATATTCCAATGCAGTTACGCTCAACCTTCTTGAAAGCCAATATGGTATTAGAGAGCACTGCAGTGCATCAAGCACGGAGTTGATAATGCCTCTTGCGGGCATGTTCAATTCAAATCATATTATCCAATTAATGTCGCCCTACAGTCCAGGTTTTCGTGGAGATCTTCATAATCTGTCCCATCATTGAAGAAACAGGCGCCCGAACTTCCAAACATGCCGCTTTCTTCCGCTACTCTCAAACACTACGGAGTTGTTTCCTGTTCTAAGATGGCACAGGACATTGAGAAACAAGAATACAGACGTACAGTCCTCAGCGATCCAGTTTCCATGCGCAATTCTGGTGAAAATTAATTGCTATTGTCCCAAGTTAAATCACCTAGTAATGGTGCATTGTACGATTTCTTGATGTAATTCAAATAAGGTAACATCTGTTTCTACTTTGGAGAGTACAAAGAATACTGACCCAACTTTTCTTTCAAATGTTCAACGAGTGTGTATTAAAAGAGCCCACACAACTGATCCAGTTGCATATCACCCCTTCTGTTCTTCAAGTTCAATTGAGTCTCCTTGCGACTAATTCTTAAAATCTTCTGAGTGGTCAACTCGCTTGCAGGAGCACACGTGTTTGAGATGGCCGTAATTAGAACCTATGTGACTGTTAAATACGGTTAATGATTGTATTCGTTTCAGGATAATTAGTTATGAAAACTCCTCCGATCTTTGTAGTTGTGTCATAGTATGAAAATAACACTGTTTCATCCGACAGGCCGAAAATGAGGTTGCCGACCTTGAAGCCAGAACTGTTTTAATTCGATATCTATTTAACAGATCTTGTTGCTTTAGCCAGCTATATATTTTTCCTTTCAAATTTTTTATTAATATCGGGTTATAATACAAAAATGGCGGTTTCTTCCAGTTCGTGTTCATCGTTTAATATTTTGCATCATTTCCACACATGCATCGCACTATGTCTAAAATACAAAACTCTTATTGGAAAAGAAGAATTCCATTCCGGGAGGTCGATAATACGACCACCTGAAGTTGGCCTTTCCTGCCTCGGTTATAGATCTCTTCTTCTAATTCGCTGATCACTCGGAATTGTTTCCGAGTTAGTCTTCTATATATACTTTTCTCCCCTTATATTTTCTAATATATTTTGCCTCTTATAATTAATATTAGATATTTATTCCAAAGGAATGTTTACTCCAGTTCATTACGATTTTGTATTTTTCACTATTTCCAGATATCGTTGTAAATCGTTCTATGGGGCACAACAAATGTCTTAACCTCGCTGATGACCCCTTTTAAGTGTTCATTGAAGAAGCGAGTATGGAACATTCTAAACATGGCTAATACCTTCCGAGCACTTTCTGGAACTAGAAAAGAATTAAATTAACTCCTGACTATCACAAAATAAGAAGAGAAGGGTTAAACCATATTTTTGGTTTAGGGAGGATAGGTTTTTTGAGTGAGTCATTGTACCCTGTATCTGTTTTTATTATTATTTTATTTTTTTTTGAAAAGTACTTTTATTTTGAATATTAGACAAATTCCGCCTTATTATTAAACACATCTGCCTCATCTACACGGGCCTGTTCCAAGTAGATGGTCGCCCAACCCTATTTCGTGACCCTTTTTGACTGCCACCTAACCTCGACAAATCTTTTTATATGGCAAATTTGCATGTCGGGCGCAAGGATCAAATACGACTTTGAGATGTTCCAATTTTGAAAGTTCTTTTACAATGTATCTGGTTATAGAATTAGCATTAGTAGAGGCATACGATGCAAGAAAGCAAACTTATGCAGCATCAGCCAAAAAAAAACCTCCCATTTCACCCCTCCATTCGTTCCAAATGCCTGTCCAGCTCATCCTTAAATTTATTTAGGCTATCAACTTTCACAATAAAAGATGGAAGTCTGTTCCACCAATCTACTACCCGCTGGCTAAAGACAAATTTCCGCATATCTATCTATAACTGTCTTTCCTCAATTTGAATCTGTGTCCCCTCAGGTTCTTAATCTGAGCAAGACGAAGAAGAATCCCATTAGCATTCAGCTTGCTCAACCCATTCAAGGCCTTATACACCTCAATCAGATCACCTCGTAGGTGCCTACTCTCCAGGCACTGCAATTTGCAGAACTTAAGCCTTTATTGGTAAGAGCACCCCTTCGTTCCCCTCACTAATCTTGTTGCCCCCCTTTGTATTCGTTCTAGCAACTCTACATCCTTCCTAAAGTGAGGCCTCCAGATCTGCACACAGTATTCTAGGCAAGGGGTGCCCATTGCCTTATATAACAGGATAATCACCTCCCTGTCCCTGCTGGCAAAATTCCTATATATCATTGACAAGACTCCACGACCTGCTCTGGCAGCCCGTCTGCACTGCTCAGCAAACTTCATATTTGACTGCACAATTACCCCCAGGTATGCAATGTACATCACTTTGTTTTGGCTAAATTTACAAGTTAGGGCCTGGCATAAAGTCCAGCTGTACTTCCCAGACCAATTTAATATTCCAAACAGCATCAATCTTTCAATACATCGCAGGATCGTTTGCATTTTAACTTCAGAATTTTGTCAAACAAAACTTTAGAATTTAAAATTCTAATAAAAATTCTTATTTTGATTTATTATTTTATTTTTGTCCAGACAGCGTATGTTTTTCCAGTATTACAGAGTGTCAACCAGGCCCTGCACGCAGTTTGGATATTTTTCAGTCAAGTAAGCAGAGCACGAAATACCACAAAAGTATAAATGAATTCAGTTTAATTCTAATATTCATGAAAACACCGTTGTTTGAAACTTAAATACCAGTTCTGTCAATGAGCCATCGATTTCATTAACCCATTATCAGATATAAGAAGAATATTCGAGTCTCCCAGTTTTATTTTATGTATTTTATGCCAAAGACTGTTGAAATGGGGGGTCACTAGCTACTTAATGAAGATGTAGTTACTCATCCTGATGGAACAAATGATGGGGCGAAATTACATCCCTTGACCCTTCATTTCTGACAGCATATTGGCTTCCTCTCAATCTCTGCCAAGTCCTACTACGGCTGCTGATTACTGATAATCCTTCTAGCTCTGAGCAGCGCCCCCCACCCCACATCCAAATTCCACGGAGAGACATATAAGGAGTGCTTCCGAAGTGTCTAATCTATCACTGTTCTCACTGATTGACTATCGCCTGTATCTCCCGGCAAACAACAGAATCGTCATTTGATTTCGTCACGTGAGCACCAGCTGTTGATTATTAGAGGAAAACTACTACTACAACCTCACTTTATCAAAAAAAAGGTTAGGTAGAGCTTATCTGTATCGTACCTTAGGAATTCCAATCACGTGTTTCTATGACAAATAAAACTGTTTTCATTATTAATCGTTTTTATTAAAAAAAAAAGCAAACATTTCAAAATTTTCATATTAAAAAAAAAGTTGCCCTTTAAAGCCTGACTTTACTCTTTTCCAAAGCGCGTTCAATTCACTTAAACTTTTTTAGTCTGCTGAATTGAGTACAAAAATGAATAAGCTATTAAGAATACGCGCATCACAACAATCAGAATACGCGCAGCGCAACAATGAGAAGATTCTGAGAATACGCGCAGCGCAACAATGAGAAGAATCTGAGAATACGCGCAATGTGACAATGAAGAGTCCATAGAGGATGCGCGCAGCACAATATTGAATAGGTCAGCATACGCAGAATAACAAAGGAGGCGCCTCGCCAACTCAAGTGTTGAAATAATAAATCTCTCGCAATTTAAATTGCTTTAGCCGACATTGGCATGATGCAAAACATGAAACAGGAGTACAGTCAAGAATTAAGCGGAAAACTTGACCGTTTTTGTCGAAGACGGACCGTACAGAAAGGTCTTATTCGATGAAACCCGAAAAATTTCCTTGTAGAACCTTGACGCATTTAGTGGTACAGAGAAGCGGCATGTAACTAGTATACGTCTTAAGTAGGTGGCGTGACCGGTTTTGGCTGATTAAACGTCCATTTATCAGTAAGATTATACAGGCGGCCAGGTGATGAAACAAATAGCTATAATTTTGGCCGGTGAGGTGGAATCCAGGTCGCCCCCGCACTCAGCGGGGAGTGGTCAGGACACGCCGTTCGCACCTGGCCGTGCACAAGACAGATTGTGTTGTAATGAGAGGTGTTATTAGAGGCTCTTTCACAGAATTCCTGCTCCCGAGTAGGAGGTCTAGCCAGGGAACTTAAGCTGCTCGTCACAGAGCAGGGCAAGGGTGTGCTTATGGGAGGTTAACTGCGGTGATGAAGGTCGTGTCTGATATACTTTCTTACCTTCAGAAATCTTCCTCTTTTTTATTTCGGAGAGGACAAATGTAACTGTAAAAAAAATACCCTTTTCACTGAGAATGTTATGGCATCCACACGTGCTATAAAATGTATTCATAGGTCACGTGCATCCTTCGTCTGCTTCCAGCTAAGGTAGAGAGCGAGCAGTGAACAAGGTCTGAAGAGATTTCATTGATAAACATGTACATTCCAGAAGGAAACCGCTTCAAAACATTATTTCTATGAAAATCTTTGCGGTCTTAACTCTTGCAGGAAGGTAGGATGCCCATGCGTGATCGAAAAATCACTTATTAAACTGGAAATTCCAGGTAGAACTAATGGAGCTTATTTTCCGCTTCTCTCAACTCTGAGCTCTATTGCACAACGTAGTGAGTCTACTCCAATTTTGTTTCAAGATCGCTGATTTTAATAAAATATTCCCATAAGAGAATTCTGGTATCCTATACTCTAAATCTGATTTCTGGAGGACTAAAAATAAAACAGTTGAAAGGAAGTGGCTATTTCGTAAATTTCAGTGGCAGCCATCTTATTTCAAAATGGCGGCAAGAAATGAAACTACCTCTGTCAAGTTACCCCAGGACTGTTTCACATGTACCATTGGTTTCTATCGAAATTTAAACGCAACAGGTAAATGTGGGAGGGGGACCGGGAAGGTAAATGATAGTTCCAGAAGCCCACTTCCCATTCTTGGAACTAAAATTAATTATTAGCTATTAAATTAGTTACAACTGTCCTTTGCCTCTTTCTTTTTCAAATATGCCTCATTATCGAAAACGTGCGAACCCAAGGATTACTTTCGGTTACATTTATCGACGTTGTAAACAATTAAAACATATACAAGTTACCACACATCTCTTCAGAAAAGCGTCTTAGAAAAGAAACTTAGGCCTAAAATTGGAATCTGCATGAAGCAGCAGAGAGAGAGAGAGAAACTGTGGTGTCAGCGTTACTTTTCGTCACAATCATAGTCCCGCTGTGAGAATCCCGTCAAGGGAGTCTGATAAATCTTCCTTCCTCACGCGTCACGTAGGCGAGCCGTACAAGTTCTTCAGGTATGGATGTAGTCCCCTGCTGATGGGCAAAGTTAGCAGATCATACATTACCCATCAGCCATCTCTGAGGTAAAAGTAAGGTTGGTACATCTCACCCCTGCACACCCCTTACCATCTGCCAGTCATAATTTATCAGCGTCAAGCTATCCGCGGGATACAATGTTCTATTGTCTGCCGAAACATGGCCGCCTCCATTTGTCTCGCAAAAGGTGTGAAATGTTAGATGTCAGAGGGATGTTGACTTTTGTTTTCTTGTTGCTTCGAACTCCATAGAAGCATATGTTTAACGCGCCACAGAGTGAGAAAAGACACGTGCATAATAGTGTATGTACTTACGAAGTCTTCCACATCAAATAGAAGCGAGCCCGAAAATGTAAAAACAATCGAATTCTAAAAATGGCAAATAATGTAGAAAAATTTAAAATGATAACAGTTTCACAACAATCTTGAATAGCAATTTTGAGCTTACTGTTGTACCCAAACACGGTAGTAATGAAAAGAATTATCAAGCATACATTGTTGAGTATCAATCAACTATAATCGTTTACAACAATACATTGCAACAATACCTTACAACAATCTTTTACAACAATACATTGCAACAATCTTTTACAGCAATCTTTTGCAACAATCTTTTACAACAATCTTTTGCAACAATACCTTACAACAATCTTTTACAACAATACCTTACAACAATCTTTTACAACAATCATAAAATGGTCGTATATAAAAAGCGAATTCGTTAAAATATTATTTGGTGTGTTATGTTTTGCTATTTTCATCGATAAGAAATTTAAGTTTTGGATTGAAGCTTCAGAATATGAAGGCTCATTTTACTGCTGTCGCTTGTAGAAACAAATCAAACCAATGGACTACGGAAAAGCTCGATTACTCAATCTCACTGTTTTTGGAAGTTTGATTGCGTGTGCAGTCATTCTAAATTTACCATTTCCGATTCTGTCTGGAGCCAATAACCGAACCTTATTCCTCTAGCATTTTCCGTAATCTCAAACCAGACCTCACTGAAATGATGAAGTCACCTTTCAGTTATCCTATATTACTTAAAGACTAACTCCTTGAAAAAAACTACATAAAAAAATAAGAAAGGGGAAAAAAAAAAGAAAGAAGTTGCAAGGGGGGGTCAAGTAATTTAGATCAGTAAGCGGTTCCTGGAGAGACTTTGCGTGATCTCTGCCTTAAAAGAGACCAGCGGTGCTTCTGCTGTTTAACATAGCAGCGATGAAAAAAAAAAAAAAAAGCAGCAGCGGATCTTCGGGGAGGGGTAGTTATGGTTTTTATAATACATTATTTATGTAGCGTGTGTTTCCGCAATTTGTGTCGGATGTACTACGCGTTTAGTGGCAGGCGTTTCACTCGCGCGCGGGAGCAAATTGTTTGTTTTATTCCCATAATAAAATGAATCGCTAGCCGCTTGCTCGGCAGTGGCTTCTGATGTTGGAGGCTCATCTGCTGAGCTTATCATTACAAGTCATTCAGACAGAAGAGAAAAGCGAATAACAAATAAATCCCCCCACCCACCCACCCATCCCCTTTTTGTGTACTATTGATTAACTCCGGTCATTACTTCTTATCTTTTCTGTTATGTAATATGCGGTATCCATCGTAAACATTTTTACGTTTAATGCAACAATATCTACAGTCGGTTTCATAAAAGTACGCGTGTAAAAACATGTAAATCGTAATTAGATTCGGGTAGTTGCGGATTTATTCGAAGAGCGTGTGGGGAGGAAGATGGGGGATTACTCTTTAATGCCGGTTAGCAAAAGAATGTCGAATGCAAAACGCGGGTTAGGTGGGCGGGGGAGGGATGAATTCGCAAAGAATCCATTTTGGCGAGTATCATCATAGACGAGACACTTAAGTTTCTAAAATCGGTACTAAAATTCATGTTTGACGTCCATAAATGTGACATATTCGATAACAGCGAATTTATGAGCATTATTTAAATCGTGTTCTCTGTTGTTAACCACCAGTTGTACCAATCGTACAGTTTTTATGGCGTACAGCAATGAAAACAATCACAGTATGCTGTTAAATATGATGATGTTTTTCTCTTCTCGCTATCTGGTGAACTCTGACCTTGTGTGGGTGCTCGGAGTATAAACAGAAAATTTATTTATTAATTTATACAATCAACTATGATAGAAATTGTAGATTTCGAACGCAACAATGAATTGTACGGTTCGAATGCAACAATGAATTGTACGGTTCGAATGCAACAATGAATTGTACGGTTCGAATGCAACAATTATACGCTAGTTAGGATAGACAACAATGGCTGTAATTTCATATTGCAATTATTGTTGTAAGCAACAAAATTAGCAACTTAAGCAACGTGGTCAGAGTTTTCCCGTTGTAGTTTTATTATTTTATTTAAAAAAAAAAAAAAAAAAAAATTGGCATCGTGCTATTTACTTAAGTATGAGATCGGTATATCCTCATCACTCCTTAAAGTTTTAAAGGGCTTGATATAAAAACAATTATGCGAACACCGTGGTGTCAAGGTTCTTAGCATATTGTGTTATCTGAGGTGTATTTGATCTTCACGGGATGGTCTTATATTCTGTCTGGCTTAGTGTAAATATTTAATCAGAGTCTTTTGTCGTTTCCAGCCGATTGGGCGAGTGCATCGTTCTCCTCCCATTTCTCTGGTCCCTTGTGTACAAGCAATCGACTGAGGTAGCTGTATTATCAACGCCTCAGCACTCCGAGTAGATGATTTCGGCCTGGGAGCGGGTTTTCTAGTCCATTACTTTCGGCTCACGTGGAGTTGGGGGAAAGAGGACAATAGAGGAAATAGATTGGTCATTGTAATACTTTGTCACTTGGGTTGCAGAGGTCAAGGAGGGTGTAATTATTTGACGATAGACGGGTCTCGATCGCACAGTTCATTGATTCGTGTAAAGAGATCGTTAAACTATTGGAGTGATGTTGCAGACAGAAGAAAACTGGACGCATTGTAAATCAGGAAAAAAATGGCGTGTTTATCAGAAGACGCTGTTATTTTAATAGATTATTTTAGTATATCAGAGTAAGCAGGCAGATTTTTTAAGAAGAAGAAATAAATATATTCATAGGGATTACTTGATCATTGGGCCAGTAAAACCCAGTTAATTTGGATCGATTGTGATCAGTAAATACTTTACGTAGACCAATCACAAAAGTGATGTTGTCTTAAGACAACATCTATAGAGCATTTGGACAGACGCTTTCCTTAAAGGAGTTGTACGAATCGAATAGACACACAGCGCTCCCTATTTTCACAATCGATTGATTATATCATTCAGCACGTGTTGCATTTTGTCTTTTGTAGAGGGGTGCGATTTCGAAGTACTTCCCATTTTCTATTAAATCGGGTGAATTAAATTTTCAATTACTTTTATACAAATATAAGAGAATCGAATAATAAATTTCCTAAAAACCTTTAAAAATAAATAATATTTTTTCTCATTCCTTCGATGTATTGATAATAATTTTTAACAATTCTCTTCCAAAAGTTAGAAATACAAAATATTTGTAACTTTTGGAAGAGAATTGTTGAAAAGCATTATCAATAAGTTAAACTGAGTTTCAAAAGAATTATTCACCCTTTCATGCATCATAATCATAAATGACTACGCAAAACTCAGGGGCCAGTACTGTGCAATTTAGTTGTTTAAAAGAGGGTGATCAACCTTGATGGCCAAACAACTCCCACAACAAACTCTCATACTGTTAATAACACTGATGATAAGGCCTTATAAAGTCAGTTGGTCTATCTTCTGCTGTAGCAGAAGATAGACCAACTGACCCAGTACCAACGGGGTAACAGAAGTAAGAAGCTGATCAGAAAAGTGAAGACCATCCTCAACAAAGACATCTACAGCAAACGCGAGACCTATAATCAGAGCATCGAAGAATACCTTGACGCCCTTAAGCAGAAACTCCTGACACTCAGTAAGCGACGTCGCCCTTACAGGGAGAGCGCCTAGAGGAAAACAGACAACAGGCTTTTTTGATGAAAACCAAAGGGCCTTTTACAGGAAAATCGACCAGAGTAGAAGGAAGACAACGGACCCCCAACCAGACGGTACTGGAAGAGTTCTGGGGGGAACCTGTGGGGCAGTGAAGTTAGCCATAGGGCCGTGCTTCCTAGGTAGATCTAGAAAGAAAGAAAGAAAACCAAAGACATACAAGAGATGATAAAATGGGAGATTCGGATCTTCTCAGTCAGTTTTTGACAAGAGAACTGAACTTAGGAATCAACTTGTTTGATTAATTTGAAATCAAATTGGTGTACAAATTGCATGAACTGTATTTGAATGAACAAAATAGCCTAATTTGATTTATTGGAATACCTGGTTACACGTGTTGTAAATAAGGCAGATATCAAGTAAATAACGTAAATAATAAAAATATCAATACTAGGAGGGAAGACTTTCTTGGGATACCTGGGGAAAAAACTCTTAAGTTCATTATTTTAATCTTGTAACCTCCTGCTTTTTTGGACTCTTGACATAGATACCATAGTGATCCGACACCACATAGCCCAATATAAAAGACAAACTACATGTTCAAAAACGCCACTTTTGGATTAGATAATATAAATCGTGCTGTGACAGTCTCATTGCAACTGTTCACAACAACTTTCTTCACTCCTAATTTTCTGATCAAATGATTCTTAGACTTGACTGCGTGAGAAATTATGAATTGTCAAATTATGCATTATAGAGGCACTGTCTCATTGTGGCTGTTGAGTTCCTTCCTTAGAGATCTTAATCATCTGCATCCAGTACATCTCTTCTATGGTAGATTGTAAAGCAAGAATTCTATTCGTTGAGTATCTTTGACATTTACTACATTTATTTATACACACAATTCTATATACATTCTCAAGATTTATATACATCCATTTATATATACATGATACAAGATTTATATACAATTTATATACATTCTCACATATATATCCATTCGCGACATGTATACAGAAAGTGTATTTGTAAGTTATTAGCGGCTTCCAGGGTTTCCCCTATATCCGCCGTTTGTTAGGCTTTTTGCCAAGTTGCCGGCTTAGAAAAGAACTTAAAAAAAAAAAAAAGAAAAAAAAGAGCATCAAAATTTCACGTATATATTTAACACACAAAAAAAAATAAATAAATAAAAAATAAAATAAAATAAAATAAAAAAAAAAATGAAAAAAAAAAAATTTCTTTAAAGTTTTAAGTTTTTTGAATTTTGAGAAGGAAGAAAAAAAAAAATAAATAAAAAAAAAATGCATCTGATAGATGAAATATGTAATTAGGTGTGCATTAGTGTTGTGTTTGCGTTGTGTGTTAGCCGGCACCTGGCATTTAGCAGTAGGGGGCTGTGGCAGGTTTGTGTCACAGCCCCTCACTCCCATCCCTAGCCACATGGAGGCAGCCAGGATCTACTTTATCTTAAGAGGACACGGACTGCTCCGGTCCTGTGGTTAAGTTAGTATCTTTGACAGGGAAGATGACAAGGATCATCATGCTCTTCCGTGGCAGTGGTCTCTTGTAAGGTTGATATACCAAATTTAGTAACGTCGTTTTTAGCGAGCTAATTTTAATGGGCTGTGACAGTCATTGTGGCTGTTATAGCAATCATCATCACCAATAAATTTTGATCAAATTTTCCTAAATTTGCCTGCGTGGGAATCAATTCTTATAGAGAAACAGTCTCATTGCGGCTGTTGTTTTCCCTGTTGATGCTACTGGCTTTATCATCTGTTTCCAGAACGCCTTTTCTCGTGGAATATTGCAAAGATATTTCATTGCTGTATATCTTGATGCGGAAGTGACGAATAACAACATGCTTCCTGTGACAGTAGTCTCAATGTAACCACTTGCCACCGGGTATCCTTTAAAATGCTTTTGTATATAGTTTTAACTTTTAAATTTCCTTGCGTTGTAATATCTAAAAGTAAAATTCAAGTAAGGTAAAATATCAGAATTTCCGAATTAAATAATTACTAGGTTAATTTACAGTTTTTTTTTTTTTTGTTTGTTTGTTTGTTTGTTGGTTTTTTGATGGCTCCCAGGTTTGGGCGACTTGGGAGCGGGATTGCTCGTGTCCACCGGTATTGCACTATCTCCGGTGGGTGTTTTGGGTCTAACGGCCCCAGGGATTTCTCCCATCTCCACTGTCTCCGGTGGGTGTGGGATTTTATGCTTTTCACCCGCTCTGCACCACCACATCTGAACAAGGTAGAGATAAGCAAATGCATAGGAGTCACCAGCGATACACACACACAAGAATAATGCACCCTGATACAATCCCGGAGTCTCCGACTCAAAGGATCACCTACCTGAAGGCTAAGGACAAAGACACCACAAACCCCGCAAAGTACAGAGCAATCACCTGTCTCCCAACAATGTACAAAAACCCTGACCAGCTACATAACTAAGAGGATATCAGACCACATGGAGAGCAAGAACATTATAGCTGAACAACAGCAGAACTGTACACCGCCCACATCGACTACCGCAAGGCCTTCGACTGGGTATCCCATAGCTGGCTAATAGAGACACTGAAGATCTACAAAATCAACCCGACACTGACACTTCCTAGAAGCAACCATGGCAAAATAGCGGACATTATCAAGATCAGGAACATAACGATCAAATCGATACCCATCAGAACAGGAATCTTCTAGGGAGATGACCTGAGTCCACTATGGTTCTGTCTAGCACTTAACCATGCTCAACAATAGAAAGTACATCACCACCATGCTCAACAATAGAAAGTACATCACCACCATGCTCAACAATAGAAAGTACGGATATATCCTGAAAGAAGGGAAAAAGTATCTGTACACCCTCTCTCACCTGATGTACATGGATGACATCAAACACTTTGCCGCAACCGAGAATCAACTCCAACAGCTGCGCCAGATCACTGTGGAGTTCAGCATTGACATCGGTATGCAATTTGGCATGGACAAATTCGAGGTCCATGTCTTGCATCAAGGACATCCATTCGGACGAATCTATCAGCTGAGGACTGGTGAAGAGATTCAAGCCATGACAGATGGAGAGACATACAAATATTTGGAGATGATGCAGGGCCCTAGTAAGAACACAAGGAGATCAAGATCGGGCTGACGGAGAAGTACCATCCGAGACTGAGAAGCCTGCTAAAATCAAAGCTGAATGGTGGGAACATGGTCACAGCCATAAACACTTATGCAGTCCCAGTACTAACGTACTCCTTTAGGATCATAGATTGGACCAACATCGAGCTGGAAGTGGTTATGAGATCGACCGGGACAATGATGACCAAGAGGCACCAAAATTACCAGAAGTCTGCCATCGAGAGATTGACCATAGCCCGTAAGGAGGAGGGAGGGAATTGACTGACCTCACTGAAGTAGGCGATTAAGAACCTGCGGATTTACTTCCAGGGAAAGGCAGCACCCCTCTACCAAGCCATAAGAAATATAGACAAACGACACACAACACTCAATCTCAACGAGGAGACCACACTCATATAGATAGAAGCAACATAGACAGAAAGAATGGGGAAGAAAACACTCCATAGCAGACACTACATCAAGACTACATAGATAAGATGGCTTCCAACGGTTGGTTCCGAAAGTATAATCTTGTCGTCGGTGGCACCCAGGCCATCTCCGCCTGTGTTCACTGTAGGAAAAGAGAAAAATTTTCAGACATTTTGGTCTGTAAAAGTGTATATTATGTGTGTGTGTTTAATATGTCGTTTTAATAGGCCTCACTACTACCAGAGAACAGCCATAAAATAGATACACACCCGGCCCTGGCACGAGGAGCTGGGCCTGGGTTCACTATCTCGGCCTGTGCAGTTAAACACCATCTTCCCGCACCCACCAGTGAAGTGCGTGCGAGTGGTGAGTGCTAGGTTGGCTCCGAAAGGAAAGCTCTTCCCCGAGACGAAAGGATTCATGCTCGCCATCCAAGACCAGGTAATCAACACCAGAAACTACAGGAAACACATCGCTAAGAAACCAGGAGTAGGACACGTTGATAATGCCACCTGGCCCCAGAAACAATCTAGCACATCAAGGCAGGATGCAGTGTGATAACCCAGACGGAGTACACTCACAAACGTGACCAAGTGGCTAGGATAATACATCAGAAGCTAGCGCAAAAATACCAGCTGATCAAAGAAAGTTTACCCTATTACAAGCACGACACTCAGCTCATGCTAGAGACCTGTACTCACAGACTATACTGGGACCGTGCCATCATAACGGGCAAGACGATCCAGCACAACAGACCAGACACAACTCTCATCGACATGAAGGAAATTGGCTACCTATCTGAGCGACATAATGGTGCGCAATACCAGCACCCTCCAGAAATCATACGAAGAAAATATCAGGAAGTATTCAGACCTAAGACAGATGGCATATGGAACAAGTACTGACCATCTCGATGATTGTGTCAACCACTGGCATGGCGCCAAAGGCCTGCCAGGTAACAATTACGTGGAACTCAAGAAAGCCACGATTCTGAGCACCTGTAGAACAGTAAGAGAGTTCTTCGACCAACAGTAACAATAATAATCGTAACCTGACACAATCAACCATTCCATTAACTTGATACTAGTACCCATCACGGGATGAGAAAAACATCCACAAGGATAAAGAGTAATAATAATAAGAATAAAATATTGTCAATTTCTGGACACTGATATATTTGTGCAAATAAACGGGATATAGTCTATTGTGTTTATTTGCTTCATTCCTGGACTTAGGGTGACACCTAAACGTCCATCTGTTTACAAATTTCTGTTTATTGAGCAAAAAACTTGGAATGAACAATATTATATTCACATGCCCCTTTGCTTCATTTATGGTCTCTGTCGTGCATCGAAATGTATGGACCAGGAAATTTGCACCCAAAAACGCAACAAATATGACTAGGGTGGGTTCAGTTTTTTTAAAGGACAGAGGAAGGGAGGGTATATTGAATCGGACTACTCATGTATTTCTCGAGCTTTGTTAATTGGTGGCATTATATGCTTGTATATCTTGACTTTATTGTGAAAAATGGGAAATAGTGAAGGGATTTATCTGGAAGCAACAAATGTATTTGTTCCGGTAGAGGTTTCAGAAACGAAAGATACCAAAATGGTGCTCGAAGAGAGATAGGAATGGTGACAAGGAGTTCTACTAGTACTTAACTACAAAAAGTGAAAAGAGTGAATTAAATAGGCCCCTCCCCCCTTGATCGAAGTGGAAGAATCATGAATGCGCAATTGAAGTCGCAGACGAGTAGAATTGGCATTTGCAATGATATTTACATTTGAAAGATCGTTCGAACTAGGGACGAACAGCAACAAAGAGCCAACTGTTATAAATTAGTGATATGGCGATTTCAAGGACTCTATTGAAAAGCCACTGAGGCTAAAGGAGGTTAAGGCTTTGAGACGGACTTATACGAAATAAAAGCTGCCTATGAGTGCATCATCCATAGGAAATGTTAATGAGACAACCATTAGATTCTGAGATTATCCTCTGGACTGGCAAACCCTCAATTTCTCTCCATTTCATCTAGATCAGAATGGTATTCTTAATACATCCTTGTCAAGCTGACTAAAGTAAAAAATGCCTCTTCAAGTCTTTCAATAAAATGGTAGAATAAAGTCAGCCTATATAAAAAGAATGAGCAGGAAAAGATTATTTTTTAACGGCAGCACGGGTTCGTGATGAGGAATTCTTGCCTTACCAACCTGGTTAATTATTATGAAGTCGTACAACAATTAGATGCAAGAAATTACTTGGATTGGTCATTGCAAAACAACACGAAACTTAGCAAACTGGAATTGCTGGTAACGTCCTTCGTTGGGTTATGTTAAAAGACAGGAAGGAGACAGTGTATTCATAAAATGACATTCTCCAGGGTAGGCTAACGTAGGTGCACACTTTTGGGTTTCAGCATGTTTTTAAATTTCCTCAGTGACACTAACAAGGGAGTATAGGGGGAACTGCCAAAGTTTGTTTTCTGATGGTTTAATACGGAAAGTAGGAAGGATACTTCGAGGGCAGAACATCGTATCCCAATGGAATCGAGATCCGAGGTTTGGGCTAGTCGAGGAAGATGCGTGAAGTATCCTCGGTGGTCCTGAAACCACTCTTTCACATATTTGGCACAGTGTAGGGTTACATTGTAATCTTGAAATTAACCCGTTTGATCACTCGTCTATCAGATTAGCTCTTCTACCGGCATACATGATTCACAACCACGTGCGGATATAATCTGGAGTTTTCAGTGGGATCAATTGTCCAAAGGTATTTCAGTAAGCATGCCCCACACCATTACACCTTCTCCAACACGTTGTTTGCTACTCCAAAATTCAAAAGATTTCGCCCTCAATAATCATTATTAAGGCCAATCTGAGGTGTAATAATAGATTCTGGGCAGTTCAGCTTCGAATGCCTAAATTGACGTTCCTGATCTTATGAGACATTCTGGCGTTTAACCGCAAGTCCATTTGGAGTAGCAAAATAGACGATTTTTTTTTTTTTAGATATTCGACAGTTAAAAGTCGGAGGGGTGTAATTTGACGAAAGACAGGGACACTTTCACGGAAACGGTACTAATCATCCAGACCTCGCCAGATAGCATAATCAATAACTAATTTATCAGTCCAGGAGAGGCCATACGAAAGCAGGTCTCCCCCTACCCCTATCAGGACGACACAACCTTACTTCACATTCCTAAATTATATAGTTAATTGAACTTAAATACGTATTTGAAAATTTACCCAATATTCTATTAAATAACTGGATTCGGCTGTATGTCTGTTGTAGGGTTTTAAGCGCATCAGCTACTTAGGCTATATTGAGCCGTATATAATATGTCTCTAAATTGCGTCTGTTCTGTGGTCGATTTGCTTTTTTGTTGAACGAAAAACCCAAGTTTCCGGAGATTAAACCATGCTACCCTTGCCCGAGAGCGACTAAATCAGTCATGTTGTGATAAAGACGCATAAAAATTCCTCGCGTCAATGGACGGGATTCGAACTCAGGTCTTTTCCACTCGGTGTTGGGAGGAAAGTGATTGTACCAACCCTACCACCCACGAGGGATTCAGCAAATGACATGATCTACAGAACAGATAATCAGAGAAGCCCTTTAGAAGTTCCAACAGCAGAGAGAACTCGATTAATTGCTTCTGATAAGCAATATAAAATACCAATAACTGAATACAGCATAAAACCTAGTTGCATCCATTCAGACACTCTATTGACCAGAGCCTTCCGTAAATATCTGTGGTCAGTGCTATCGTCCAATAGCAGGAATACCAAGGACTTATCCCCACTCAGATTAATCAAGGACCTAAGGAGAAAGGAATCAACCAAAACCACTTATTCGCTGGCTCTTCGATCTAAGAGGATCGCAGTAAGATCATGAATACTCTACTCAAATATTTAATGTGGTACATCGGATGTAACTAAGATTATTGGTATTTCATTATGTCTAGATGCTTTTAAATATGAGTTCTAGAGATATTAACGGATTAGCGTTGCCATTAATGACCTCGAAATTTAACTTTTTTATTGCAGTATTTATTTTATTTTTCTTTCAAGTACTGAATATCGTGCAGGAATGATTAACGAAATGATTATCGGAAGAGCCTGAAGAAAAGCTTTGTTTCTAAATAGTTACGAAAGTATCGAATCTTTTTCATCAGACATCAGATCTGTTTGAGCCACCTTTGAATGGAAAACTTGAGATGCGCCCAAATCATGTGACTACTCCAATCATCGCTTCTCAACTGCTTCGTATCAAAAAGGCCGACTGCAATGGAAGAAGGGTGCGTTGTAGAGACGCACAATATCGTTTTTCATATTACAACAAAGGCCGATTCAAACATGCATACGAAAGCAGGTCCCTAATCCGCACGTGACATGCTTTGTGCAATCACAGATTCTATTTTCTCATACGGGTGGAAATCTATACGAAGCGTTTGATTACCGAAGATATTACCATATCCTTTCAGATACACGCTGGAACTAATGGTCATTTGGACTTGTACTTGTGATCGCTTCGGTTATTGCGTGTTGCTGGATCCTCGACTCTATGCAGTTATTCAATACGAAATCATTATTGGTTGTGCCAGCTCTATTTTTGACCTGTTGACGATTGTCGGCACTGGAATCGGAGTAGAAAGCATGTGTGTGTTTGTGCACTGAGATAACAAGCTGCAAAATCGCCAACCGGATGGATTGATGAAGTGGTATTATATTCGTACACAAAGGAGTGGCTTCAGCACAGCTGCCACTTCAATTTCAAATGGGGTTCGGATGTCTCCAAATATGGAAATAATCTACGATGGCGAACTTGTTATAGTTATACAATTTAGGATTTTGTTGGTTTTACAGTTATTTCATGATTTCAGAATTTTTGTCCTTTTTTTAGGATTTTGTCTTTTTAAGGTTTTCGGAATTTTGTCCTTTAGGATTTTATATTTTTTTGGATTTGTCTTTTGATAAGGATTTCGGAATTTTGTCCTTTTTTAGGATTTTATATTTTTTTGGATTTGTCTTTTAAGATTTGTCAGATTTTTGTCATCTGTTTTAACTTGTTTTAAGTTTTTTTGGAATTTTTAAAATTTTGACATTTTTTTTAGATTTTTTTTCATGTTTTTTTGGAATTTTTTAGATTTTTCCAATTTTTTAGATTTTGTCATGTTTTTGAAATTTTTTAGATTTTTTTAGATTTATTTAAGCCAAGCTTTTTAGATTCTTTAATCGGTGATTGAATTCCCTTGTTTTCCTTTGATGTATACGATTCTTACATAATTTTCTTTTCGTCTGATTTATTTCCGATTTCATCCGCAACAAATTTGAATCTCGTGGGCTACAGCGCATGGTGCACACATGATGGACATTAGGCATCAATAAAATAATTCTAAATTATATCCGTTGTTGAAGTTTGAGTGTCAATCAGTTATCTTTAATCTACAAAAGAATAGTTAAAAGAGAAATGCCCATGATAGGTTTTGAACACCGCAATAAACCACCTTAGCAACGTCTGTTTTAATGACGAAAATATTTACCATCTATTCACACGAATAAAAAGGGATTTCGAAAGTGCATTATTTGAATGCGTGGTGAAGGAAGGCCACGCGGTAGTGAAATAATGCGCCCTGATGTGTATTTGTACATTAATTCTTAATCAAATATTCGAACATCGTTGCATGCATCTGATTCTGTAAATTTACCTAAATGTTCCTCTCTCTCTCTCTCTCTCTCTCTTTTTCTTGTCCCCCTCCCCCTTCCCGTTGTTGTGTAGTAAAAGTGCAATTGCGTGTTGGATTCTCTACGTCTGTCACCAAATATTTACTTGAAACCAGCATCGGAAAAGTAATTAAGTCGTAAATACGAAATTTCTCTTACTCTCTGGAACCTGGCACAGAAAATTACAAATAATAATAAGTGAAGGAGAACAGGGGGAACGAGCGATATACAATTAATTTGCGCAAGAAAATAATTACTTTCCCAGGTTATACTGGAGGGGGAGGGGGAAACACACGGGAATAGTCGGGGTAATATCTTCGGAGGAACACGAAGATAATTTATTTATATTGATAAGAACAAAAGATCTGACGGCAAACTGTAGAGGAAGAAGGGAAATGAAAACTTGAAGAACGCTAGTGTCAAACATAGTGCGCTTGAAAGTAGCGTTTTAATCAACTCCGAGCATAATTTATTTCATTTCCGTTTTAATATTGGTCTGTCTATTGAATACTCCCGAAGAGACCAAATGAAATGTGCAAGATCGGCTGCAAACCCAATAATTTTGGAACTAAACAACAACAATGAAAAGAATTCATATTGTTGCTCTTCGGTTAATTTCAACAATACTGTAAATAGTTCGTCGTGCCCATTGTTTGACAAAAGCAACAATTGTCTGACAATCGTTAGTTTTTTGTTTAAAAAAAGTTAAACAAAAAACTCGTTTTTAAAAACATTTTTGCCAAATTTGGAGTTATTTTCACATATATGAGACAGATCCCGAGTAGGCGCCTCCGTAGCCAGGTGGGCAGGAGCAGCAGTGCGTAGCACGCGCTTCTTGATTAGATCGGGGTTCGAGCCCGTGACTACCAAATACGGAGGATGCAGAAAGGTCAGGGAATGACTACCGCATATCCCCGGAGCAGTATGGCCTTAGTTGCTAATGCTCCTAAAAACCAAATAACAACAACAGATCCCGAGTTTCTTTAAAGGGAGTAACCTAATGAGGCCTGTATAAAGCCCTGAAAGCAGAGGAGGGCATTTACAAGGGATTTCTCTGTTGTATAATGGGAATCAAACCTCGAACGTTTTCAAAAATGATTCACTGCTCAGTTTCTGAAATCAAACAAAGCTGAATTTATTCCTGGGGAATACTTGAGATGTACCTCCAACTTGAATTACTGCATGTACAATCTTAGTCGATAAAAGCTTTACGGTTATTTTTATTACTGCTGCTTACCAAAATGGGTTTCAAGACAGTCCGGAGAAACTTGTAGGGACTTCGTTATATCGAAGGGCCTTTAATAACCTCTGTCTCCGCAACATGAAGACGAAAGACAAAGGGAAGCCGTTCAGCACGTGAGCATGTCTTCGTTGTCATGTCATCCTTCCTGCAGCAATGTGGCTAATGCCAGTCTCTTTCGCGGTCTGGGTGTTTGTGCCTGTTTGTCTTCCTTCTGACGTGATTAATGGGTCTGCGTGCTAGAGGCGAGAGGTCATGACACTCGAAACAGTAACGGAACCGCAGCAGCAGTGACAAGTAACAATATAGGTGTCAAAACGAGCTCATCCATCACGCGTTCTAAGATGAAGGCGCGCGTGCACCTTTCCCTCTGTGTGTGTGTGTCGAAGATGCATAGATGTCCTTAGCCAGGTCGTCAATGAGCTTTCGACTCCCTGCCTGTCACGAACTCGCGCGACTTGTCCGTGCGTTCAATGTCGGAACCCCAGTGATGTCATTCGAAGGAGATAATTGGCAGTGGAAGCTGAGTGGAGCCTCATTTTGCAAACAAGCAGGTGGGAAATAACAATGTCTCTAAGATGACAGGTGAATGAGGCAGAAGGTGGTGGTATGTCCAATATATTTCTTTAATTCTACGATACGGTGACGACAGATTAAAAAAAAAAAAAACATAAGAAAATAAAGGGTTTGGAGATCGGGTCTCAGGACTGAGGTGATGCCGAATAATAATTTTATAGATTGAGAAGATCACTGTCCCTTTTACAACATCTTATTATTTTCTCGGTTCAAATTAATATCTCTTATCCGGGTGTTAATTTCATATTTCGCAAACCCTGGCTTAATACGATTAATATGATTCAATTATACTCGCATGGTTTAAGAGTGTATGGTTCTGATGAAGAATTATGAGGTTGTAGCGGGTAATAAAAATAAATAAATAATGAAAAGAGACACTCTGTTACCTCAAGTTGAACTGCTTTTTAAGTATTTTGAGTAGGATAGGTAACATCTTGGGAACTGTTAGCAATATCTTTTGTAGAATTCCAATGGAGTATTTATTTCAAAAACGAGAAAAAAAGCCTGTTATGAAATGATTGGATTAAAAATATGATATTGCATTGATTCCTACGGATGCCGTTTTTTTGGATGGAGTTTATGACGAAGATTTGCTTCCTGTGAAATTGGATTGTGTCCAGTTTGGGATAAAGGGGTACTCTGGTGAGAGTCCCAGCCCTTTCTGCATTGTAATCTTACTATGAAATGCATCCAATCTTCTGGATGTAAACTGCAAGTAGATTTTCGAGCAGTTCAGATAAGGATTCATCCATTGCTTGTCATCAAAAACAAACTCAGTTATCAAGCAGCTAAATAGCAACAATATCTTTCACATTGTTACGGTTTAATTCCTTCAACAATGCCATTTCCCCCTCGTTTTAATGTGCAACAATCAAGCACATGGAACTGCTGCCAGCATTGCATGATGTAAAACATATTTCGAATTAATAGTTTCAACTTTCTCCCCTACCAATGTAGATAATGGAAAAATATAGCAAAGTTGCATTAGTCACATGACCGCTTATCCTTTCAATACGTTTAATTTCGGCCGATTGCTATTCAATGGTGGTGAAACAGGCAAATCAAAATGAAAGTCTATATCCTCTGACCACACACTGATGCTACTTAGAGATATTTGCATGGTCATTAACTTAGTGGGATTAAAATTGAGGAAAGCGACCGCGATTATCTTCAAGAACGCTTGTTTGCGTTTAGAGGCAAATGTGCCGTCATATCCACTTACTGCTTGGATTCTGTTCGATGGAAACCGTAATTAAACCACTCCACATGAATTATTAAACAGAGCCAGAACAAAAACCCGCCGTTTGATATAAATGACTTTTCATATTCAGTCAAACAGTCACATAATTGCGCTTAATTAGATAGAGCGGTGTGGGGGTCGTACCGGTCTATATTCGAAGCGATTGCGTGTTGACTCGTCACGTTTTATCCCCTCCCCAAAGTTAAACACAGTAGCAAGGACGGGATGATCTCTGGTAACTTCGTTATTTATAGTCTGCCTTGTTCCTTCTCTGGCAAACAATGGAACTCCTTTCAAGGTTTGTATGGAAATGGAGAGTGGAATATCACCCCCACGCCCCCCTACCACAACTGGATAGGTGAATGTTCTTTATGCTACCTGTTTCATTCAACGTTTGCTGTTTACCTACTCCGGCCCCGATTTCTTTCATTTTCGTTTGCGATGACAGTAATACGAAGTCTAGAAATGGAATGAATTTTATCTTTCTGTTATCGGAAATAATTGGGGAAAAAATTATAAAATGAAAGCAAATTATACATAAAAAAAAGAAAGGAATTACGGGCATGTATGTACACTTTACAAAAACAAAACAACGTATATGCATATCGAAAGACCATGTGGTAGCGTGCGTGTTCAGTGTGCACGAGGCTACAGATTGGTGAATCACTACTTGCTGAGGGCGCGTGTGGCCGCCGTAAAAGTGAAGCTAACGTGAATCCGTCTGGGTGTGTATAAAAAAAATTAAATAAATAAAAACAAATTTTTAATATAGTAACGTGACCGCTTAAACTTTTGAATGTTTTTAATTACGATTGTCTGTTTTAATACCACAAAGTTTATGGTTACAAAATGTGTGCTATTTGAATCCCAAACCTCCTTTTCAACGTGTGGGATGAAAATCCCAATCTTTTTCAATGTCAATAAAATGAGTACAGCCTGTTTGTCAGTAATCAAGATGATTTTGTCGTTTGGCAAACATAAATTGTTATTCTAAACAATTTGATTATTTTATTGTTATTGTTCTATGTTTCGGTTGGCAAATAAATGTGCTGGATGCAATGGAGCATTGTCAGCATGAAAGATGAAGCTTTAACATGATACCGTTTTCTAGTATATTTATTTAGTGCGAAGACTGCACCTCAGGAGTGCTGAGATTGTAACTACTGGCGAGAAATAATAGACAAGTACTTCGCCTTCTCTTGGGTCTGCCACTGCTGCACATCCGGGGACATGTATGGATATATGTAATCAATGATTACTTGGGGCATGCGTATAGTATTTTTATCTTCTACGAACTGAGCGCGCATGCCCATTCTAGACAATGATTATTAAGTATATCTGTGTACGTCTCTAAGGCGCAAACTTGAGGATGCGCAGAAACGTTGCATTCTTTGGCGGGAGTTTCCAAAGGTTCCAAACTTCTGGCGACTTAATTTTCTTCTTGAAAGCACTGCTTTCAATATTCTTGCGCTGAATTCAAAAATTGTTTCGAGTGGACATGGGAAACCTGATCAAGGAGTTCCAGGAATCGAACACAGATTGTATTTGTAGATTTAGCTGACGCTACTTCTTCTGTAGCCTTAGTTTGCCAACCTTTGTGTTTGGCACACCAGATGGACTGACATTCCTCACTTTTATTCAACATCATTAACTGTCCAAGGCTTTGCCATATCGATACCTCTGTTGTAATTATTTGTAATTTGGGACATTCGCAAGGTTGTATTGATTTCTGCGTAGATCCCTACACTTATATCAGTTCTCGCTACCGGACCTGTCAAATGATGTGAGCAGTTCATCGAGGGATGTCTTGTAACCACGTGCTCAACAGTAAAGTGCGGAATATTCCCATTTACAACGCCTAGCATCATGCCCTCCGTACGAACACAAATAGCAGGAATGGGCCGGAAATGCTTTACGTCGCGTGCTCGAAAACACCAAAACCACGTGCTTAAACCTTCGATAGGGGGACGTAATAAACGACAGGGAGGGTGGATTGACGGACACGTGGCAACATTCACACAGATATCCACGAGCAGTTGGTGATTGGCGAGGCGTAGATTAACACCGTAAAGAGAATGCAGGTGATATCCGAAAAGGGGGGTGTTCGTAGTGGGGGAGGGAGACGGGGAAAGAATTGTAGAGTAAGTGCTACCATTGTTAGGCAATGTTGAGAACCACAGTAAATAGCGCTGGGCGAATACAAAATACACAGAGGATAGAGCCGCCATGAAAATACCCACTCACATTTTGACATTAATGTGTGTGTGTAGAGAGAGAGGGAGAAGCAGGTCGAAGTCAACCATGAATAATGGATGCACCACGTAAAGCTATTAAAAGTGAACTGATTTAACTTGCTCACTTAGCGGCCAGTAAATGTGCGGATGCATGGGAAGTAGTTGCTCGAACGAAGGACAACGTTTGTTTTGATTGAATATCATTCTTAGTTCGAATAACACCAGAAAATGCAATTGCAAAAGATAAATGATAAAGCCTTTAACGTCTGGTTCGAAGTATTCAGACGATTCTTGCGTTGGACATCGGTTGGCGCGCATTTCCTTTTCGTTTTTAAACTTACAAATGAGGCAGGTAGTGTGGGCATTCAGTCCGGGGATGTATTTAAATTCTACGGCTGAGTTTGTCAGGGTAGGGCTCGAGAGAAAAAAAAAACACTGTTCTCGAAGAATATTCGATAGAATCTCCATTGAAGTGCCAATTGATAATTTTACTACAACAATTACGAAGGCTCATTCTCGTATCTGCATCTAGCGCCACCTGGTATTACGGTCATTACCTCTTTTGGTATCCAACGATGATTTATGATTATAATTGCTCATTATCGGCCTATTTTTAAACTACACATCAGATGGACTTCAGGAGGATGAAGAAAGGGGGGTGGGGGAGGAAGTTAAAGCGGTCGTAGCATATTAAAGTGTTATAGCCTGTGTTTAAGGAACGAAGCGATGAATAATTAATTCTTTTACCAATATTATTTTTTCCCGAGCTTCATCGGTGAACTATCAGAGTATAATCGTAATTTGAACCCTGCTGCCCTCCTCTCCCCGACACGTAATTAAACCACTTCGTAAATCGCACAAACAGGTAGTTGGAAAGGGTGGGAAGGAGGGGTGGAGAAGGAGGAGGAAGCAGCTGAGTTCGTTGTTGTCCTACAAGGGACCTCTTTCTTGTCGGGATGAGTTAATATATCCACTGTCAGCTATCCGAGGTTCTGTTCTCTCGCATCTGGGGGGCAAGCCCGCTGTCCGTATTGATGGCGGCAGCGATATTGAATAGCCGTCATAGCCCACAGCTATGTGTTCTCAAATCAATGAGATTCGTTCGACCTCTCCGGATTGGGCTCAACGTTCTGGTTCATCAAGGCCGTCTGCACTGGAGTTACACGATTGCGGGGCCGCCGATAACGCTCGGTGCGAACACCCCGACAGTAGCTTCGCGTAGCTCGAGGCAGGGAACGACGACGCCAGCTACTGCTGTTGCTCCCCGACGTTTCGCAGCGTCTGCTTTTGCCACTTTATAGAGTTTGAGCGAACGGTTTGCGGTGGGGATGCTGGACATGTGTGTAGGTAGAAGGCTGCCTCCGTTAGTTGCCGAGCAGGAAGTGAGGATGCGAGAGACGTGGAAAGATGCAGAGTTGCGTCCATTGACAAATAACTGTAGGGCTGCGACAAAATGGACGGCGACGTAGCGGAAATTAAAGTTGGTGGAGCAGTAGCGTGATGCGAAGTCGAGGAGGTGATCTGGAGAGTGATAAAGATGGCTGTCTGTCTTCGTTACCAAGGTAGACGGGGTGGGGTTGGGGTGGGGAAGTTAAAAGAAGCGAATGATTTGCGTTCTACAAGAAATTTGTCGCTCTACCTCCGGTTAAGAAACTAGACTAATTAGGGGGTCTTGTTGCATGTTTTAAACTTTAAATCTAATTACAAGAAATTTCAATTTTCAAGTAAGGAGCAGCGAAAGACGAAAGCGCCACCTAGTAGTACCCTGATGCACAGGGGAAACAAATCTTTGGAGTTATACCAATTTCGTATCGGTTTGGAGTTAATAAATACGAGTGTATTATTCGTCGGTTAGGTAGTTAATTGAAGTGGTAAGCTTTTGCGCGGGGTGTAATCCCACGCGCTATTAGACATCCGCCCATTTAGATTATAAGAAGCTGTCGTTTTCCCGCTAATGACAGCGCTGAGTAAATTTCTTTATCGCCATGGCAACCTCGCCGATTCTATTTCCCATCTGACAGCGTCCGTACACTTTCCTGAAGATCAAAGAAAAGGAAAAGAACTATCGAATGATTAAAAAATCTCACCGGCTCCCAGTTCAGCTAAGAAAACCTTAAGACGATTTCGCTTTTCAAGACTTCTTAAGATTTAAGTGAAGAATGCTTTCCATAGAAATGCGACTCGGTTTTTGTCACCGAAAATCTCCTTTGGTTCCGATAACCGTCCAACTGCTGTCTTCATTTTGCCACTAACTCAAGGTCCTCCTAATGTACAGCCACTTAATTGACAGTCGTTTCGGGATGATTTTATTCGAAGCCTCTGGTGCAGCTTATTGCATTAAGCCTAATGCGAATACGTTCGTGAAAGGCAGGCGAAGAAAACTCGCCAAGCTGTTATTATCCGTCGTGTCTGCCCCCTTCCCCCCTTTCCTTTTGTTAACAAACACGTAAAGGGCTCGCGTGTGTGTTCACGTTTTTCTCCTTAAGTCTCCAGTTCCAAGCACCCCTACATACACTGGAGAACTGGACAAGATAGGCCTTAATGGATTCTTGATAGCACCTAATGGATATGTTTTCCGTCAGCCGTGGTCATATGTGCCGTTCTCAGAGCTCACCGTTTCCTGGACGAAGGTTACCACTCGGCTCGTGTCTATATAACCTGATTAGGGCTGCTTGCTCTCAGGTTGGGCCTCGCTGTTGGGTTGAGAACATCCTTTCACCGCACTCTCTAACACTATTGATTCCGCGCGAGAATTATTGACCCCAAATAACATCTCCTCTCGTGGAAATTCACCAAGGTGCGATATATGACGGCGGAGGGCGGGCTCGGAAGGGATCACGCACGTAGGCTCGCGGCCAGCTTGAGATTACCATCGGATCACGCACACACGTGGCCGTGTCTCGGGCTTCCGATGGTCATGCAGGGATAGGTGATGTGCAGACGTGCTCCGCGCCCTTGCTGATACTTCCTGTCAGCCCCGACACTTTTCCACAGTAAATCCTCAGCAGCGTCCATTAATTCTCGCCACACTGTTGGATAAGCCCCCCACCCCACCTTTTCCACCCACCAGACACAAGATAAAGTTGTAGACATAACGAAGTGGGTGACACTGCTTGGCCAATAACGAAAGGGGGAAAAGCGCCGTTACTACACAAAGGGCTGCTCTGGGATTTGATCCCCTATTAAAGAATAATTACACGTATTCGGCAGAAAACCGCTTTCAAAAGACAGCGTACAACAGCTGATTGTTGTGAAGAGGAAACTTTAGATGCTGGTCTCGGGTTGTAGACTATTAATAAATTCAAAACATCGTGAGCAACCAAAGACATCGGTGGAATTTGATAAAAATCGACAAAGGCAGGTTTTAAAAGCGGTAATCTTTGAAATATATATGACTACGCTATTTGCGTTGTGAATTTAAAGTTTAAAGCGACGAAATTGAGAATTCAGCAGTATTTAAATCTTATACCTTAGAATTTGTCTTAGTTATTGCTTTAAGTTGCAAAGATGATCCCCCCCCCCCACTAAATTTCGACACACGTGGGGATCATAAGTTCGATTTACGTATTCAAATATTACCTAGCATTCGCTGTAGGAATTGAGATGAGCAGTTTGAAAGAATTTCTAAATGAAATTTAAAATTATCAAAAATACGCAATTTCAAGGATTTTAGAAAGTCATCGTACGCTCACTATCAATTAGTTTCTTGAACATAGAGGGACTTTTTCTTTTAAATATCAGTAAAGCTTGTTTCATCCAGCATTAATGAGTATTATTGCGGACTCAGTACTCAATGCCCTTCGACCGACCAACCAACTCTTTGCCACTTCCACTCAATGTTCTGTCTGCCCGCTTTTGTCAGTGACTGATATGCATCATTTGTAAAGCTTATCTACAGGATAACGCAGCCAAAAGAATGTATGATTGCAGAAGTTATAAACAATAGTCCCTTCTTAAGATGGAGAGGCACATCGGCGAAAGTTATGGATGACCTTATCTTAATTACTTACAAGAAACGCTTCGGTTATTACAGTTATTGACCACACCTTTCTTAGAGATATCAGCAATGGGATATTTCTTCTGATTTCTCTTTTAGTGCATCTTCTCCCTAATAATCACCATTTAATCAAATGGTGAGTAATCAAAATTCTGAAACTTTCATTAATCAGAAAAACGATTTCATTAATCGTTTTTCTTTTATGTACGGTGCCAGGTTTCTCTCTTTTTAAACATCAGCAGTAGTCGGCCATCGTGCTTGTATTCCACCTTCCCTGGTACATCTGCTCCATTTCCTGTATGTCCTGAATGAATCTCTCCTCTTGTTCTTCGCTCATCTCTGCAAGATATTTGGGGAAAAAGATGGACATGCAAAAAAGTGAATTTTGATGCTCATATTGCAGCCTAAATTGCGAAGCTTTTCGAGCATATTTTGAACAATTTTCTCATAATCCTGTGATTTCCTAGAAAGTTTTCCATTACACTTTTAAAAGCAATCCAGGCTTCCCCAATCGTAGTAGTTTCAAACTGACCGTCTAAAACCAATTTTCTAATTTGGGGACCAATGAAGATACCCTCCTTAAGTTTTGCGTCAGATAAACTGAGAAATTTACTGCAAAGGTAATTAAAGCAGTTGCCATCCTTATTCAATGCTGTAAAAAATTGCTTCATATTAACAGGAAATATTGCACTGTAGTGTATTTATTTCAAAATAAAATAAAATCATCCCACCATCTGTCTTACCAATTTCTTCCTACCTGTTGTATGTCAGCTTTGATCTTTTTTAGTTATTCTATGGTTTGATGCAGATAAAGAGCTATTTTTGTGGCGCATAATGTCTCAAAAGTCTCTTAATAATCCTTATTCATTTTGTTATGTTTGTGAGTCGCAATCTGACTTTGAAATTCAATACCATTTTGTTTGCTGTTGACGTGGTCTTGAAACAGATGAATTAAATGTAAACTTTTTTTAGTTGATAATACACACACACACATTGGCCCAAAAAATTCATTATCGAATCAGACTGCCTTTGTTTCGAATTTGGTCTAATTGCAACCATTCTTCCAGAAAAATATCGAACAGCTGGAACAATGTTGAAGGAAGAGGACTTCGTTGCTTTGCTCTCTCTCTCTCTCTCTCTCTCTCTCTCTCTCTCTCTCTCTCTCTCTCTCTCTCTCTCTCTAACTTATCCCACACATTCTCAATAGGACTGAGATCAGATGAATGTGTGGGCAAGGAAATATGGCGGAAATCTGTGTCATGATGTCCGAACCATTCTGGCATGATGCGCTGTTGCGTTTTCATCCACAAAGTGGCCATCACTTTCGGGATAAACACAGCAGGGTCAAGTAGATCTAATTCAAGATTCAGGTACTCCCTGTATAATATTCGACCTTCCACCGGTATCAGGAACCTAGTCCGTGCCAACAAAATAGCATGATACCGCCTCCAGATTCTTAGGTTGTCTTAAGAAGGCAAGCAGGGTCCATCGCTTCGTGAGCTTCTCGCCACACTTTCAGCCCACCATCAGTGCTAAACAAAGTGTATCTTTATCTTGATTTGTCTGACCACTTGACTTTCTTCCATTGTTCCACCGTCCAATTACAACGTTCTCAAAAGTACTGAAAGGGAATTTTTCTGTTTTTCTCTGAAACAAATGGCTGCTGAATAGGCAGGCGTCTGTGAATGCCCAATTTCGTCAATTCCTTGCGCATGTTGCAGATTGAAATAGGGCACTTCTGGGCTTGATTGAATTCAGATGTTATGGAACGATTTGACCTTTATTTAGTGTTGATCGACAATTATATTAACGAACTTTTGTTGCAGCTGAGACAAAAACACAAACTGAATGAATGGCATATGTTTATGGATTCATCAAAGCTAAGTTTGGCGGTAGCGATTTCACACAATGAAATATCCTCATCAATCCCAGGCTTGCTTTGCGTATGGAGGACTCCTTTGAAAATACGCAAGAAAATATTTAAGAAATTAACTTTTAGAAAGTAATGATTGTGAAATATCAAACTGCTTATGCGAAACCCAAAAAGAAGGTATTTTCGTATATCTGTAGATTCGAAAACTTCTGCATTTCAACATATTTGAGGACACATTAAACCCAATCCGAAAAAATGGCTGGAACTCTTTAAAATGTCCACTTCCAATTAATAGGTATTATTGGAAAAAAAATTACTGTCATATTGTTAAAAATTCTGGATGCCAAAAAATTGGCTGCAACATGTCCTTAAAGATACATTTCTTACATTTGCAATTGTTTTTTTTTTCCACCAAGTCTGGGTGCTGTTAATAATGAAAATTGAAAAAGCCTCCCATTGAAAGTAGAATCCGAATGTATTGGTAGATGTTAGACGTTGGTCAGAAAAGCTATGACTGATTATTCGCTTTTCCATGAAGGTTTCTCATAGCAGTTGTTTTATATTATTCTCAATTGGGGTGTAGTACCATCCTGTATAAAAATCATGCCTTTGTGCAAACTCTTCATTAATCTCTGGGATATGGTTGGTCTGCAATAGGCTAAGATATGTGCTGTGAATTTTGCATGCCTCAAGCCATCGACTGTTAATAGATTCATAACAAAAGGGAAAACAATATCATATGCCATAAATCCCCACCATTGTGATTCCAATCGATACACATGTTTGATTTTATATGGAAGACGTTGATGCCTATCTTTGAGGCTTTATGTACCATGCTCAAGGTAATTCCAGTTACACAAGGGCGAGCACTAAATAATCTCAACAAATTTGATTGGGCTTGATGTTTTTCCATCCACTGTTGTGATACTGACAGACGACTACCTCTAGCTTGGTAGTTAGGTAGCATCCTTCAAAATACCCTTCTTTTCGAGAAGAGCCATATTAAACCTTGAGACATTTTTCTTTGATACGACCTATGGGCTACAGTAACACTTTCGCCAAAATTAAAAATGATTTACCTTTATGCAACATTTTAAAACGAATTTAGCTGGACCTGTTTTCTTTTTAAGAGACTTTTTTTATTGGACCCAACTTGTTGGTTCTAAATAAATTAGAATTTAGAACTCAGGCTTAAGAAGTACATTGTGCTAGAAGTCTCTCTCTATTCCCTTTGAGATTGGGCACACTATCATATAATAATATGATACTTGCTGACATTAGCTGTCTGACCAATGGACTTTTTATGCCCACTACAATAAATGCCAAAATTTCTCTTGTCCATATGATCCAAATCTAACAATAATTAATTTTTTTTATGGTGATTTTCCAAAGGGCAACCTTCTCTTTCTTAAGCTGCTTTGAGGACAGAAGATTATTCTTTGTGACCTCAATGCATGTTACCGTCCAATATTTGGAAAGAGCAGAAAGTGATACTATTTCCAACTAAACTTGTCAGTACTCCGAACTTAAGGGTAGAGCTAAGATATTTCTTGAACTAGTGGATTCCTGGGGACTGAGGATATATTTGTTTTCATGGGTCTATGCAGGTTGTGCGGACTGGCTAAAATCGCGGAATATCTCCTGGGGGACCCTACTTTCTCCACATGAGATCGGCTGACTACAGCCTGATCTGAAGAGAACTTTAGAAATTTCTCCAGTCGTAGACGGAACTCGAACCCAGACCTTTCCAAACGGTCTGGTCGAGTTACAAGTGGCGCGACCACAATACTGTCATGTAGGACCGAGGAGGTAGCAAGCTATCGAATGGGAGGGGAAAACAAGCACTGGAATTGTCTGCCATCTCTCCTGCCGCAGATCCCTAAACTACAACTGAAGACATCATAAACCATACAGTCTCTTTGTGAGATCAGGTTTTGCCACCGACCAAATGGAGGCGGAGGGAAACTGAAAAATTTTAAGGATAAAGCCGGCCCTTATAAACTGAATGAAGTGATTGAAAAAAGAAGGAAAAGTACAAAACGTCAGGAAGAATTGTAAGTTTCATTTAGGATTCATGGTAAGTTTCATTTAGGATTCATGGTAAATTTATTTATTATTTATTAGAATTTCATGGTAAGTTTATTTGGAATAAATTACATTGGAAGAGAATTTTCAAAAAAGAATTTAAAAAAGAAAATTTTCGGAGTTTTTCACTTCTGAAAATTCTCTACCAATCCACTATACAATTTATTTGCGGTACGCCTGAAAGGATACTTGCTGTCTCACTGACGTTTTCTATTTCCTTCTAGTTTTACAATAATTTCATTCAGAAAAAGGAAGGATTTCATTTTATCTCTTAAAATTTTTGTTAAATATTTTACATGTTCACCACTCTATTTGCGGTACAAGATTCAGGACAAAACCACAATTAACGAGTGGTAATCTTGGCGATTCCACATGCCGAACAATATCTCTTCTGCCCACCCTCTTTCCACTCCCACTTTCTGTTTCGTCCCTCGTCTCCCGAAATCTGTAAAAGGTGTGGGTAGCCCGATAGTCCTTGTTCCTGTTGACAACAGAACACCACTTTGCCGTGTTGGTGAGACGCATCCAGCCTCAAAAGTGCTCTCTCTCTCTCTCCCTCGCTCTCTCTTTTCAGAGAGAGAGAGCGTGACCGACGTTTTACCGAGGAAGAATAATCCGCGTTTTTATCAAGTTCTCTAATTCATCATTTCCGTGAAATTTCATCCCCCCTGCAACTCGGTACTTAATGGTAAACCGGAGCCCAGTCATTTCTCCGCTTTAAACTGGCGTAGTGTTTCATCCTCGTCTCACGCAACGACAAACGGGATGGTATAGATCACGGCGCGAAGCGGTAAAAATGGCCCTGCTCTCCGCACACGACGGACGGCTTGATGCATCAGAATTCATGAAAACCTTAAACGTGGGAACACAGAAGGGAGACAGCAGGCCTTGTTTTAAACTAAGTGTGGCCGGGAAACCCGAAATTATGGTTACTGAGACTTGCGTGCGTTGGGGATATTGTTTCTGAGGTACAGATCCATCAAACTGACCGAACTCAGGAATATGGAAGCTGCAATTGTATCCCGGCTAACTCACGGTTCTATCTGATTTAATTACTGCGTTCATGATTCGATTCGGGTCCGCGGTTTAAACTGTGCATTATTTGGCGTGGCTTGTTCACCTGACATGCCACGCCGGAGGAAACAAATGGTTCCCGTTTTTCAGCGAGATCTTCGATGAACGCTATACTACTGCCTGTGGGAACCCTACCGTCAGGTGGTCTCTGGTAGCGTGTTTCTTGAAGGCTGCATGGAAAATCTTTGGCTCTTCCATTTCCATTTCTGGTGGACACTATTTCATTTATCACAGACACTTAAAGACGAAGGCAAACCTTGCTTCATTTATTTAATGTACGATGCGCCTGCCTAATAAAATGGTGTGCCCGCGCTTCAGTTCTTGGTCTTGAAGTTTAAAATAATAATTTAACGCTGCTTTTCCTACTAGCGTTAGAATGATATAAGTGGAAAATGGCTTTGCATCCGCCTCAGCTTGGTCCAGGAAACCGCTTTTGGAGCGAGGCAGGAAATAAACACACAACCGAAGAACATAACAAATACATTCGTGTATTAGCGAGTAAGGAGTTTATTGATATACCTGGGTCTCTTATCTTTCAATAAGTAATGAGGAGGAAAGTCCCTCCCTCCCTCCATCCCCTTACTTAGGTAATTTCCCTCTTGCAAAGAAAACAAACACGTTGGAGAGTAATGGCTATAATTCTTGCCCGTTCTTCCAATTCAAACATGTAGATTTTTTTATCAAAATATTCCGAACTTTATTCACCTCTTACAGTAATGGAGGATTGTTTTTTTTGTTTAGCATTTTAAAAGGAAAAGCCAATCTATTTTCACTTCCAGCATAGTCGGTAATAAATATTTATATAAATCTATTTCGTTGTTTACAGAAAGTTCCCATGAACTGTGTGTTCTAACTGACGGACTCCCATTTGTACATTCTTATTGGGAAATTAAACAACTGGAATGCATCACCCATTTGTAAATCTTGTTGGGTTTTCGTATTTAGCGTCGAAAGTTTGTAGGCTTTTGGAGTTTTCCGATGTTCTTCAAATAGATGTTGTGAAATACTTCGATGTTTAGTTTTTCCTTGTGTTTGACTTGTGATTCTTGATTGGCTATAAACGTTGCGTATATCCTGTCAGAAATTCTTAGAAATAAGTGAAATATGTACTCTTTAGAAACTTTATTGAACAGATGATGAGTGGGTTGAATTTACTTCGAAATTTTCCAAGATGGGACTTGTTGTATTTTTCTTTAATTTCAGTTACTGCAAGAAGAAAATATTATTTAATTTATAGAAGGAAACGGCCATGGCCCTGTACAGGTTTTTTATTTCCTAATAATTCATTGTAACCATAGTTCGTTTTCTTCAAGATATACTGTAGAGATCCGCCCCCCACCATCCACCAGCAGAAATCCAATTCGTACCGAACAAGGCCAGCGCGTGGGGAAAATTTGATGTGCTTTCTAAAGCTGATTTGCCAGTTTTCCAGATGAATATTCCCACTTTTTAATGAAGGATTAACTACTTAATGGTTCAAAAATAGCTTACAGGATTTCAGATCAAGATAATCTCCCACTTTAATTGGCTCCTTCGCGGTATTTAATTAATATGGAATTGAGGCAGGGGAATTTGCTGAAGAATGTAGAGTCTGTTTTTTTCTAGGATCAACAGGAACAATAATAGCAGGAATTGCATATTTACAGTAGGTTTCAGAATTCAGGACCCCTTGATCGTTTAGACCATGTGTTTTTGGGTTACACGAGCCATCAGTTTAGGATGCATTATCTAGCCAAAACGTACTATAGATGTCTTCGCTGTGGCCGCAAATGCCAATTGAGTGTCCAAGCGAATTTCTTGAGCGATATATAGAGTGATCTTTATGAGTTATTTAGTTCTTTATTGCTGGTGCCTTTCATTCAGTTCACTGTAAACGATTCTGTAATTAAAAGGTTTCGAGTAAGAACCAAGAAGGAAATTCACCTTTCTTTTCTTTATTATATTTATCAATTTCGTTTACTAACTAAACTAATTTAAAAGTTAATCTGCCAAAGGCCAAAAGAAGCTGCCTTTAAGGCCGACAAGCTCTTGGCCAGAGACAGAAAAACTAACCATGAAACGTTTCAACCAAAGAGGTTTTAAAACAAATTGCTCAGTATCAGGGTTTTCCACATTTTTTATATTTACCTCAAAGATGAGCCTCTAAGTCAATTTTTTCCCCTTCCTTATACAGAAACAACTGGAAAGCATCGCAGGATCTCCTAAGACGGTTAACAGACTGGAATCAGGCGATCTATTAGTGTAAAATATAAACGGAAGACATTCTGAGAAACTCCTACAAGTTACAGATTTTGCTGGAATTCCATTTAAAGTGTTTCCCTATGCAATTCTAAATACGTCTAAGGGTATTATACGAATATCTATCTGGAATCTGTTGGATGCCATGGAAAGAGAAATAACTCAAGAGCTTCAGGAACAAAATTGAAGTCAAACGAATTACTATAATAAAAGACACTGAATTTGCACCTACCAGTAATATTATTCTCATCTTTACTACTTCAAACATAGCCTCGTCGATAAATACAAGTTATTGACTTTGCCGCATTCTTCACTACATTCCCAATTTCTTGAGATGTTATAAGTTCCAAAAGGATGGTCACTCTCAAATGACACGCAGAGGAAACCCAGTGTGTCCGAACTGTGGGACCTCCGACCATATTCAAAGTCATTGTTTAGTGACAGAAATTACATGCCGAACATTAAAGGATAAGATCCTGCTTGCTCTTCAAGTAATTCTCATTTTACAATACCAACGCCATCTCCTCCTCCTCCTCCAGTGACTGCTACTATATAGCATAGTCCAAGTTCTAATTCAACAAACAATATTTAAGACACATCCATGGATACAGTTGACTCATCCAAACAGGAAGATCCGGTTTTACAAATACTGTGTATATATATGGGAGAAGATACGAGCACTGGTCGGCCTATCTTCCTAAAAAAATGACAAACAGAACTCTGAACGCCATAAGCCAGAAACACTAAAAAAAAAAAAAACAGTCAGATACAGCTTCTAATAAATTCAAGTAATGCTTTTTAATTTACAATGGAATTGTAGAAGCTTTCGTGGCAACATTGATGATATTCAAGATTTAATTAATCCCTGCTCTTCAGTTGGTTTCTTTCTGCAGAAAACCTATTTAAATTCTCAAATTTCAGCTTCCACAAAGAACTACTCTGTCTATAGACGACATTGCAATTCATCGAATGTTGCCCATGGTGGTGTCAACATCTTGGTCAACTCACAGAATCCGACCAAGAAAATTGCTTTTCAAACCGAAACTGAAGCTATTGCTGTGTGTTTGATTATTCAAATTGCGTTAACACTAGTTTCAGTCTTTCAGTCCATCCCATCATATCATACCTACTCACTTTTTCAAAGACCTTGAAGAGGTTTAAATACGACTACATTCCCCTTTCTGTCTGCCATGGGATTTCAATGGCCACGACCCCCTTATGGGGACTCCCTAAATTAGATATACGCGGTCGACTGATTGAAAACTTTCTAGATCTAGATAAGGAAATCCTCACTAGGCTTAATACTGGCACGCGCACTCACATGCAATTTCCAACTGGACCAACTTCTGCAAGTGATCTCTCGATTTTCTCCGCAATACAATTTCTAGTCATGGAATGGTCAGTTATGGACGCTCCCATGGGCAGCAACCATTTCCCAGTTGTTTGTAATTTGCTCACTACATAATCACACTAGCCCAACCCTGCAAGTGATTGAAATTCTCTCAAGCCAACTGGGACAAATTTTAGATAGCTATCGCTCTGGACGAGAAAATTAAATGGCTACAGCCCATATACGAATTCACAGATTATATCACATCTCTTATCTGTAGCTAAATATTCAATTCCATTATTGAGTCCCCGGCCAGAAGGAATTTAAATTGCTGGTGGAATGAAGAATGCAGGAAAGCGAAGAATGAAAAAAAAATAATAATAATAATAAAGCAAAAAATTTATTTAGTCAAACTCCAACCACAGTTAATCTTATTAACTACAAGAAGCTATGGGCAAAAGTGCGTCTCATTCAAAAGACAAGCCAAGAACGAATCCTGGACTCGTTTTCATCCAGTATTAATAGAAACAATGACTCCAAATTAATATGAAGGAAAGTTAGGCAGCTTTCTAGCACGCTTACAACCATCCCTTCCCTTCCCTTCTCCGATTCTTTTCTGGAATGGGTAAGAACTCTTCGTTCCTCTGGATGTGGCAAATACCTTGGGCAAAACCTTTTCCAAAATATCAGTGGCATCAAGTTACTGTCCGCATTCCAAATAACTAAGACCACCACTGTACAGCGATATATCAACTTACGAACCTCCCTGTTCCATCCCTTTAACCAGCATCTTCAATATTCTAAACTTTTAAAAGCCGTTAGAGCAACATGTCAGACTCTCTGGGACAGATGAAATTTATTATATCATGTTACAGCACCTTGATGACCTAAATTTATAACTTCAGCTATTTGTTTGTGCGAGAACTTTTGTAGAAAACATTTAACCCACTTCCTGGCATCATGCCATAGTGCCTTTGTGAAGCATGGAAAAGACCCAACCAGTCCTTATAGTTACAGGTCATTCTCTCTCCAGCTGTCTCGGCAATATCCTTGAAAAAAATATTCACAGTCGACTCGTTTAGATCATTGAAAGGCAAGATCTAATGAGTAATAATCAGCATGACTTTCGCCAAAACAAGTCTTCCTTAGATTTCACGATCACCGCAGAATCTGTAATTCGCAATTCTTTTGGGAAAAACAAACATCTTTTCATGGTTTACGTAGATATGGAGAAGACACCAACCTACCCATGTTCATTAAGAATTTCCTCCAGAGTCGTTCTTTTCAGGTTCGATATCAAAACTACCGTTATACGACATTCTTGCAGGAAGGGGGAGCACCACAAAAGTGCATACATATATAAATTGCATACAGATGTCAAATTTTACATTCCCGATCGCTAATAACATCAGATTTTTGGGATTAATCACTGACGTTTAGTTAATCTTTGAGCACATTAAATTTGTACGCACTACATATCACAAAAAACCGAACAGACTGAAAGTTTGTTCTGTTATCTTGGAGAACCGGTTGTACCGCCTTTCTGCTTTTATATAGAGCAATAATTAGATCCCTTTGGATTACAGTGCTCCATCTATGATAGTCCGAAGTGTACCACGTTGGCTCGATCCTATTCGGCACCATGAAGCCTGGATTGCACTTTGTGCTTTCGGGACATCGTGAGATATCTCGATTAGAGGTGAGACCGTGAGCCTCAATATATAAACATTGAAGCTCACGAGCACCCTCCATACCCCCGCAGAAAAACATTGCTACTTAAGTACACAGCCAAAATACAAAGTTGCTGTCCGCTTCCTATTCACTCACACCTCTTCAATCTACCACTCCAAAATCTCTATAGAAATAAATCTAGTAAAATAAGGCCAACAGGAGGCTTACGCCTTCCTGAACTAACTGAGAGTTGGAATGCTTATAATTATTATACTAATCCCTCCAAATCACATTCAGCTGTTGGATCAGCGGAATTATTTCCTTCTGCCTCAACAACTTCTCAGGGGAACTGCATACAATAAAATTAGCTTTAGAAAATTTGAATCTCCACCCATCTTTAAAATATATATTATACACTGACTCGCTCAGCTCAATTACAGACAATTTAAAGTTCACCCTTTAAAACGAAATCAGGATCCTGTTAATGGAAATTGAAGAACATTTCAATGATCTTCTGCTGGAACTTAGCAATTTCAGGGATAAAGCTGCTAAAAATCCGTCTAATTTAGAATTAGCTTCCGTCCCTATTCCAGCCTCTGACAATAATCACATCATACACACTGCATGCCTCGCACAGTGGAAAGAGACATGGCACAAAAACCAATTATGAGTTGAAATTGTATCCAACACTTTGGCACTATTTGTAAGGATCACAAGAAGTGTCAAACTAGGACAAAAGAAGTAGGATTTTTAGGGTTTTAGGCGCATCAGCAACTCAGGCCATATTGCGCCGTATGGCTGTAGATTGTATGTGTTCTGTGGTTGATTTCTGTTTGCTGGACGAAAAAATAGAGTTTCAGGGGACAGAAAAACCACGCAATCCTCCCGTGAGATCGACTATACTAAGCCACTTTGTGAAAAAGGTCCATAAAAAATTCCTCCCGTCATTGAAAGAATTCGAACTCAGGCTTTTTCCATCCATTCTGGAGAGGGGGTGATTATAGTGTGCCACCAACTGTGCTACCCACGAGGGCACGAAAGAAGTAGGTGCCTTAAGAACCATTGGTGTAGTGCGCAGTGCTACAGTGGTTTGTGTATATATTTGTTATGCTGAATCATTTTATATGAGAGTTGCACTTTCACACTAACTGGGATTGTTCAGAAAGCGCAAATATTGCTGTTTTTTTCTTCTACATTGTCCTCAGTTAACTAGGAAAGATGCAATAAAAATTATAATGTCTTTAATAGCTTAATAATCGTATACCAGGACAGGCAATTTCTGTACTATTTCATCAAAATAACGAGGACAACTATATTTTTTGAGTGTTTGTTAAGTTGATTTGGAAAGATAACACGTTGGAACAAAATATTAAACTTTCTTACAAAAAAAAACTGGATCATTTGAGCTAAGATTGGTGAGTAGCCATTTATGGTGGGGCAAAGATGCTTAAAAATTACGGTGCGTTAGCTCATTTTCTTTCCAATTAGCGTCTATCTCTGGTTTGTGTGTTTTGCTTTCTCGCTTATCCATCTAAAGCATACAGCCCCTGTGGTCAAGGCAACCACGCATTACGGCATCTGTCATCAACAGAGGGCCTCTGAATACAACATTCCAGACACAGACTCGTTACGCGTAGACGTGAGTGATGCTCATCTCAGACCCCGGAACTGCTTTTACTGCCCTCTGGCACGCACGTGCTGGACCCTATGGCCAACAGTAGTGGTCCACATACATACCTGTCAAATGAGAACACTTCGCCAGGCCTCGAGACTCTTCCCCATAGTTTGTCCTGATTAGAGTCCCAATAAATAAAGCCGGGAAATGTTGATGGTTTAATGGATACTTCTGTCAGGTTTGCATTGAGAAACCGTGAAGTACTTTATCTGGATGTCACCAAGCGATGGATGATGTATAGACCCAACATCACCAAGAAACACTACGAAAGATTAACCCCCAAAAAAGTTTGGAAAAATATTTCGTTCCAACTGCCATTAATACTGACTTAATATGTTTATAAGATAAACAGGCTTGGGTAGGCGGGGATGACTGAAGAAAGAGAGAGAGAGAATTTTTGTGTGTCCATTCATAGCCGTGTTTCCGCATGTGCCTACCAGGCTCGTGTCCAGGGCTCCCTGGTATAGTGAGTTCCAAAGGTAGATATTTTGGTTTTCAGTTAAGCGGGCTATCTAGTTTAACCGAAGAGGGAAGGTGGAACTTAGCTGGAAAATATGCATTTAGTTTTAATGTTTTAAAAGATCGCAATGAGGAATTATGCCGGTGCAGACACCATTGTCCTTCTCCCCTCCTTACCTCTAAAGGAAATCGCTCAGAACTTTTATGGACACCCTGCGATACACAAAGGAAGTCCAGTAACGAGAAATCAATACACGAGTGCATTAGTATAAGAATCTCACTTGATGGTGGTTTAAGTTAAGATTGGTTAATGATTAAATTCTTGTTAAAGTGGCTGATTTTGTGGTCATGACGGATTATAAGCAGAACTTAAAAATAGTAAGCTTTAATGCATATTATTATTATTAGAACTACTACTAATAATAATACTTTATTATAAATTTTATTAACATCAATTAGAAAAAGAGGGGACCTCATTCCATTTGCCCAAGGACCCCCTCCCCAATGAGATAAAGTCGACCCTATGTGCACGTGTGTTCATAACAGCGAGGGGAGTTATCAGAAAGTAGAAAGCCAAATAATTTTGCGTGTCTGTATCTGTGTGCGAGCGAGAGAGAGAGAGAGAGAGAGCAGTGAAACGAAGTTCGATCGGTAATTTTAAGAAGCTTCAGCCGCTGCGGAGGTCAGTGGCGATTGACCACTGCAGTTAAGGTAGCTGGCGACTATGAATCACGATCATTACGGCCGAGGTAATGAGTGTAAGCTTTCTGTCACGCTCTCCTACATTTCCCGTTCTCAGTAGGTGTCCCAAAGAGCATTCAAAGTTTGAAATTTAGAGGGATACATCACACTGTCTTTATCGACGACATTTTATTCTTTCTTTATGTGACTCATAATGTTCTTTTTTCTTTTTTTTTTTACCAGGGTACAGAGATATCTGTACAATGCGTATCCTTCAGATTTCTGTCATTTAACTTTTTCAGGGAACGGGTATACATAATGAGATCCTATCGGTGATCTCATTTGCTTTTGTATTCGCGATGATTCAAAGTGCATAATAATGAAGCCGTATAAAAAAAAAAACCGTGCTTCTCGGTTTCATAATTTCTGTTTAGTAAATTTAGTTTGCTGCTTTGAATTTTTAATTCAATATTCTTGAAGAAATATGGTTTTTGCAAGCTTGTGGAACGTATGAGAACTCGCGCAATGAGATACCAAATTCCCTATTTGAATGAAAATGTTTTATTGTATTTTATTGTATTGTACCAATGTAAAATATGTTTATTAACAGATGCGTACCTTATTTAGGTCTACATATGAAGAGTTTGGTTAATCAGGTTTGATAGATTGCTGGTGATAAACTAGCTAAGGGAGAAAGTAAGACGAGTATTGGTGTATTTTAATCCACACTTAGCAAAAGACTTACACAGACTAGAGTTCCAGCACCACTTGACAGATTCAAGCCAACTTTACTAATATTGCTGGACCAGATCTCGTCAACTACTGCAAAGAACTAGATGAGAGCTACTACTGATTGACAAATACGAGGCTAATGGAGCTTGCTTAGAAATAAGCCAAAAGGTATAAAACAAATAGACATCGAAAAAAATTGCTGGAAAAGAGTATTTTGCAAGCCACACAATTTTAATCTGAATTATCACCAGCTAGAATATTTAACCCGGATGAAATTTGATCAATTACTGTTCCAAATGAACTTCTCTGAGTTGAACTCCCTTTTTTTAACTCCCTGAGCTGAAACCTCTTGTGGCTAAAGAGGTTTCAGCTCAAGGAGAGGCCAACTTGTTAATAGATTATGTTTTTCGGCCATGTGTTGTTTTGCATTCTTTCCGCAATGATCTTCCCTTGAAATAGAATAAAAGTAGAATTGTTAGGATCAAGATCTAGTAGGGACCTAGCTTTCATTAATTTCAAATTCAATTCGGCGCAGATTATGATATGATCCAGCGTACCTGCAAATTTTTGAAGACCATCCAGACCAGGACTGGATCCAATTTGGTAATTTTCTAAGTGGTGACATGAAACCTACAGCAGTTACGTTGTTGTCGTTAATAGGGTTTAATGGCGAAATGGCTGCAGCGGTCATATTGAGCGCTTAAGCTCAATGTGATCTCCACTTTTCAGTTTAAGGTAGCACTGTTTCCTATGAGGTGAAGCAGTGTTAACGGTTCAGATAATGTCGGAAAAGATTTGAAGGCGGCAGTCCTGTCAGCGTGATAATGAGGGCAGTCTATAAGGATGTGTTTTACAGTTAACAATGCGTGGCAGTGAACTCATTGTGGAGGATCTTCCCCTGCTAGCACAAAGAGAAGAGTCAGATTGGTGTGACCAATTCGTATTCTAGCAAGAACAACTTGTTATGCGTCGATTTTTCCGGAAACTGTGAGTTCCACAGTTGTGGTTCATGTTTAAGTTGTAATAGTTGATTGTTTGTGTGAGATTGTCAAAGCTTCTTCCATTGATTGTGGCATGCTTGTTGGATAAGAAGTTTATAATCTCAATATTGGACCTGAGTTGGTGAATAATACTGGCTGACGGGGTGTTTAGCGACCTCATCTGTTTTCATTTCCAGGAACTCAGTTGTGCCCAGTCAAATCGAACAAAAATCCACTTGAATTTTTGGGAGTTGCGCCGTCGTGCTAAATCAATCAGTATCGGATTCATTTCACAACAGGAATGGAAGGTAGAGATTTCCATTGTAGCGCATGCAGTTCCTGCACTCAGAGAGTCTGTTTAAATTGTGTTATGTGAAGCTGTTGTTGTAGTAGGGTTTTAAGAGCATTAGCGAATTATTATGTAAAGATTCTTCTAGTTGATAAGGTTATTATTTGTTAGATATTTTCGGAACAAGCCCCATGCCTTTTTTTTATTGTTTTTCTTTCTTGAATTTTTTGCATTCTGTATTCCACCAGTGATTATTACTTTTTCGTTTTTCTGCATACGATTACGTTAGAGAAACTTTGGCTGCAGCTAGTATTTGCTGCATTATGTGTTTTTTTTTAACAATGTGCTGAGATTCACTGACTTTGGCATCAAATACAACATAAGTGGTATATTTATTACAGCTCTAGAAATTTTCCATTTTGTTGCACTTTCGGTTTCTGAAGTTGTTTTTGTTTGGATTCGACTATTATGTAATGGTCGCTGCTGTAGAGTTACGCATCAATGATTGGAAACAATATTGACGAATATATGGAAAGATCGATGGCAGTGGTTGATTCTGTAGGAAGGTGAACGTATGTGTGTGAAGACCGGTGTTAAGTACAGTAAGGATATACTTTCCATTGCCCTCATGGGTAGCCAGTTGATATAATCACCGTCCTCCCCATACTGGGGAGGACGCAGATTTCGAATCACATCAATGACGGGATTTCGAAAGGGCACTTATATTTCTCACTCTTGGAGAACGCACTTATATTGATGGTGGAAAGTGCCAATTATACTCGTGGCTTTCTAAATGATCCGGTTGTCCCTCACAAACAGAAAATATTATGAGTCTCTGAATCAACTACCACAGAGCTGAAAAACAAGAAGTTTAGTCAAAGCCAAGCAAAGGAAAAATCGGATTCTTTGTTTAGTTTCTATGAAACCAGAAATTTCATACACAAGAATACTCAAGAAGAGTTATTCCCTAATTTTTGGAACAAAATTTAATTCTTTGATTGCCAATGCGTGTTTCTGTTTTCAGCCGTTAAACAACTTTATGGACTGCTGTAGATTTTCCTGGTGTGGATTCGCTCAAACCAGTCCGTTATTTTCTGAAGTATTTCAAAATTCAGTTGAAAAGGTATTTTATTGCAATTTTACAGTCTTAAAAGATCATAAAACATTCGAAAAACAGAAACATAAAACTGCCATTATTCATTATCATTTTCATTTACCTTCAAATCAAGAATTTCATTTCGAATGAATAGCATTTCTCCCAATGCGCGGACCTCCCTAAATTGGTAATGAATAAGTCATTTTTATTAGTCACATTCGCAGTGACAAATGACCCCACGCTCCATTTTAAACAACAGAAGCGGTGAGGGCTGATTTCAAGAAGAGATGTCACTGAAAATTGTATTTCTGTTTACTTGCCTTCACCTGTACGTAGAATTAAAATAAGCTTAAATACTGTAGAAAAGTATTTTTATTGCAAATCAATACTGGCGTTCGGAATAATTACTTTGACTTTCTACCCTGGTAAGCCAAAACGCTTAACAGTTTCCTACTCCGGTTCGTTGTGTGTGTGTGTGAAAGTCAGCTAAATGATCTATAAAATGCATCTGTAATTACGTGGATGCTTTATTTCTTTTCCAATCAGGCCTTGTTTGGTACAGAATGATGTCTAATTACATCCAAATTGCTTTTTCTTACCGTGGTAAATTCATCATGGTTGAGCCTTCGTGATATTAATGATACTTTTCTATTCCTTTGGGGTAAACATTCTCCATCCACAGAATTGGCAGTTTTGCTTTTTTTTTCAGGAGGGGAGGGAGACTGGGAAATTTAGCTCCAATTTTTGTCAAGGGAGGCGTTTAATTACTATCAGATTTCGTACCATTATCGGCACGAGGACTGCATTCACTAGCCACCTCACACACCGCCATTTTTAGTATGGTTTCCTCACTCGTTAAAGGGAAAAGTAGATTAGGTCCAACTGCTAAGTCCCGCCCCTTTGCTATTAATAATGTGACATATTTTTCAAAATGCCTATAGAAAGTTTCAACCGCACACTTGGAAAGTATCCCTATGGATATCGTTGGGAAAGCCCTAAAAAAGATCTGCATAATTATGGTAATACAGTCGCCTACCACTGCAATTAAGGTGGTTACTAACGTTGTTATAATGTTCCTATTACCAGTTTCCTGATCAACTGTACGTTGGTGAAAGCGGGGAGGTTACCAGCTAACTGTTGTCCTTAGTGAAATCATTTCGCCGTAATTATGGATGTTGTTAAATGCTGCTCATTATGCAGCAGTCGTATGAGTACGTTGGCTAATTCATTTATGTAAAATTCTTGCTTCTGTTCCGACTGACGCGAATAGGAATGACACCATGAAAGGAATTTGTGCGGATCTGACATACAGCGAAATCGTAATTAAAGGTTCCCTAGAATATGTTTTAAAGGATTGAATGCTTGGCAGTGTCAAACAATTGCATGATGTAATTCCAAATATAGCTACGAATAAATTGATAAGAAAACTGTTTCAGTTTCCTTATTATCTGTACAAAGTCTAGGGCATGTTCTCTGGTAGATTTTGTTTTGTTAGACGAAAAGCCCAAGTTCCAGAAAGAAAAAAACTTGCTCACCTCGCTTAATTCGTCCCACGAAATGAAAAGTCCTACCAAAGTTCCGCACATTATTCATGGGATTCGATCCAGGGCCTTTTCCACAGTATAGAAAGGTGTTTCAAGCCTAAATAAATTACACTTGGACCTCCAAGATCCACATTGTGACTGAGAAAACTCTTTTGATTACAAATTCAATAACCATACAGGTCGAGCCTTAACCTTTCGTTCCGAGATTTTATAGGAAGTTAATTCTATGGGATAACAGTTATTTGGTACCTTTGGATCCTTTTCTTCTTCGGAAAATCTGGACAATTAGTGGGCCCTGGCTACTGCTAAATGATGCTATAGATTATCGTAGTGGATGTTGTCTGGATCTATTGCAATTGTCATACAGAAAACAGTGCGACTGTAATTCTTAGTCAATGAATAGTTATAAAATTCGAGTCCTTTGGGGGAAAAATGATCCCCCCCTCGTTTTTCTAGTTGTTTGAAGGCTAAAAATTTTGATGTATATGGTGAGGGTGGATTTAAACACTCTCATAACCTCTATACATCCTTTTAAATATAAGGATTCTAAATTGAATGTAATCAGAAAAGCAGACAAATTGACTATAGCGTGCACTCAATTTACAGATATTATGTACCGATGCTTTTTGGCCTTTGGTACCGTGGCACTCATTCCAAACAAGCAAACAATTCCTTGTCTTGTTGGCCAGTCTGCAGTGCACTGTTTAGTGATGGCATTTTGTTTAAAATTTGTCCGAAAACTCTCCTTTGTTTTCTGTGAAGATTCTGGGATTTTTGAATGATTTTGAGATTCGCTATTACCAAATGGATATCTAATCCGAAATGATTCTACTAGACTTAGTACAGTTCCAATGATGACCATGAATGCAGTTGTTCTTAGATACCCGAAGAACACTAGAGAATCCAGAATGGATTCCGGAAACCAGCAATAAGAAAAGATTCTGGATAATTCAATGCGCACTTTGGAAAGTGATATTTCATGTTGTCTTGAATGAGTTTTAGGGGACCGCGAGGGTTTATAATCATGATTTAGCAAAAGACAGAGGACACGGAAGGGTGTAAGTTCTTCTTTTTTTAAATCTCAAGCATCGCTTCCAAAACTTAACCTAATATTTCAATGTCTATTCAGTCCTGAAGTCATTACAGAAATCAAATGACTGTCTCAGTAGTACGTTGGTGAAAGATGATCTCCTGTAGAATTTTACTAATGGAATTCTTCAATTTTTATTGAATTCGCATTTCGTCGAGATATATAACGATGAAGAAAGCAAATTTATGTGATGTTAACAAGTTATCAATAAATCCAATGCCGTAAAATGTTCCCAATAATTATCACGAATTGTAGCATAGAACGTTAATTATTTTATCTCCTATTTACTATAACCGAAGTGCATCTCAGCGCTTTGTTCCTGCCAGGAATGAAATTGTTTGGTGTTTGATTTACGAAGACAATATTCATGACTGTTCACAATTAAAGTTGAGAGAGAGAGAGAAAAATAAGTTATCTTGAATAAGGTTTATTATTAACCTTATTCCTTATTAAGGTTTACTGGATGAAAAACTCCAAAGAGAGCGAGAGAGAGATTAGAATAAACTTGCTAATTTTATGAACATAAAATTAGCAAGTTTATTCCATATGTTTTAAAGCTTAAGGCAAATAAATAAAATAAAGGTTTTCTGAGAATAAATCAGTTCATATATGCCCAGCATTTATTTGGAACAGGAACCTTTATTCCAAATAAATGCTGGGCATATATTTGGGTTCCTGTGCTTTTTTTTATCCAAACCTGATCTGCTGCTAAAAAATAAAAGAATAAAATAAGGGATTTCTACCATTTATCGAAATGATCCCTTCATTTGCTAGGTCTATAAACATGAACAAAACCGAAGTAATATTTTACATCACGTGGTCTCTCGAAGACGCATTCAAATACCGGCATCCGATATAAGTCAATAGTGAAGAACCATCTGCGCGAGGTCAGCTTCTTTTTTCTCTCAGTTTCCTCTCGTGATTTCGTTGGAAACTCTACTCCTCCTCTCTGTTTACTGCTTTTCATGTTGAGTCCACATTTTTCTTTGAATAATGAGCAGTTATTTAGTTCCCCTTTTCCCCGTTCTATTCAAATGTTTTCCATTTCCGTAATGAACTTAAAGCAAGATCGCTATCATTACAAAACGCAACGGGGGGGCATCTGTTGACCACGAAGGCCCGAGCGCGGTACGCAGCGAGTCCGCAAACCTGGTCTCCTATGAATTTTGAAAAGGCTACCCTGTAACAGAGAAACTGAATGCGCCTGATCAAATTACCGCTTTGTTCACGAGAGGGGCCCCCAGACTGGAGACTGTTGTCAATAAACGGTAGTTAAGGGAGATCGTGTTGACAAGGTCTGAATAATATCGCCGCCAAAGGATGGCGACTAGTCCGTAATAAGTAGATTAATGGAGGGGGCACCAAGATGTAAGGCTAGAAACCTTTATTGTCTGAAGGGCCACAGATGGCTGCGCTTTCCGTGTCCATGTTGAATAACGGGAAATGGAACAGAAAGGGGGAAAAAGTGACTTCGCTTTTTCATTAAGAAACTTATTTAAGAAGATTTCTACATTGATATACAGTAGCATATCAAAGCACGCATCACGTGGTGCCAGGGCAACCTCTTAAGTTATCTTCATCTAATGTCAGATTGTCGCATTTGTTTCTAAATCTTAATTTAACATCATGGACTCTGCAGTGGCATCAATGATTTAAAATCTGCATTCAAAAATACCTGCATCGGCATGGTTATGAGCACGAGAGTCAATCAAGATTCTAAAATTAAGAAATCGATCGTTCTTCTTTTTGTTTTGCTTTAAAAAAATAACTTGTAGTTGGTTTTTTGTCCTGTTATCTTAGCTAATTACCTATTTTACACTGGTAATTAGATTAATTAGAAAACTCAACTAGAACTTCGTGCATCTTATTCTGTAACTGGAGCGAATCTGAAACTCTAGAGCTTCATTAATAATTTTTTTCTTTTTTTTTTTTACGTTATAACGCGCTCTTCTTCGTATTTCTTATTGCATTCCCTCTCCACTAGCATTAAAAAAAAGCGAAGATCAAGGTGCTCTTTAAGAAACATTCCCTAAACATTTAAATCCCCTCGGTTCATTCATTTTTAAAACTATTACAGGTTGTTCAACGATCCTGACGATTTTTACTCACTTTGACAAACAAAAACTAAACAACCCATGATATTCCTGAAATCTTAATCACGAAAAACCAAGTGGGCGGTTTTTTTAATATACAAAATCAATGCCCTGATGAAATCCACTTTTTGTTACGATGAAAAACTCAACTATCGGGAGATTAAGCTGATGATCAGCTTAAATATAACACAGGCTGGCCATCAGTAATAAATTCCCACGAATATAATCCATCATATGAAGGGTTAAGCATTAGAAAAGAAGTATTACTTTTAAAATGATTATTTTTTGTACTCGTATTAAAAGGTGTGGTTCAGTTATTAATTGGTTTATTTGGCTATTACAGTTTATCATCATATAAAAAAGATCTCAAATGTGTTTTCATTAACTTAACACGTGATAGGATGTGAAATTCAATGGATATAATTATATTCGTGGCCTGCGAAATAGAAGGCAAAAACAGGAGTTTGAAGACAACGTCCCCTTTTCAAAAATATGCTGAGAGAGAGAGAGAGACGAACTTAGATAAGCAGAAAGTAGTTCATTTTAATTATAAAAAGGATAAAGAGAGATAGACGCCACGTTTATTAGGTACACCTACTCTTTTCATGTTCAACATGAATTGTTGTGGAGGCTTCCATCCTGTAGTGGATTGATGATGGCTGCTCCCTTTTACTCTTTTCATGAAATGGAGAGCTCCACAGTATCACGTGGTCGTAATATGCGATGTAAAGTCCGTGGGTCGGATAAGCAGGGACTGTACTGTATATTGTGTCTCTGTCTTGGCCACTCCAGAAGTTTACTACGTGTCCGCCATGACATGATTGGGAAGAAGTTCTGCAAAGCCAAACCAATCTAGTGCGTTGTGTGATGTATTGTGTACTAGTGCTGTGTTGTATGATTGCCACTAAAAATACATGTTGTAAATCAGCGCGAAGATGGGCAAGACGAAAGACTGAAGTGACTTTAAACTTGGAATGGTATTTGGTGCTAGACGCCAGTTTGAGTATCAGAGGAACTGCAATTTTGCTGAGATTTTCACGCAGAACTGAGTCTAAGGTGCATCTAGATTGGTCCAGATGCACCTCATCTAAATAACATTCAGCCAATGGCGATCCTGTGTTCGAAGACAACTCGTTGAGCGAGAATCCAATTCAGGCAGACAAGACTTGTGCAGGAAAACAGAAAGGCTACAGTCAGTCAAATAATAACCTAGTAGTAACTAAACAGGCATTTGAGAAAGCACAACTCGTAGTACCTTGTCGCGGATGGGGTATCGCAGACGATGACCGAACTGGGTTCCATTCCTATCAGTAAAAGCAAGAAGGTAAAGTTACAATGAGAGGAGCGCCAATACTGAAGAGTGGAGATTGCAAAAACATTGCCTGGTCTATCGAATTGCGTTTCCTGCTTCATGTTTTTAGGAAGACCAGAATAATCGTGAAAATGGCACGAGTCCATGGACTCATTCTGTCATGTGCCAGTGCAGGGTAGTGCTGGTGGCGGTGTAATGGTGTGATATATTGGACCCATTGATACTAGTGGAGGAACATTTCAATGCCACAAGTTATGTGGAAATAGTTTCCGATCAGGGTCATCCCCCCCATAATTGCAGTGCTGCATCAAATAATAGTCTTCCAGCAGAATGATGCGACATCTCACAAGGCCAGAATTCTATAGAACAGGTTCCAAGGACAAGAGTGAATTCAGATTATGGCCGTGGCCTTCCCAGTAAACAGATCTCAAACCAAATGAGCTCTTGAGGGACGAAATGGAATGAGCTCTTCGGTGTAAAGTTTCACAACAGTTCAATTTGCAAAAACTGGAAAGCAGTTGACTCAACATCGAACTAGCGTCACTTTTGTCACTTTTTCGTACCTCGTTGAGTCCATGCCACCAGCCATCCAGCTGATCTGAGGGTTAAAGGGAACTCATCCTTTGATGAGTTCCCTTTTAGCCCTCAGATCAGCCTGGAAGCAAGTCGTGAGTCTTTATACTCATTGAGAACACTGTTTCTTTCTACTTTTTTAGGGTTACCTGTAGCAAATGATTACACATTTTACTTTTCTGAATATTTCACTTAGTGGTCTTCTCTGCAAAGAAAGAAATTGCGGATAAACTCCCCGTGTTCTGAACAGGTATTTTTCCCTGGTTATTAACCGCTTTCACCCCAACACACCTTCACTACTTTACGAATTGAGTCGATGGGTGCTGCAGTATTTTTCAGTTATTTCTGAGTCTGCATGGTCTTCGTCTTCCCATGAGTGCATGTAGGGGCTTTATTGGGTACCTCGAATGTTGAGTTATTGCATTTAGCTGTGTCATAACAAAAATTGTTCCCCATTTCGAAAGAAGGCCAGTTCACAGGTTTAAATTGTCGTATGCCAAAAAGTGTTATATTAAAAAAAAAATTATTAAGGTAGTTATCATTTGAAATCAAAAAAACATTAGTAAAGCCGCCATTTCAAAAATGAGGTTATTGAGGACCTCATTTTTACACCATTTTTAGGTATATGTAGAAATGACCTTAATTTCCAAGTCCTTTGCGGGATCAACTCAACTGGCCATCACCCAGTTCAATTCTTTTTCCCGCCGATTTCATGATATTTTCCTTTATTAAATTTAAAATTGAAACTGTAATTTCAGCTAGTACACGTAATGTCACCGTTAGCTTCCAAGTCGTCTCCAAAATTCTAAAACTGGCTTACTTGGTACGTTCTTGGACTCGTGGTGAATCCTATCTTTAGGCCAAAAGGTGGGCTAATAATTCGATTCAGATATATCAAGATAGAGGAAGGGCACTTGGTTAAACGCGGAAGAATTATTAGCCAACTTCTTGAATGGGAGACCACGATTCGATATGAATCCAGAAACATAGCCAAGCAATAAAATTAGAAAGGCAGTTTTAGAAATTTGTTGCTAGACTTTGTATCTTCCGGTTTATGAGATAATAAATTAAAGTTCGAACATCAGAAACGTATCAGGTGTAATTACTGATGGACATTCTGTTATGGTGGGAACACAAGATCATTTGGAGAAATTAATCGCAGATGATGCGGAAATAACTTATTAATGAGATATCAGTGCATCGTCCACCTGGAGAACTTAGATGGCTAAATCATTGAAAACCGAAAGTGTCGTATCTGTTGTGATAAAAGCCATGAACTCCAATCATCTAAACGCTTCCAGAACAGATAGTTTTTAACAATGCTGATTGCTAGGGATGGGAATGTTATTTGCTATTCTGAAGTGCGATAGTCTAGATGAAAGGGAAAATTCAGATTTTCATGAAATTGGAAGAGAACTTGGTGATTCACCCTTGTGGACAGTACAGTGGTTACGACCGTTATCCTTCCATACTATGGGGAAGAGGCCTAAGGTTGAATCCTGTTTCTCAACGGTAGGAATTTTATGGGCTTTTTACCACACGGTGGCCACGTTTTTAGTTCTCATGCACGCATTATATGGTTTTATTAACAAGTACTTTTTTATAGCAAACAGGCATACCAAAGGATACACGAAATTACAGACACAGAACACCAATACCTCTTAGCCGTAGTTGCTTGTGCTTAACACACACTTGTTATTCTTCAGCAACACACACCTGGAAGCAGATGCTTTTCTGGATGAAAAATTTCAAGTGTTGCACAAGATCATTGACGAATATCTTGAGGGTACACCCCGAATTTCTACGTCTTCAACGTTCCGTGCTGTATGAACTGCATACTGCACGGAACGTAATGCCGCTGCAGATACGAGTTCCAATCCATTTTAGCTAAAATGACATAAGGAAAACGAAGCGAGTCCGATTCTTGTGAAACGAAGTAGGCCCAAGAGGCCCTTGTGCCGTTAAACCAACAACCGAACAACAACCCAGTCGGCCATTAGAGCATCACGAAGAAATTCTTGTTAAGTTTTTCAGCTTGTTCATAAACGACATTGTCATTAGCTAGATCTATACTTATAATAGGAAATTTCATTAAGAATGATTCTATTAATTTTAAATAACAAAATATTAATTTTACCTTTAAGCGCACTCATTAAAACACGAAAAAAAAATTATTGAACGCGCAGACGTTTCAAAGAAATTTAAAAAGCTCTTTTTCAGAATGACTGACTCTGATTAGTCAGCCATTTTCACGAAAACGATTTGCAAACACCTGTAAAACGTCATCCATTTGATAAACACTGTTTCGTATTTTAACTTAAAATTACGCCATGCATTCTATTTCTTTTAACCTGTAATCAGAACTTATGTTATGTCATTTAGAAGATAATTCGATGTAATGTTGAGTTCCGGTTTTTTCTCACAATTATTTATCATACTTTTGAAGCGTATTTTAGCCATAATTAGCCAATTCGATAATTAAACTTATTCTTTGGTCTTCTAATAGATACTTTCTGTCTATAAAATCTTTCACTCCTTTTAACGTAACGGCCTGCTAGAAAAGCTTTTCAAAATGTGTCAAAGCAAACACCGCTTGACTTTGCATACAACTATCATTAGGCCAACGGAACTGCTGATTAAACTAATGACAGAGCTCCTATTAGCAACTTATTTTGCGGGCGGAAAATAAAATCAGAAAAATGCAGAACAAAAATTCAAATATTGAAAGGAAAAATACATCAATAGTTTTTATATATAATCCGCCAATATCTGTTATTTGTCTACCTTTCTTTGATTCTCTTTTGAATTAATTTCGTTAGTTAAACGATTAACGAATATAATTCAAACAATGAATCTCTCTTTCTCTTTTATTCGATATACACGGAACAATTCATTGGAGATATTGAAGAGTTTCAATTACAGTTAATGGAAAGGTAATGTAATCTCCATTATCTGTCGTAGTTCACGCTTTTGTTTCTTGTCAATTTTATTAATTTTAAACAAACAAAATTTAAATAGGGAGAGATTTTTTTAAAATTCTTCACTATAACGAGTTTAAATACAAATAACCATCTAAACAGCTTCTAAATCGATCACGTTCGCCAAAAAGTAATCATCCAATTCCACTTTAAACTTTGCTAAACTCTCCTCCTAGGCCTCTTGGCATGTAATTCATGCCAATAATTTGCTGCCTGAATGTAAACTTTATGAAATCCATTCTTCTGTTAATTCCAAAGATTTTAAAGTTGGATCCTCATGTTCTTGCTCTCCTACCAGCGAGAATATACCTCCTTCGCCCATTTTAGTGACCAGTCTCTCTTCACAGCCTCAAAAGCCTTAGTCAGATCACTTCCCATAAGATGACCGATTATCAGGACTGTAGTGAGGGGCTATAAGAGGGTGTATGCTGTATACCCTCTACTTTTTGATTAAGACCCATTGGAGAAGTATTTTACATCTCCTTTTCCCCTCTTTTGATCATCCACAGTGGAGATAACAGAGAGAAGTGGAGCTAAATCAGAACAGAAGGGATAATACGGACAAATGTGGACTGCAGAGTGGTAAGTAGATGGGGTAGGAATTTTCGTCTCACTTCGATCTTTCGTCAAAAAGATCGTCTCACGAATGAGGCTGTCCTAGGTTCAAGCATATACGAGGCTACTCTAGGTTTTCATCGTCACAGGGCTACTTCTCTATAAATGCAAGGTGTCATAGACTATTCGACGTCACCTTGAACTGCTATTTATTGCTGTCAGAGAAAGAATTGTTTCCAGGCAGTTCACAAATCACATGCTCTTCTAAACCAATCAATGTCCAGTGTATGAAATGATTCACGATGACCCATCGCGAAAGAACGAAGAAGTTTCTGTACCCTGCGCAACAGCATAGAAAAAGAATGGCATCAAAGCGGAGTGAATTGCTCTCTAAACATTACTGTTGAACATTACTGGATGATATCCTTGAATTCCAGCAAGAATCGATGCTTAGATTTCTATTAGTTGCCTTTTAGATGGTGTTTTCAATGGTCCGAGATTCAGTTTCGTGCACAATATTGCCACACCACGATTTGGAAGCCTTCTAAAAAAGGAACGTGCTATTTCTCTCTTAAAACTCGTATTGTTCCCTAGATAGAGTTCCTAATAGATTGAGATTCACGACCACAGATGAAAATAAAATGCATGGCAGTCCATTCATCACCGGACCGCTCCATGACTGGATGAATTCGTCACTAGCCACTCATTTCTAAAGTTGTGGGTTCGAATCTCATCGATCACGTGAGGAATATAAGTTCTTAATTAGCTGAGTTAGCCACTCCTCTAGGTATTTTCATCTTACAAACATAAATACCAGCCTCAGTACAATGTACAGACATAATACTATTGATATTGCTCTATAACCAGCCTCCCTCCCCAAAATCTTCATTTACTTAGAAACGGTCTTATCTAGGAGTGGAGCTGCATAAGCCCTATTAGCACGAGGCATAGTCGTATTGCCGTTTAATGAGATCACTCTTTAAATAAAACTTAACTAGGAAACTCAGCAAGTTTATTTTCTACAGCAGGGCCGGTGGTGGATGCCCTAAAAGATATTTGTAATAATCGATGCTCATTTTTTTCATATATAATCCTGCCTGTTCCAAAATATTTAGTGACTTAGGGAATATGTCCATGTTCTGTGATCATAAACAGGGCAATGGACAGCATAAGGAATGAGAATATGATTGAACAGTTTGATATAATACTAGTATAAACACTAGCATTACATCAAAGTGGACAATTCAGCTACACAGCTCAGTGATTTATGACCTATTCATTTATTGTATAGATACGTACATGCAGCAAAGTATCTGCAAAAGCTTCTCCATTAATAATGTAGACAAATAATCCACATTTCAGCAATAAACTACTGCTTCTATTGTCCCAAAAAAAGAGACATCGTATGAGATACTTATCTTGGTTTTAAATAAACTGCTCACGATTGATATGTCATAACTGACATTAAACCGTATTGAAGTCTATGAGGTATTTTTTTTTTAAAGTTCTTTTTATAATGCTCTTATCGGAAAGCACAAAGGCAAAGGTGATTCCAGTAGCAGTGGTGAGAAGTCGTGGCACTGTTAATTATCCAAATCATGCAGTTTTCTTGATGCTCTTGCGCATTTGTAGAAGATGAAGAACAATTGTGGCTCGGATCACATGGGAGTTTCTCGCTTGTGCAAAATAATCAGATATTATAACCAAAAGCACAACCCTGGCAATAGAAGAATGTTGCTTTCCTGCACATTAGCTCTTCTGTTGATTATTGGAGTATTGATTGATCTGTAGCTGAAGAGACAAAATTGCAGGTTCAGTTTTCGCAGCAGCCAAGGGAGCGGAATGGAAAACAGTGTGGAGAGCATTGACCTTGACCTTATGGGTTGATTTACGTTTTGGTATAGAACTGTTATGAAAATAATGGTGGTATGCCACGAACTGGTGTTGGATTCCGGCCGTTCTCAAAGTAGTACTCGTTCTGATCAGCTGCTTGCTGGGTTCTTGCTTTTCTTTCACATTAGAGGATCAAGCTAACTCAATATGCCTTCGTAATCAAAAGTTTTGGAACCACAGCGGACTTAGTACATTGCTTCACTGTATTGTGAGATTAGGTGCTTCCGACGCTGTCTTGTAAATCATGGAAACTACTGCAAAGTAGCAGCTCAGTTTTCTTCCAAGACAGCAGCCAATTCCACCATCTGTTTTATTCCAACAACTGGTGGAATTCTTGCTAAGTCAGAGATTTGATTTTATGGATTACAGCAAGGTAACCAATCAGTATAACAAATAGTTAGACCCACTACAGCACTACACTAAGGAAGATCTCAGTGGTGGGAGTACCTCAAGATGATTTTTTAATCCCAGTACTCAGCAAGTGATTCTGACGTCTTCATGTCACTCGATGTCACTCTGCAGCTTTCGGAACTCATTAAAATTTCTCGAACCACTTTAAATGTTGTATCGGTTATTAGTGCCTTTTCAATGTTAATTTTTATTGCCTAGAACTGCAACATTTGGCTGATATTTCATGTTTTCAAGTCGGACACATGAATTAATTTTTGGTGTCAGTTTTCAGGAAGAATTAAAGATAAATTTCATTTGCTCCTATTAATAGATTAAAGCAAATACTGAAAGGAGTCAGAATTATTTATATCAAGCACAGCAAGAGTAGTTTAATCAGCACGCAGCATCGTGTCTGAAAAGGAAGTGCCAAGTTCTGTTGTGGAGTGCATTGCCAGAAAGTTTTCTAATTAGTTGGAAGAGGGGCGTTATGTGGTTATTCATCATATAGGAATGAGCTAAAGTAAACGACACTTACCTACCGCGTGAGAGATCAAGCTGAACTCCACGTCCAGTAGTTCAATCCACATAAATCCAGGAACCGGCCCAACAAGCCTAACGATTAGAAATGGTAACTTCTCGAATCGTCGCCAAACTTAAGTATTTCCACTGATGTGTATTCAATTTAATTGCAGCGTTTTCGATAAAGCAGCTTAATATCTCACGTGATAATTCAGTGTTGTTTATTTTAGCGAAAACTGCGCCACACTTTTGAAAATTGAAGACCATCATATAAAGAGAGAACATTAAACTTAGCCTAGGGCTATGTTAGGCTTAACTTCCAAAAAAACAAACTGGGATTCACGTCCGCTTTGTAAAAATACAGACTAATTCGAGGTAGTTAACATTTGCAAAAATACCTAACTTTATTATTCAATCGAGACGAAATTCCACATGGAGTTCCTTCTTCAGATTTATCGGTCAATATTTCAAATTAAAATGGCGACCATTGCAGTTGCATAAAAAGTGTGTAACGTGTCATAAATTAAATTTATGACACGTTACCGCAAGAATCACTCCCTCAGGTACCCTGTGTTTGAGTGAGTGGCAGAAAACGTTTTCTTGCAACAGCCTGTTGTTTGAATCAGTTATGGAAAAGTGACAGACCAAGCGACAGCCACACTCAGACACAATAATTTTATCAAAGGAATTTTAAATCTGAACAGAATTTGATTCTTTAAAAAAAATCAAATACTGTTCAAAAATAAAATAAAAACGGTGTGCAGTTAAAAAGTATTCACCTATTTTTAAGTTATACAGTATATTACAAATTAAATTATTTAATTTCAAGTAGATCTAACTTTATCGAGGACTATAGTTCGCACACAGCGATAAGCATCAAAAATACGCCACAATTAAAATATCCATTCTCCATTTTAATGATGCTTAGAAAACAGCAGCGACCAAGTATGTTTTTCTTGGATTACACAGCCTGCATTGCGAAAGAACGAGAAGTTTTCCTCGCTCAGCTGCAGATCATTGGTTATGGATGGTAAAACATCGATGGCTTTCAAGATAAAATAAGGACAAGTATTGATTTGCTATTAATATAATGTTTTAACATTATTATGTTTATATATTATATAAAATTATTATAATTTAATTGGTTTAACTAATTTAATATATTATTCAGTATAATTTAATATTAAATGGTAAATTATTAATATATTATGATTATTATTTTGTTAAAATTATTTAATTATCATAACTAAATTGTTATTCAAAAAAAAAAAAAGTACACCTTTTGACATCTCTCATAGCATGTATATAAGTAATGATTTGGTCAGCTTTGCTGATTTTCAATTGGAATAAATAACAGCAGATCTCTCTCGACGCTGGGAAGGAATTTCACAATATGAGACATATGAGATGTTTCAATAATGATGGCTGATGGACAAACTTCTCTTTGTTTTGAAATTCAACTATGTGGTAATGATGCAATTGCAGTAATAATGATCATAATTTAATATTTCATTTAAACCGCGTTGGAGTACATTTCATAATGTTTTTTGGTGGTGGGGGGCATCCAAACATCGTCAGGAAAGGCGAATACTCTGTCCTACCTGCCTTATCCTTCTTCCTTTAAAGCCTAATTATTATAAGCACTTCTATTGCAGAAGGCAGATGCACAATGGAATTTGTTTTCGGTTTTATATGCTCGCTTATATTGTAGATTTTAATGTGAAGGCAGTGGGATTTGCCTGTGGTATTCCTCTTTCATACTAAGATCTTCGATTAATACTTTTAGGAAAGCTTTAGAAAATAAATTTCCTGTTCTTTGTTCAAAAATACGTTTTATTCGGTATTGTGTGTTCTGTGCAGCTAATAGTTTTTCTGCACAGGATACCATTAACAGTATTTGTATAAAAAAACAAAACTTACGTTTTGTTAGTCAATAATGAAAATTATAAGAATAATATTCGACTCTTTTTTTTTGCTATTTTTCAATAAATAACTCGTGTCTTTAGTAAACAATAGAACCGGAAATTAATTTCTGACGTGTATCCCACAAATTACTCTTTGACGCATAAACATGTCTCTGTCGAATAGAAAGAGAAATTTATTTCACTGCTATGGATACAGTGAATCATTTTACCTTCAACATATTACAACTGTTGCAAAGTAAACACACTCAGACACGTACCATTTTGACGTATATGTATTTATTGACCAGCACATCGACTACACTGGTAGAATAAGGAGACAGTGCAAGAAAAAACGATAGATGTTAACACCAGAAATATTTCTAAAAGCAAATGGCTCCGTAAAGCGATGTTTCGAAAAAATGTATGATGTCTCTATGTAGAGGAGAAAGTACTGGATTCCTAGAAGAAGCAATTACAGACATTAAGTTCTCTGTGAAGTCTTTTTTCCTTCTTCTTCTTTTTTATATACATACAGACTGATGTGCTTGTTCACTCTTCCACTACCTCGTCTGTATACTGCTCTATAAAGCCATAACTACATGCAACATCAGAAACTGGAAACAGTGACGAACAGTTTTAATTTAAATCAAATGTACAGGTATAAAGAAGGTGCTGTGAGGATGTGTTTGACCTTGTTCTGGTCTAGCAGCAGACGGTACTGGTGAAACATCTCCAGCATGCCGGTAATATGTACAGTCACGGGTACGAACTCTACAGTTTCGGACCTTCGTCTTAAATAGGCATTTCTTAAGTTTTGTACTGTTTCTTTAAGGAAATTATGGTACCGCCCCTCCCCCCCCCCTAAGTGATGCATGTCCGCTTTAAGTCGGAGTTATCACCTCCAGCGCAAAATGAGTATTTGAAAGTGGGTAAGTGAAGAAATTGACTCCACCATTAAGTAGTTCCACTCTAACGGTAACAGGTTTGGAAAAGAAGCAGGTTCGTTCCGAATAAACACAGGATTATGGCGTATATTGACTAAAACAAAACGTTTATTGAATTTCGATCGCAATTTAGAGGTGATTTCTGACAACTGTGATTTCGGAACTGTGATTCTGACAACTGTGATTTAGGAACAGTGATGCCGACAACTGTGATTTTGGAATTGTTTCACAGTTGTCATCATTTTAAGACATGTTAGCTAACTGCAAGTTTCCAAAGGAAGGTAGTACGCAGTCTGCGATAATCTTCCAATGATTCACTGGAAAAATTCTTATTTTTAAGATAATTAAGGGGATAATTTAGCTAAATCCAATAAACGTATTTTTTTTCGTTATCTGAAGGACACCTTTTGCTTTAAAGTTTGTTCTTGGATTAATAATAACAAATCTGTTAGACATCTACAGAATAACGTTTAATCAAACTGAATATGTGTGATTATTTCGAGTTCATGTCTGCCTTTCACGACAAACTGGTCCTGTGAGAGTCTATATCGGAACTACCAGTAATCCTACAATCAGTATTCGGACCATTTCAAAATAAATAATATTCCGCACGCTCCACATTTAAAAGTTCTGTTAATGTATGGGGGATACTTTGAAAAGGAAATTCTACTGCGAAATATCTATGAGCGTTGGCTCCTCCAAACGGAGCTAAAATGAACTAATAATTTTACACGTGTACAGATGGGATGTTCGTGTTGGATATGTCGACGAGTGTATGAATGTATGCGAACGCTCTTGAGCTGGACTAAACTGAAGTTGGATCTAACACGGAGTGATATTCTGGCTACTACTCACGGAGATCCCCTCGTCATCATCCGGTCGTGCACGGTCGTGCAGGATGAGTAGCGCGTGGTGTTTGGTTTCGACATATTTTCGTAGGGGAGTTTCCTTTTATTTGTTTGTTTGTTTGTTGTTTTTTTTTTCTTTTTTTACTTTCTTTCTTTCTTTTCCGTTATCAAAATAGGACTTCTAAACGCGGCCTATCACTGTTGGGCTTGAGCAGGAGGCGAAGGGCTGCGACTCGACTCCGACGTGGTAGACACCGCCGCTGGACTACTCGGCGGGGCGCTGCTGCCGTAGAAGCTCCCGAAGCTTCCGTTGGTGTTTTCGTTCTCCTCGTCGGGCGACCTCCTGTCCGCCGTCTCGGCGCCGCGGTGACTCACGGGCAGGCCGAGGCTGGCCGCGCTGCCTGCCGTGCTCCGAGACTGGTTGCTGCTGTTGCTGCTCCCGCTCGACTGCTGCTTCATCTGATGCTGCTGCTGCATCTGCTGCTGGAGGAGTCTGCGGAGGGAAAAATACGGGAAGGTCAGTTTCGGAAGAGCGGAATTCTATAGCCATACAATGCATTACAGATATCAGAAACTCAGCGTGACTTAGAAAGACAACACAGATAGAGCGAAAGAGAGAGAGACAGATAGAGAGAGATGAGTATACACAGCACGGAGGTCGACTTAAGCGACCCAGGTCAAAAGTATCTCCCCCAGCTCACACCTGTAACACGATATCAAGAAAGATTAAATTACTGACTGTAACTTCTGCCTATACCGCTAGATGGCGATAAACTGGTTTTTTTTTATTTTTATTATTTTTTTTTATTTGTTATTTTTCCTCAATAATGATTTAGAAGAACGGGTACTTCATTTTTATATTTATTTCACGCTCATTAACAAATGAGCGTGAAAAATTCCCATAAATTTTTAACTGGGAACAACACTGTCTGTTAACTACAGATCCAATTAATCCGTATAAACTAGACAGCTGAATCTTCTGCTTCGATTAAAACGTCGGCCGAGTGGTCAAGTGCGTAGGTACAGAAGTGCACGCGTTTCAGTAACCATGGTTCAAACTTAGAGTATTAAAAACAGTGATGTCCTTGTATTCTCTCTATCTTGTGAACACCTCTGACTTTTTATTATTATAACAGCATTTTCAGCACTTCCAAGCTGGTGTCTTGTCACTTGCGATTAACCCTAACGCGTTGGGGTTAAATTTTCTAATCTCCCACCATACTACTTTATATACATGCTGTGTTGCCTTCGATATCCATATCGGATATACAATATATTGTTCTTGTTATTTTTATTTTATTTTATCGGTTGGGGGAAATTGGTGGAATTACAAAATACTGTATAACAATTAACAGAAGAACCCATCGCTCTTAGAAGCTGCCGAATACTGTGGGCCAATTTTCTTTATGCACTTCACGCGGACACTGGCTATACAGCTGAAGAAACACACGTGATACCTGTGGTTTTTGCACTCCTTCCGAACAAGAGTCGAAGCAGATGTATTGGCTTTGAAAAGTGTTTTCTCTTCTGTCAGTACTGAACGCTGCAACTTTTATTTCAATCGGTGCTGTGCCGGAAGATCTGGGAGTACGACTGGTAAGCGAGTACCAAGAAAGCGAAGACGTTGGACTGCATGTTAGCGTGTGTGCTGCTCTTGATAGAAGATTTAGACAACGCCTGGCTCTTCATTCAAGAAACACCTCATACGCACCCATAAAAACAACGCAGTGAAGGGATGGAATTATAAATTGAATGCCTTCATATCGAGAGCGTGGATCTTGAATTGGGGGCGGCTTTAAAAAATGGCGCAGAGCATTGTGATTTTTTTATATACCCCGATGATTTTTATAAAAACGTTGAAGGGGAAAACGAAGGACAGAATATACATAAAAACAGACAATAGGAAGAAAAACTCTGACGAGTATCTAGAAATATTAAGAAGTGTTTGGTAGCAGTTTCACTAAATTAGAAATTAAATTGGGTACCCTTAAATTACCATTCACGTTCAAAGGAAGTAAAAGCATCACGTTGCTACTGAAGGAACTTAATGAGACAGGTGAGCTGCACACGCACAATTCAGTATTAGAATAGGCAATACGAAAGATTTAATTGACTTTAAATGTGGCATGGCAGTTGATACCAGATGCACAGGTATGAGCGTCTCGGAAACTGCAATCTTGCTGGAGTGTCCACGTGTGTCTCAAGTATATTGAGATTGGTCCAATAACTATACAGACAACGACGATCATGTGGTAGGAAACAGAGTTGATGAGAGAGACCAACCGAGGACGACTAGACTTGTGGAAGAGGAGCAACAGTCAGCAAGTAACAACCATGTGTAACAAATGTGGCATTACAGAATGTAAAATTTTTGTGCCATGCCATGGTTGTATATTACAGCTGACGACTGAACTTGGTTCTACTCCTTTCAGCAAAACTCTAAAGGTGCTGTTACAGTAGTCTTAGGAACATCAAAACTGGACTGGACTGGACACATCCTAGTCCCTCTTGTTTCACGCTGATGAGAGGTCTAGAATATAGCGAAAACAGTTTGGGTCCATCTTGTCAGGCTTAATGTTGTTGGTGGGGCGGTGTAATGGTTTGGGGGTGTTTTCGTGGTGCATGGTTGCAGTGCATTCATCTGAGAATGGATTCTTACAACAGAATAATGTGACGTGTCATTATGTCAGAATTGTGAAAATCTGGTTCCAGGAACAGAAGAGTGAATTCAGCCTATTGCGGTGGCCTCGCAGGAACAGTGGAACGAGCTCTTCGCAGTAAATATCCATAACCATGCAATTTGCAACAGCCGTGGGAAGCAGTGTGCAACCAGAATTCGTAGTCTCAGCTTTAATTAAATACAAAACTCATTGAAAAATAAGAAACAGTTCAGTTTTTATTAGTTGTCAAGTTTTCGATTTGGCTAACTCCTTAACACCAAATCGTAGGAAGATGTGTTAATGCTCATCATAATATGACTGAGAGTTGCACTAACTAAACCCCAGATATCAACTGTCTTAGCCACTTTAAGGGCATGACCGCAAGTAGCATTAATTCTGCCTTGACTGCAACTTGCACAACTGCAACTGAACTAAGTGGATGTTTGGTGGCTTCGACGAATAACACTTTCGTCTTTTTGTGGCAGCGCATGCGTGTGTGCGACTCTGTACTCTAAATTTGACCAATCTGCTACGGTCGAGCGAAGTAGAATCAACTTTCCACATATTTGTTTAGTTACCGTGTTATTCTAACCCAACCCCATTTGTTATTCCCTCTCGATCTTTCTCTATTTATGTCTTCTTCCTTTGAGGGCTTGTGTTTCGAATTCTTGCATAAGGCTTGCAGCTTTAGTCAGCTAATTTTGAAAAACAATTGGGCAATCTTTGTTTTTATTTTGACGACGCCACCTAAGTCCACTTTTGGAGAAGACGGAAAACAGGATATTGTCATATTAATACCGTCATCCATCAAAGAACGTTTTGTTATCATTCGGATGTGAGCTGGGACATCGAATTCATTAATCGACTGTTGCTGCTGCTGCAATGTTCATCAGGAGGAAATGATTCGGCCATACCAGAAAAATGCCGTGCATGGTATGTCGTCTCTACATACTGAATGCAAGACTATGGCTCTGTCAGTGCTTTAACGCCTAGTGATTTCTAAACCAAATGCAGAAATAGATTGATTTAACGAATCGGTTTTATCCCTTATGCTAATCCTTCTCCACTTTGCCCTCCAAATTTTTTTTGGAAATGACCCTAACTTGTCGTTTCCTTCATAAAAGTTTGGCAATATCGTCGGTGACAGGCACTTTTTTTCAAAATGGGGCCTCCTCTTTCAATTTTTACTGTCTGTAGGAATTAAACGAAGTGAAATTCATCGTACAACGCGCCCGCAATGTAGTAACAGTTATTTTGGTACAATCGGATGTGCTGATGAACTTATTTCAGGACAAAGACATCAGTTTGGATGAATATGGTACAAAAATTGAATGATAGCCAGTTGTAATTCGGTTGGAGTCTCCGACAAGGCGTTCTCCCCAATCCCTGGTTTGGATTAAACTGACTTTAGAAAATAAAGCTAAATATAACAACACACCCACTAACCACTGACTTTTTGAAATGCTATAAAAAGAACTGTAAAGTAGTTTTTACCTTTATTATAACTCGAGCACAATAAATTTATATCTAGTTAACAAAAGAAATACATCTTTCAAGATTGTTTAATTAACACGTGCCTTGGATCAACCCAAGTGTAATACATTGATATGCAACGATACGGTTCCTTCATCCTACTGGCTTTTGAGCACGTATTGATCAAAAGTTTTTGTTTAGAGTTACTACTTCTGCACTCTGACTAGGATTCCTGAGCCCTCCTTTTCGTCAATCCATATCCACTGTCCTCTCAATTCATTAGTCATAATTTTCCTCAATTTCCCTCTGAACCTCTTCGCCCTAACGTTTCCCTCAATCACATCTTTCATTAGGAATCCTTCACCTCGCAACACAGGTCCAATCCAACTTTCCCCCCACCTTCTGATTATTTCATCCAATTCAATTTCTCCCGCACTTTCTGATTATTTGAGTCAAACATCTATTTTCGCCCATCGCTTTCAAAAACGTATGTTTATTTCAGGTATCAAAACAGTCCAAGAACCACCTGATTCATCAAGAAGCACGTCGTATGTCATTACTTACTAGCAATGTATCCATGCAAAATCCAATCCCGAAGCGAGAACACAAACTTGTACGGATATACTCTATAACAGGCATTGGACCCCCGGTTGGAACTCGGAACGATTTGTGGTGTGCAGACAAGATGCAGCAGCATTTGGAACTCAATAATTACCTTGATCGTAGTTGATGAAGCAGTTCATTAAATTACATAAACATTCCACGATTTAAAGAGAAATTTGCATTTAAAATCTGTTATTATTCTAAAAAAATAATAATTTTGGTATCTTCATTTTGGGACACACTACACTAAAAGGCGTACACACACCCTAATCTCAAACACGAAAATCGATTCCAAAAATACCATTATTAAATATCTAGGCGTCATCCGGGCTGAATTTTATGGCAATTTCTCAGAAAACAAACAGCCATTATTCGGTCAGAGTAAACACGTGACATACCATACAGAAGCAGATGGATATCAGTAACAACACCAACTACGCGTGCGCCCAGTCCCTATTGATAAACGTATTTCACACCCTTGTTTCCCTCTTGGTTACGCTGAACGTTATTTTCTTGTTTAAAATGATATTTTAGTGGAATGATCTCTTAGCACAACATTGCGGAGAAATTAATAAGTGGTCGGAATAAAATTACAACAGTCACGTGTTAATTTGCGGCGATAGTTTGCGTTACCTCATACCTTTCGTCTGTGGTTACGTTGCACGGAATGATCGTGTGAAAATAATATCTTAGAGACACGTTTCCTCTGTTTTAATGTCGACGGAATTCGCCCCCATCGTTCTGCGCTTGTTAAGACATTCCGCGCGTGCATCACGGCAGCACATTTCGGTCTTCCGCTCGGCTATGATGGGGGATATTTTGGTATCACATTCGTACACTCCCGTTGTGTACAATTCTTATATCAACGTGGGTATACGAAGTATCTTTCCAGTTCTCTGGACATAGCTGACGCAAGATTTGGTAAAACCATTTAATCCCAGAATCAAAGCTGATGACGACCCTACTGATGAACCTACGGCCGTTTGTTTCTTTTAAGTGACATTTTTTAAGCTTAGGAAACTCAGTATTAAATTTTGTTCGCGCTGACTCCACTCTGAAACTGGTGAAAAGAAAAAAAAAAAAAAAACCCTGCGCCTCCCCTGATCCGAGACGTAATTAGTTGTAATTAAATAAGAGTTTCTAATCTACGAACGAAAGTTGCCCTTAGCAAAATAATCCTGTAAGCAATTTAATGATTTTGACAAGGATGACCAAGATGGAAGTCTAATTCGACAGCCCCCCGATGCTTTTATGCAATCCAATATTAAAATTATCCGTCTCTCATCATTTGTAAATATTCATTTCGAATTTAAACTCTTTCGTCTACTGCTAATGGGCAGCGTGTCATTAGTTTCCGCTTGATTTCAGCGTCTCTGAAATCTGATATTGCGACTAATGAAGCGGATTACTTATATTAGTTGAATTCTGTCTTGACTTTTCTAAAACCGAAATAACAATTTACTTCTCTGGACAGTTCACTTCAAATTGTAGTCGCAACGTGCCGCTGGAAACGTTAACAGATTGCTGCTAATAACAATTGCTGCTAATGCTTTGTAAAGGAAAATGTATCTGTTTATTCCGATAACTGAGTTGAATAACCTTTCATGATAATCCTGCCTCTGCGCATATTATGTATCGTTTGTGTTCGCAATAGAGTTTGCATTTTTAATGGGATGAAAATCTGATAATACATTAGAAGGATGGGACAACACTTCCACTTCAGCTAAATACAGTTTCCTGTGGAACAGCCTTTTAAAAAGTTCCTTTAGGCAGCTGAGGGAATGAGGTTCACACATTCCGAAACGATTATCAAGTAACGAAGACACTACACCACGAATTATTTAATTATTATTTTTATAAGAAGTATACGCATGCTTTAAGATAAACGTTCATAATAAAACTAACTGTTGAACTTTTAAACTTGAATAATTACAGAAGATTTATTTATACACCTTTTTCTTTTTAATAAGACATCATTTATAGGTATAAGACTGGTGACTATTATCTAATGATTCGTCTGTTAAAGTGAAAAGAACTTTCATATTTTTTTTAGTTTCAATAGATTTATTCAGTCTTCCTCAGGGTTCAGCCCTGGGCCCATTGTTTTTCAACTTATATTTAATAATACTGCAGCCACTCTTTCTTTGTGCGTAGATGCTATAAAAATTTATGCAGCTATCTATTTCATTCATAAATTATTTAGATTTTTTAGACATAACTTTCCATTATTGGCCGTAATGCCAATATTAGAACCTGCTGTTCCAATTGGGTTTCGCAGCATTAACTACGTTTACGCCAAGAAAAGTAAGTAAGTTTCTAAACACCTTACATTAAGTCTTTTAATACCCTGGAGTTTTATTTCGCTACGCCTCATTAAAAAAAGGGCGGGGATGCTTTACCAGTCTTCTGATGACCTATCAATAACCATCAAACTCGGATGGCTGAAATAGTTAATGATAGGGTGCCCAGCTGTTGAAGAAATGATGTTCTTTTTAGAAAACCAGCAACCTATCGTTGCTTAAAGTAATGAAACTTAGTCTTTTTAAGATTTGTTGTAAGCCGCATTTGAAAATATCTTTTTGAGATGTCATTGAGAAATAAGGAGTGTGACTTTCACCAATTCATTAAGTTGCTAATATCTGTGTACCTCAGCATGTGGTGGAATATAAATTACTACTAAATTATCTTCAAAAAAGAATAAATAACCCTTCTCATTAATTGATTTAGTTGGGTGGAGTCCGTGCTGGCTAGATATTGAGTTCTTTTCGGTGTGCCATCTGCTCCGAACAGCAGATGTACCTTGACTTCGCCATCATCTGGTCATATATTATGCATTGCTTGCATTCAGCTGGGCTGGTGTCGTTTTATACGCATCTACTCAAACCTCAGACGTCAACAGCGATCAGGTTTCAGACTCTAAACCTCAATTACCGTTTTCCATTTAGTGTAAATAGGGGTATGATGAGGTACGCAAAGAAACAGCGATTTAAAAACTAGCCTGCGCTCATCCATCCATTTTTTTTTTCACCACCGGATGGCCGCCAAGAGAACATTTTTTTAAATTATTATTTTTTTTTTTGTTTGAACTATAGGACGGCCGTAAACAATTAAAATAATCTGTAAAATTAGTCAATTACAGTTTCCAAATAACGTGGCTCATTGTTTAAAAAGCACACATATTTCATGGCGTCGTGTAGGCTTAAACAGGCAGCGTGCTGACTTCTTTACCAGCACGCTATGACCAACTGACGTTTACAATTCTCTTAAGTATTTTATACTTTTTTCTTTCTGCATAGCTTCGAGAAGTGCTATTCCTGAGTATATATAATGACAGGTTCATTAGGAAAGGCTCCGCAATATCTTTTTTCTACCAAACAATATTCTTATCACCCATTAAGGCTGACTTCATCAGCTAACTTTTGAAGCCATTTCTTCGGTGTATTTTAATAATACTTTGAGATCGTCCCAAATGGGAAGAGCTTTCATCAAGCATTCCTCCCCCCCCACAAAAAAAATCAATGTCTTCTGAAGATGTCATCGGTGCACTTAATTTTGTAATTTTCACTAAAAGTAGCGCTGGACCCGATTCTGTAATTCTCTTCATTATAACCATTAGCAGCAAAAGTGCGGTGGCACAGAAAGATGCACGAAAGAAAGAGCGACATCCCTTGCAAGTGTAGCCACAATGACAAGATAATTAAATTGCCCTAAGCTACTAATGTTATTTTATGAGCCAACAGTGAAGCTCTAAATGGCATTGCCTCTTGAGGTTTGGTTCCGGTTGCTATTCAAATATCCCTCGCTGTTTACGGCAACCTTGAGAGGTTACTCGTTAGAGCATTTGCTTAATGCAACACGTGAAGGAAAAAAACGTTTGATTACAAAGAACATTTCAAATGAGTAAATTACTCGGAATATTTGTACTGTGATGGGCTTGGAAAAGTAGAGGGCGCTGCTGTCGGACGTGTCAGAAGTAACAGACGAATGAATCGGGCACCAGTTTCTGTAGTCGCTTGGCGCTAATGATTATTTGGTTTACAAGAAGTGCTGTGGACACAGCTTCCAGCGCTATTAGCTACTTGTGTGTGCGCGCGCGAGCGTGCGAATTCGAGATCACCGTCGGCAGAGACAAAAATATAATTAAAAAGTCAAATCGTCTCCAGAGATGTAATGCATCATCATCACGTGGTTTAAGTCATCGCCAACTGAAGAACATCCTTCCAAAAGATCTTTGAGTACAGTCGGTTTCTCTCATCGTTACCAATGTAACCTTCCGACAGGCGAAAACAACGCTAATCCGTTCCTTACGTTAACCTGCGTTGAATTTTAATAGCTCTAACTTTAATACGTGTTTTGATGGCTTATGGACTGCTCTAACGCTTGGACAGACTTAATAAGCTTGCGAATCATAAGATATAGTATGCTCCGGATGATTTGACATTGAGCGAGCTGTTTCGACAGCAAACGCAAATGAAAACTCCTTAAAAGGTTGTTAAATATGTTGGACACGATCTTGATCCTGCAGATAGGTATTGTAAAATACGAAAAGGAAAAAAAAAAAAAAAAAAAAACGTAAGCTATGTTGACAATAGCGCGGTCCATTATTTATTGACTTTATGAAAAACATCAGTGTTAGATGCAGAAACAATGGCACCGTTCACAAAGAGCAATCTGTTATACCGAAATTCAGTTTGACGTCAATTTTTTTTATTATTAAATCAGGCGACAGTTTTAATAACTTTAAAAATGTATTTTACGTTACTATGCCGTGTTTATTTAGCAATTTACTGGTAATTTAGTGAAGCTAAGAGCTCCTAAAGAAAAATTAATGGATAAAATGAAATTTTTCTAAGAATTTGTATTAAAGGGCTTTTTTTTTTTTTATTCTTTTGGTAACTTCTGGTTGTCGGCACAATCTAAGGATTGTTTAGAAGTACATTAGAAATCTTAAAAATGAACCAATTCTAATTATGCGCCCTAACGTTTCGACATCACTTCAAAATGTATTTCATCAGAATGACTGACAAATTTTGTGCATATCTCACAAAAAAGCATTACTTCCACGCTATTGTGATGTACTTCACTTAGGGGTTAGAAACCGAAACTTAGGGGTTAGAAACCTAGATTTTCGCTTAGAAACCGAAGCGAAAATCTAGTCCAGCACTCTTCTATCTCCACTTCGAATTCCAGTTGCAGAAATACAGTGACCTATTTGCCCGTTAAAGCCCTTAGTGATAAATTAGAACTTTTCTAGTGCTAACAACACGTGATACTTGTTATGTAGAGGATGTACAAAATTACGTTGATAATCGCGATCTCTCTCTCTCTCTCTCTCTCTTTGTGTTGTCTGACGGGCGTCATCTTGACTGTGAGATAGTAATCTTCCAACAGTTCTAGCCGTACGATTATAAGCAACCATGTGTTATTCTACACGAATCATTGGTGGCGCTCCCTTATAAATATACCGCGTAAGAAGTTAGGCATGCACTTCACAGCGTCTCCATGTGACAAGCCCGGAAGAAAGTACTTGTGTCACTGCCGCTCAAAATAAAAGCTTGTTCGTTATTCTAGTCCTAAGCTGGCAAATACTTTCCTTCAATAGAAGAGTGGATGCAGATAGTAATTGTACTTAATCATCCATGCAAGTCTTGCTCATAGTTTGGTTGAAAAAAAAAAAAAAAAATTTGCTACTTGGTTAAAGCATCAAACATGAGTATAAAGTGGGACAAAAGATATTTTCCAAGTATATTATGAATAATTTGATCACGTTTGATTTTCTAACTTTATCAAATTCTGTGACATTGTGACGCAATAAAGAGCTCCGCTTACCATTGTTAAAAAGTCATCTGGTAGGCGCGTGACACTGCGGATAACATATGTTGAATTGTGTTTAGTATTGTTGCAACAAATCAGGACACGTTGAAAGGGATAATATTTGTATTGTTGAAGTGGAACGAGTCACAAAACGCATTGAAAAATGGTAAAAAAAAAAAAGATATCCTGGAATTATTTAAACACGGCAAATAAATTGAAATGTCCCAAACGATGTTAATATAACTTCCAAACGCCATTACTCTTTTATATGCAGACGCCTTACCGGAAATAGGAACAAAAAATGTCTCTCTATTAAAAAAAAAAAAAATGGGTATCATATTCAGTAGGGTAAAAAAGAACGTTGCCTTTTTTTTTTTTTTTTTTTTTTTTTTAACTCACTCCGATCAGGTCCTACGTCATCGGTATCAATGAAAGTGGCAGACGATATTCCCAATATAAACAAATCGTTTGTATCTCCAAAATAAATGACAAAAATTTAATTAAAAATTATATCCACTTATATCTTAATTTGCATATTAATTATAAAATTCTATCAAGCACTTTTGCAACCCCTAATTATCCATTTGGGTGCGCAGTCACCCCTCGGCGGGTAAATTTACATAAAATTAGGCCGGCACTCGTCATCTCCCCGATATTGAGGTGAACCGGCGGAGGCGGACTGGGAATGGTGTGCGGGGGTTCTTTCGATAGTGCTCGCATTTTACCGAAGCTGCGGTTTCTTTTGGAGCAAAGTGCTATTTGGCGAGTAGGTTTCCGAGAAACAGGGTCGAAGGCGTTTTCACGTTAAAAAGAAGGCGAGAAGTTTCCGTCCGCTAATCTAAAGGGCGATCTTATTTCCGTTAATGAGGTTTCATTGAACTAACTTACGGTTTTTCAATTTGCAATGAAAACTCTAATGAACTGTTTTATTTGCTATTTAATAAATATCGAACGTTTTTTGGAGAGAAGGAAAGTTTAAATGAAAAATCAATGCGCTCATCGCTAGGCGAAAAGATTAATAAAAAAAAATCTTCGTTTACTAACAGTTACTGGGTCTCAACCTTTCTCTCTCTTCTCTTTCTTATTGGAACTAAAGCAAGTATGCTAACATCCCGTGAAAAGAAATCAGAAGTGGATAATTGAAAATAGGGGGTAAATATCACGCAGAATTAGCCGCAGACTCAACTCTGAACACAACAACAGGCTTTCTTTTTTTTTTGTTTGTTTTTATTTTTAATAAAAATACGCAGAAACTTTAATCGCGAGATTTTATTTTAGCTCAAATTATATAAAGTGTATTTCTCCAGTTTATGTGAATGTATATATTTCGTTTCAAGACCATAAAAATTGAAGGTGATATGAAACCAAGCTCCAATTTGTCCGTCTTGTGTCTTTGTCAATTCTGGCTTGAAATAGATCAGAGAAAAATACTGGCCACCTCAGATATGATTCCTTAATTGCGTTTCTTTGCGGGGTACACAGACTTAGACACATTAGGGACCAGGACCAAGACTTAGGGACCAAGACCATGACTTATTAGACAGATTAGGGACCGAGGTGGTCCACTGCAGGCATGTCAAAACATGTAAGGCTCATGATACAACCGTCTGTGGCAGTTTCCATCTACATATTCAATTTGATATCGTAAGCCTTTCGCACTCGGTAGCATTAGGGCTGTCGTGCTGGTCAAGGTGGTGGTCATTGTGTTAAGTGATGGAACACAGAGAGAAAGTTAAATTTTGTTTCAAGTTGGGCAAAGTGTGAATGAAACCCAAGAATGTGTTTGGTAACGATACTCTTATCTTGTTGCCATGTGTTTCGCTGGTTCTCAAGGTTTCAGGATCGGTGTGATGGTCTAGAAAATTACAAACGCTGTGGACGTCCGACAACGCTTCCATTCCCAGAATGTCAACTAAGATAAACTGAACTTTGACTTTTAGAAATCATAAACCAAAGTGACATTCAGTTTATCTCTTTCGTTAATATCAAGGGAACCAATCGTTCACAAGGAATTTGTTCCTCCCATGCTATGCTCATGCTAATCCGCATTCTGCGCTGATTATTAAAGAGTTGGTCAAGTGGGATTGTGGTTCTAAACCCCTCCTTATTCCTCCGATTTATCTCTTTCGTACTATTTGTTGTTTCCCCAATATGAAATAAATACTGAATGCACCTGATTTGAGAGAGTAAAGAAAATTAAAAGAAATGTGGGAAAGGAATTGGTGACTGTAGTTCAAATGCATCTAAAAAGCCATTTCGAAAAATTCTACGAGAGTTCTCACAATAAATATGTTGTCATAACAGACAGATGTATTTTAAAATGTATCCATTGAAGTATTACCACACCAATCTATATTTAAAAATGTTGACAACGTTTCCAGGACGCCTGAACATGACTGAAATTTCCCAAAGGCCTGAAGACTGGGTTCGGTAGAACCTCGAAACGTTGCCAATATTTTAAGTGGATTAACGCGGTAACACTTCAATATATATACATTTTAAAGTAAATTCTTGGCATTACAGTATACTAACCACGTATCATCCCCTTTCCACACATTGAACTGTTAAACTTTCTATATTCTAACAAAATGCACGGGAACTTTGTGAACAACTCCATAAATTCATTTAATAGTCAGATGATTTAATAGGCAGATAAAAACACCCCGAAAAAATTGCTTGTCATTTAGCTTAAGAAATTGTTATCAATACTGTACAATTCTAATCGAAATGTGATTATTTTTAAAGGAACTGAAGTCCGCTTAGAATGAAGAAAGTCGTGAGCAGCAAGTTGGATTACCAGATGAAATTTAACCCGAAAATATTCCTGTCTAAGTATCACCCATACGAGCTCATCCACCCACCCAACACACACACACGCACACATGTAGGTGTGGGAGACCAAAGGAGGTGCAGGGTCTACACAGATCGGTAGTATATATCTGAACCTCCCACCGACGTGTAAACTCACGGCTCATCTTCCACGGATCCAACACCTGTAATACCTGAAAATCGAAGCGTCGGAAACAGAGTAACACCGTTGCAACAGATTCTCCTTGACGGTAGGCGTAACCAAGCTTTCTCCAGCTGGGGCGTGCAAAACGTGATGCGGATAAAAACGTTATCGTGAATTGAGAGTCGGGGGGAGAAGACATTGAGGCCTTCTGTGAGAGGCAATACAGCTTGCATGTTGTTACCTGGTAAGATACTCGTACAATAATAGCGTCTCACCCTCCTAGGAGCGATAGTTGTACAAATATCATCTTCCCTAGAAATGTGGCCAACAACCTTGGCGATCAAAACTACTTGAGATAGATCTCATGTCTCAAACAGATCTAATAAACCAAATATATGACGCAAAAAGAAAAGTCGTTGAAAATTTTCACCTTTGAAGATTATATACACTCATTGGGAAAAAAAAAGGATGCATATTAGATTTAAGATCAGTTTTAATAATTGTCTGAGAGTGTTATGTTGTGTATTGGATTGTGTACTCGTAAAATACAATATTCGAAGACTTCCATAAGTACGTTGACACATCCGTACAGTTCAATCTGACCTTTTAAAATCCCTGATCCATTTTGAGAAAAGCGGATCGCTAATTACTAGTTATATAATAGAACGAAATATAAATCCCCAGTGAATATTCTCTGGGTACAAAGACGCAGCTAAAATGTCAATTAATTTTTCTCAGCAATAAAAGACACCGAAGAAAGGAACTACGTCTTATTTAATTTAGTAAAGCTATTTGATATGTTGGATGAAACGTTGCTAATAATGTTCTAATAAACAGCATAAGCTGGAAGAAAATATTACCAGGCGGGTTGCTATTCGTATATTGGTACTGAGTATTAAACACCTCATTAGCGACATTGCTAATAACTCAGGAAATTAATTAGTCACAGCACCCCTACGGATACAATTACTAGCACGAAATCATGCAACCAAACAAGTTGCTGTACACCTTCTGGGGAAGGGGAGTATTCACAAGAGGCAAAGCATTTGAGAGTGTCAAGAGCTGAATCGTTAATAGTTGTGATATTACCAGATATCGAATTTAGAAAATAAAAAATCTTTAATGTGAAACGGTGCTGGAATTTATTGCGTCGTTGGTTCAAGCGTACACAACACCCCAAATTACGCCGTCCGTGCTTGTTCATTGTTGAAGTAAACTACTATTTCAGAAATTAAACAACCGCAACAAAAAGTCTGCAAACGCAAACCACTGGTCCTAAGGACTGACATCTGCAGAACACGTAGAAGGGTGTAGAAAAATCCCGATTGTTAATGATGATGAAGCATCCTTTGGTATTAGAAAGAATAGTTTGTCCCACCTCACGATGGGTATAGGGGACATTAGAGGTTCCCAGATCCAGTACATCATGCTACATCCGTAATGTCCATCCAGTTGGTTATATTTCCAGAAAGGTGACACAGCATTCCGCAACGATTTTCAATGTCGCCTCTCTAAGAATGACGGGCCTGTTATCAATTTGTCACTAAACTGACATACAAATGACTTTCGTATCCCCTAAGGGCTGTTCTGGATGAATATCTGTCGACCAAGTGACAATGCTACGATGTCTAAGAAGATGGAATTATTTTTAATTAGGTAGCGCTTGTTGTTCCGTGACCGAGTTCTTGGATAAGGTGTATCCCAAAAGGAAACACGTCCATACCTCCCTCAGTCTGGTAAAGCGGTCGAATGTATCACACCACTTGTGTAGGTGATAATCACTCAGTGGTTACCATATAAGGTAACCACTGGAACAAGCTCTACAACTCCCTGCCATATCTCAGCACCCCCTTCCTTGGCGTTGTTGCTCGACTATTGGTGAATAGCACAACACTTCTGACACGTTCAGATTTCTTTTTGGATTGCTGCACGCATATCATGAAATCTCAACTGGTCCAATATTGTAAATTTTACGAATACAATACTTCATCTGTGTTAGTATTTCAGTACGTGCCAAGTATCGAAGTAAGGGAGTAGTACTCTTTTGGAAATTGACAATGGTAGCTGGGTTAATAATGAATACACTAATTTATCAAATTTGACTTCATGATATTTACCATACATATTGAAAAATTGTGGCGTGATGCTCTTCCTTCTCAAGACTACGTTATCGATCGCATTATGAAGTCATCTACAATGTCTCAACGTATATACTTCCTTATAGACGTCCCTCATGGCTCATCCTTAGGACCATAGTTGTTCAACATTTATATCAATGACCTAATGGAAATTCCGAAACCAAAATGGACCTCACTTACTGCTCTATGTAGATGTAAATTATATCAAAACTCAGCCATTTGCTCATTTACTACTCGTACGAATACAATATAAAGCAAGCCTTTAAAAGATTATGCTTCATTAAACATCGTAGGTTAGTTAAAATTCTCTTCACTTCATTAGTGTTACCGCTACTGGAATTTCCTTAATAGTCAATCAAATATACGTAAAGTAGAAAATATTCAAATTAGAACAATAAACATTTCGTTCAAACTGAATGACAGACAACAGTATATTAAATCTAACTATAATCATTATTTAACGATGTATCACTTATAGCCATTTATTTGCAGGCGATTATCAAACTGGATTAAAATTCATAATAAATTCTCAAATGCCATGAAACTTCCCTTAGTTTCACTAAATATTCAAAACGTATTCAACTAGAAGAAATCTCACATTTTCCATAAAATATAGAACAGATTATGGACAAAATAATCCAATGTCCCTATTACTGGAGCCTCTTGGATAGCAAAATTTCTGTTATCTTATTTAATATTTATTATTTTGTGTAATCTTATGCATTCCATACGTTGACATTGGGATCGTTCTTGTAATTCGTGTTTATTAATAAAAAAAAAACGTGTTAATGTCATCATCCAATATTAAAAATTAATAATTTCTCTAGGAATATGCGAGCCATTTTGATTCAGTAGTTCATGATGCTCCTAGGAGTGGTAGATCGAAAATAAGAGACTGTCATAGACAGAAAAAATAAATAAACGTTTGTAAACGTTTTGGAAGATGACAGTACAGGTGCTGTGCAGTCACTTATGACAAATTCTTGGCGATGACAAGTATAACAAATAACAATAAGTACCATTCCAGCGAGCAATCGGAATCACTGCACTTTTGAGTGCATGGTTCACTGCACGTGTATACTAATAATTGACACGGATTGATGTGCTAACATCACAGACCGTCTCCCTGATTATATTAAGAAAAGAGAGAGGGAGAACGATTTCAGAGCCGATTTCTAAGTCCTGATCTTTCGAAAACGGCAATTGTTGTTGTAATTTTGGCCAGCATTGTGGACTATGAGATTCTTCTATAACTTGCTCATTCAATACGGTTTCCAAACAATTTTAATATATTTGTAGATCTATCCTTGCTTTTATTCCGGATTTATTTAAAATTTATTTTAAATTACTTCTGCGTTATATTTTCTCAGCTCCTTCCCTCTATTCCCACAAACATTTAAGTTTCCAGCATATGCATCTATTGCAGATTGGAAACCATTGATGAAGGGCAGTACGACACGGAAGGACATTTTAAACTTACTGTCTCATCTTATTCAAATACGTAGATATCTAAACATTGGCTAGACACCGTAATATCTGGGGGAAATATTACTATAATTAGTTCTATCATCTGCCGCCTGTGAACTTCTGCAGGAACAATAATAATAATGCGTCAAACCACATTGTTTTCTCAATCTGGACTACTCTATCTCAAACTACATAGCTCAAGAAGTATTTTTCACCGAAAAAATAAATATATGTGGAGTAGGTAGCACTTTGGATGCTGATTCCAAGTTTGTTTTCGACATTCCTGCAATGCGTCCAATTTTTGTGAAGAGCACGACTACACGAACAAGATGAGCCTGATTTGCAACTCATCCATTTAGCTAACATAAATGACCATAATTATTATTAACTGTGTTCCTGTACCCGCGAGTGCCAGATGTGACACGGAGTATTATCGTCTTGGAAGAGCCAGTTTCTGTCCGGGAAAAAATGCAAGATGGACAGGATGCACACGGTCTCATAAAAGCTGCCAGTAAAACTCACCAGTGAAACGTTGGTCTATACATACCAGAGGTTTTAATACTTCCCAGAAAAACACGCTCCATATTAAGCAACCAGCAGCACCTGCCTGGATAGCGGGCACCACGCACGATGGATCCATGGATTCGTGTTGCTTGCGCTACACACGACGTCGTCTGGTTGTTCCAGGTATTTTGGACTCATCCGAAGAGCACATTCGTTTCGAGTCCTCTAGTGTCCAACCAGCGTGTTTTGGCACCACAGCATTTGCCGTGGACGATGATCAACAACGAGGAGAGGGTGTCTCTTGGGTCGTCTGTTGTGGAATCCCATATGTTTGAGTGTTCGGTGCATTGTCATTTGGGATATAATTCCTGCATTCCCCATATTGTGTTACGAAGTCACCTTTCACACTGGCCTGCCGTTCAGCTCGTACAACGTGCTGCGCTCTTCATTCACTCATCAAGAACATCCACCTTACGTAATTCTTTACAGTTCTGTCGGAGAGAAGTGGTTTGAAAGTGGTGGGCCATGAGCAAACGACAAGACGTGCCGTTTCCAATATGAAGCACCTGATCCACGAGCTCCCACAATCATACCCTTTTGAAACCCCGTGATATCTTTACTACATTTCATAACTGCTACTTTGACTCGCATAACCAGATGCAAATTGCCATTGCTGTAGGGAAAGAAGATATTCGGCTTTTTACACTGCGAGCTAAACAGCATGGTACATTATGGATGAGGATGGTTACTATTCAGTGATCACTGATTGTATATTATTTTGAATATATCTATATCCTTGTTATTTCATAATTTAAGTATTTCATTACAAATTGTTTGAAATTCAAATCAAATTATTTTATTAGAGTCACCCAGAATTTCTTCTATATACCCATATACGTACTGTGTCTGTAAATTGCGTGTATTCTCTACAAATTTGTTTCAGATAAGATCCGGTGAATTGCTGAAACACATTCATCGTCATAACTCTAAATGCAAAAAATCACCAACAAATTCTGCTATGTGCGCCGCTATTTTCTGATTAAATCACAACGTACACTTAACATGCACTGTGCATGTTATGTATACGTAGGTGTACCTAATACAATGGCAGCACTTAACATGCACTGTGCTGCCATTGTATTAGGTACACCAATCTGGTAGCTATTGAGCCTCCTTTAGCCTTCAAAACAGCCTGAATTCGTCTAGGCATGGATTGAACAAGATGTTGAAAACGTTGTGCAGGAATGGAGTACCATGGAGACACGAGTGTGTCACGCAGTTCCTTGAGATTCGACGGAGGTGTAGGCCTGCAGCGAACAGCCCTTTTCAGTTCATCCCAAAGATGTTCAATAGGATTGAGATCCGCCGACTGAGCGGGCCATTGCAGCAAAGAAAAGTCATTGTCATGTTCCGGGAACCATTCCATAGTGATAAGGGCTTTGTGCACCGGCACATTATCCTGCTGGAAATAACCATCTGACTGAGGATAAACTGTCAACGTGAACGGATGCACTTGGTCAGAATTAATGTTTACGTACGATGTTGCATTCAGACGTGAATCTATGGGTATAAATGTACCCGACGTCTGCCAAGAAAACATTCCTCACACCATAACACTGCCCCCACCGCCTTGCACAGTAGTCGTCAGACATAACGAGTCCATGGATTCATGTTGTTTTTTATCCAGATTCTAAGCCTTCCATCAACATGATGCACCAGGCACTTCGACTCGTCAGATCAAGCAACTGTTTTCCAATCCTCGATAGTTCAGTGCTGGTGTTGCTGTGCCCACAGGAGGCGCGCTCTCTAGTTCTTCATTGATAACAAAGGTACGCGCGATGTGGCCGTCGGCTGTTGTAGCCCATTCGCGAAAAAGTGCGACTAGTGGTCCGTTGCGATATTTTGTTCTGCGCACGAAGGTTGTATTCGGACGTGATGTACGACACTGTCACAAGCCCATACCTAAAATTGGGAGAGAGGACACAGCATGGATGGAGACTAACCTACGGAAAGGGACTGATATATTTTCTCAGTACCCATGCTAAAAATACCACAATAAAAAGGAATACATGCTGACTGCAGCACTGTCATTTCAGATAGTCATAACAATGGACATAAACTGTACATGTACCATAATAAACAGTACCAGGAACAAAAGACCAGTCAACCCCAACATGGCAAAAGTCTAAGACACAACAAGTGAGTAAGGGAAATGGAGAGTATACCCTATGCCACAGAAATATGACAATAACAAGAAGTAATGATTGCAACATGGAAAACAACAAAAATAAATTCAAGGGCATGGTACTGAACTACATCCTCAGTGCCCATGTTTCAGACAACACGGTGCACTTACCACACAAGTAGTTTAGCACCATTAAGAAAATACATGTTGACTACAATAGTACCTTCTTAGGGAACCTCAACAACGGTCATAAACCTTATATGTACCACAAATTATCAGTACCAGGCTCACTCAGACCAGTTAACCCTGTCAGTGCCTGGGCCTAGGGCACATCTGGTAGGTATAGGAAGCAGTGAATAATTGTCCTAGATCATGGTAGTAGTGAATAAGTGTCCTAGATCACAGTATGAACCACAAACTATTAGTGCCAAGCTCACTAAGACCAGTTAACCCTGCCAGTGCCTGGGCCCAAGGCTCATCTGGTAGGTATAGGAAGTAGTGAATATTTGTCCCAGATCACAGTAGCACTGCAAGAACAAGAAGGAATGATTGAGGCATAGAAGACAACAAGAAGGGAGGAAAGGGAAGGAAAGAGAGTAGAAGGAAAAGGGGAAGAAGAGAGACAGAATAAAATCAAGGGGCAGGTCACTGAATCACATTCCCAGTGCCCATGCCTCAGACATCTCACCCTGCAAGCAGTTAAGTGCCAATGAGAACAAAGCAGGTTGACTGCAACACTGACATCACAAATTACACCAAGGGCCAAAAACTTTGTACCTCACATCAACAGTACCAGGCACAATAAGGCCAGTTAACCCTAACATTGCCAAAGCCAAAGGCACATCAAGTGAGCAGAGGTAATGGGGTGAAATTCCCAGGTCACAATAGTATGACATGGACAACAAGCAAAGATTGAGACATGAACAACAACAAAGAAGAAGGGAAGGGGAAGAGAAGGAGAAAAGAGGAAGAAGGGAAGAGAAGGAAGAAGGGGAAAGGAGGGAAAGGGAAAGAAGAAGAACAAGAGGAAAAGGGAAAGAAAAGACTAATACCAAGGGGCATAACACTGAACAACATACCCAGTGCCCATGCTTAAGACTGCATAGGAAAAGGTACACACAAGGACATATCCAGGAGGAAAGAAAAGAGAGGGAAGAAGGAGGGAAGAAGGGAAGAAAGAAGAAGAAGGAAAATGGAAGAGAGGGGAAAAAGAAAGACAAGAAGAAATGGACACTACCATGCCAGATTGCGTACCCATATGAACTGATCACATCATTCCCACTCTTGGTCAGGATTGAGCCCTGCAAGAGATGGAATAGTACATCCCTCCCACTCTTGGCCAGGACTGAGCCCTGTGAGAGATGGGGTATAGGGATATCGAAAAGTAAATGATAGTCCTTATATTATTATAGTTTAATTTATTTTATTTTAATATATTTTACTTTATTTTATTTATTTTAATTATCTTATTTTATTTTACTTTACTTTATTGTAATTGTTTTATTTATTTTATTTTATTTTATTTTATTTCATATCTAAGGGGAAATAAAACCAAAAAAGTGTGCCCTGGTAATTCTGAGGGGACCTTCCCTGATGCATTACCCGGCCACACAGGATTAACTTGATGGGACATCAGATGTCCAAAAACTTAACCACAGGACCGGATCAGTCCGTGTCCTCTTAAGATAAAGTAGATCCTGGCTGCCTCCATGTGGCTAGGGATGGGAGTGAGGGGCTGTGACACAAACCTGCCACAGCCCCCTACTGCTAAATGCCAGGTGCCGGCTAACACACAACGCAAACACAACACTAATGCACACCTAATTACATATTTCATCTATCAGATGCATTTTTTTTTTTTTTTTTGTGTTAAATATATACGTGAAATTTTGATGCTCTTTTAAGTTCTTTTCTAAGCCGGCAACTTGGCAAAAGCCTAACAAACGGCGGATATAGGGGGAACCCTGGAAGCCGCTAATAACTTACAAATACACTTTTCTGTACGACACTGTGGCCCGTCTGTTTGCTTGCACAATTCTAGCCATCCTCCTCTGACCTCTCTCATCAACGAGCGATTTTCTTCCACAGGAGTGCCGTTGAGAGGATGTTTTCTGTTCGTTGCACCATTCTCGATACACCCTTGAAACTGTGGTGCGTGAAATTTTCAGCAGAACTGCCGTTTCAGAGATGCTTTGTCCAGCACGTCTTGCACCTACTACCATGCCACGTTCGAAATCCGTTAGATCACTCCGTTTGCCGGTTCTTGCTACGGTTTGTACGCTTAACTGATACTAGAAAGGTTGTTCTGCTGCATTTATATCCCAAACTGTGGTCATGTGACTTGCAACGTGCCGACCGGGCTAGTCGGGTAGGAAACGTACCTGCCTGGCAACCCAAAGGTCGCGGGTTCGAATCCCTCCTCGGGCTTGGATCAGAATAGTGCAAAAACTTTGGGAGGTGCATTATGGCCACAGAAGCCGATGCACCAACAACTAACAAAAAAAAAAAAAACTTCCAATGTTGTGGGACAAACCATTTGTGTGCATAGCAGGGGTGTACCTAATAAAGTGTAGCACAGTGTATATTTAGAAAATTTACCCATGCTAAAAATACCACAATAAAAAGGAATACATGCTGACTGCAGCACTGTCATTTCAGATAGTCATAACAATGGACATAAACTGTACATGTACCATAATAAACAGTACCAGGAACAAAAGACCAGTCAACCCCAACATGGCAAAAGTCTAAGACACAACAAGTGAGTAAGGGAAATGGAGAGTATACCCTATGCCACAGAAATATGACAATAACAAGAAGTAATGATTGCAACATGGAAAACAACAAAAATAAATTCAAGGGCATGGTACTGAACTACATCCTCAGTGCCCATGTTTCAGACAACACGGTGCACTTACCACACAAGTAGTTTAGCACCATTAAGAAAATACATGTTGACTACAATAGTACCTTCTTAGTTGACTACAATAGTACCAGTTATACTTTAGCTGTCCTTTAGCTGAAAAGAATAATATTAGGACCACTCGAGAACCCTCATCTACTCAATGTCAACATGTGCCTCACTACTGAAAAAGAGGAACCAAATTTTGGTGATATTCGTTAGAGTAAATGGACTGCTCCGCTACTGCCATGATATGAATGGAGTTTGTAAGGACAAACAAGTACGCAATGCATCCGAATGGAACCTCTTCTTCGACTCCTCACAATACGAAAGCTGTTTCCTTGCATAATGGGAAATTAAAGACAAACTCCACTGACCTGTGGTCGTGCCAGAGTATAAAACAAGAAATATGATGTGTCCCCGCTGCCCACTCTGTTCACTTGAAGGAGGCAGACTATAAATATAACGACACTATTGGAAACAATTCAATACAGCATTCATTGGTATGCCAATGGGCACTCAAGGAGGGTCACATAATACTGTTCTTTCCTATGCCTGTGGGACAACCATTTTGCAACAGACCATTACGTTAGACGCGACTGACCTCAAAAAAGGCACATATGAACCAAGAACGAGTAACGTGCAGAAGTTCCATTAGCAGATCCAATGAAGATTTTCCTTCCACCTCTTCACATTAAACTTTGCCTAAAGAAGAGTTTGTGAAAGCGATGGAGGAGGTCAATTCGAGGGGATTTCATGACTTAAATGAGAAATTTCCAAAGTCATGCCAGAGAAGTAAAAGAGCAATCTTTGTGGTGCTTCAAATCAGAAAGCTTCTGCAAGTTGAAAGCTTTGAAAAATGACTCAATACATGAAAAGTAAAAGCATGGCAGGCGTTCAAATAGCATTGTGGAGACTTTTTTGGGTAGCCACAATCCTCTCGCATACAAAGATGGAGTTCAGAAACTGCTCGATGCATAGAAAAAAAAAAATAATGGGACGTCGTGTGTTGTGTTGCTCAAACTTCATTTCTTGCATTCGCATTTCACTTCTTTCACGAAAACTTTGGCACCTGAGTGACGAGCAGCGGGAACAATTCCATCAAGACATTAAGTCGATGGAATGTCGACGACAAGGTTTCTGGAACGAAGGTATGTTGGCAGACTGCCGCTGGACACCGCAACATCAGAAAAAGTGTAACAAAGGAAATCATCCACAAAACGAAAATTGAGAAAAAAAAAATGTAATTGTAACTAGTCTCATGTGCTTTGTAATTAAATCCTTAATTAACTTGTACTGATATTACTAGCAGTAGTAGTAATAAACTACTCGTGCTTAAGAAAACAAATAAATGAAGGGATCCGTATTTACCGGTTTATCAAACTGCGTTATTAATATCTTTATTGCAGGCAGTGAATGGTTACATGATTGTAACCATTCATTGTAAAAAAAGAACTAAAACCTAGTGGACCACAAACTCACTCCTTCCTTCCCAACACAAGAAAAAAAAACTTTATCGCATCCTGGAAAACCATGTGCAATTCTGGAACCCTCCAAAACCCTTTTCGATCACAACAAATCTCGGGAAAATAAAATATATCCGACAACCCCAAGGAAAGGAATTTTATCACATCTTGCATCCCCCCCCCCACAATCACAATACTTAACTTCGTAATGTGACCAGGTCAAAACAAAAATGTCTCTCAAGCACCCGAATCGCATATCTAATGGACCTTCTTTATATATTTGATGAACTCCTCGAAGCTCGACAAAATGAACAGAACAAAATACTTTATTGTGACATCGAAGTAAACCTTATAGAGCCACATTCCCGTTTTTTGGTTGCTCATTGGGACTGTCACATCTCCAGTACTCAGAATGGAATGTCATCATCCTTTAGATTATTATTTGAGACGGCGGGCCGTTGGACGACTTGAAGCCGGGCAGTAGCAGGAGGGGTAGGCGCATTGGCTTAATGTGGCACGCAGTGTCGCCCCGGCACAATGAAAGCAGTGTTAGGAGACAAGAACCATTACAAGAAGAGCTGGCTACGGTCGTCCAAGGGCTACGTCAATCAGAACAGACCGCTGTGTGGCTAAGAACAAGACAGAACCCTATTATGTCCTGTCATCAACTGTCTTTTGAGATTGCTGCGGCCACAGGTGAAAACAATTCCAACAGGACTGTGTTAAGAAGGCTCAATTCAAGTGGACTCTACGCGAAGGATCCACAGTTTTGTATCCCATTAACCCGAAACCACAGCACAGCGCGTCGAAACTGGTGCCATAAACATATGGCTTGAAGCTCTGACAAATGGGGTACAGTTCTCTTCTTTGATGAGTCCCGTTTTAGCCTACAAACAGATTGTAGACGTTATTTCATCTGAAGGCAACGAGGAATGAGGTAACAGCCTCCAACATCAGAAAATAAGATACTTACGGTGGAGGTGGCGTTCTCGTGTTGGGCGGAAAAATGATAAACGGCCACAACACTCCATGTTTTTGATAGGGGCACCATAACTGAGCATAGGTACCGAGAACAGATCCTCGAACCCTATGTGCGACTTTTTACGTGTGCGGCTGGCCCAGACTTTTTTCATGCTCGACAACACCATTGCACATAGAACTCAATAGGAGGAGAAATATCTAGAAACTGAAGATATCCAACGACTGCCGTGACAAGCACTATCAACAGACTTAAATGCGATCGAACATGCGTGGGAAGCCCTTCGACGTCGCATTGCACGACGACAGCAATCTTCTCGGTCACTTGGTGAGCTAAAGTCTGAGCTGCTGTAAGAATGGGATTTGTTGTCACGGAATCACCGGTAGAGGGGTTCATACGCGTACTGATGTAATGTGACCATATTTTCAGGTCTCCTGTATCGACTTCTGTAATGTGACCTTTTGGTAATTCTTATACAGCTTCCATAAAAGCCCCTTATACCTATCCGAAGTTTCTCGCTGTCTGCTCATTTCATCGTTATTCTATGGTATACCATCATCCTAAATTTTGTCCCGCTTCATCGCATGCATCGCGAGTTACAATACGTTTTCTAAGTGTTCTGTTAATTCTGTCGAACAGTGTATTTTAGGACTGCTACTCCCTATGTGTAAAACCATTTTCCGTGATCATGCTTGGCATGATCATTAACCACTCTTCGACCCTTCACATTATCTGCAAAGTCTGAATCAACCCTCTATTCCTTCGTCGGTGTTATTTATGACATTACCACTATTTGGAGAACCCCACCTCTAACGTTATCCCAATCTGAAGAGTAACGTTAATCACAACCCTCTGCCTCCTGCCATCCTGCCATCCATCTTAGAATCTTTCCGCGATCCAAACATGTTCCAGCTTATACAGTACGCTCCCAACGAGGAACAAACTGAAACGCTTTGCTCAAATCCAAATAAACAATATCAAAATGATTTTCTTAATAATTTCCGAACTTAAACCGAAAAATATCCTAAATGTACGCTTAAATTATTCACAAGGGGTTTCGGAGTTTCATTATTATTTTTGTGAACTATAAGGCTCTTCATAACAATTTAACGATATTTTAACTGATTGAAAAATACCTAATTTACTACGTTCAGTTTTAAAATAACAAAAATTTCAATAATTAACTCAAGTAAAATAAAAATGTTACCAATACATTTACAATCAAAACAATTTTTATTCTGTTATTGATTTATCGCTGCCCTTGTTTATAATGTACGCGCTGCTAAAGGATATGTGCAGTATTAAAGGGGACTGGTTGATAAATGGGAGACCACCTGGTTAACGATTATAAGAAAACATATCCCCAAAAGTGACAGTAATTTCTGAAACATTTTAAATCCACACCTTAAGAGGAACTCCGATTTAACGGCAATTTATAAGAATCGTATTGTGAATTTCACCATAACTCTCTTGAACTGCTTCGCGTCTTCAGTTTATAACAAGAAAAAGGTCAAGGGGCCCCTCGACTAACAGTAAATCCTGTTGGCTTGCTCTTGTTTATACTCAGGCACGACCACCGTGTCACAGGAGTTACAATAAATCACGAATACGATCGTTAATCGTTATTTAGCAGTCACGAGCTAGAACCCCGGTCCATTCAAAGAGCATGTGCTACTGCACTCTAGCCCCTGACCACTCGGCTACATGAGGCCTATGGTCTCTGCGACTTTGGACATCTGGTGCAACTGTACCTCGGAACATGCAGCCTCAAATTGCATTTATTTTCCAAAGTAGATTTTTATCCCGAAAAGACAGGAAAGAATTTAAATTGAAGAATCGTACTTATGCTCTTTCAGGACATGATTATTTAATTTAATATCAGTTGACCAGAAAACAAAACAAACTAACCATTTGGTAGGTTTGTTTTGTTTTTCCGAATGACAATGGACATCATGGCCCTCTTTAGAGATGTTTAAATTGATCAGATACCAATAAGCGTGGATCTAATTTTTAACCCACACACACGTTGTTTTCTTTATTTATAAAATTGAGAGTATTTTAATGATGTTTTACTATACACTAAACTGCATACTACGTTACATTAATCTTATCTATTAAAATAAGAAAAAAAGCGAAAGAAAAGTAGTTCCTTCTTGTTTCAGAGCTACTCTCTACTGAAATATGCTCCTAGTCCAGTTCTAGCCCTGTAATAAGAGAGTGGTTGTCTGTTAAGTGGTAAGGGCGGATAAAAGTGATCCATTAAATAGTAGGCTAATTAAGTAATCTTACATATACCTCCAGAAACGATGACTTCGATTCCTTATTCGCTTTAGTACATAAGAAGGAAAAAAAAACTAATCACACTATTAATACAGAAAAAAAGAAGGGCTGAAATGCTAATTGGACAGCCAATGAGTAGAGAACCTCGCCCAAATGTATGGGTTCCGCGGTGTAAGTTCCGACTGTGCAGAACTGGTCCAATTATCTAATGGGTTTGTCAGGTAATTTATTTGCGTTTTCCTGTTTCTCAATTCTTATACCTTTGGCCAAATGGTCCTTGAGTAGTATCAGCTCAAGTTCTTGGCGTAATGGTACTCATTACAGACGATGATAACAGGAGAGAAAGGCATAATGCTCGGCACCAGTTGATCAGACTCATTTCCAACTTGCTGTTCCGTGAGACTTTTCGAAGTGATTTCTTTAAGGGGTAATTTTATACTTTGCCCCGGAAATATAACACACGATTGATCAGCTAATAAAATGTATGAAACACTTAAAAGATGTCCTTGAAACTTTCTATTTTGGATTCACTGACAAACTCTGGTGTTTCAAGAGTGGGCATCCGCAATTAGTAGTTTGAAAGCGCAAATTATTTCCTTGTTCGAATTGTAGCTAGTAAATGACGTAAAGGAGGATGGTGCTAATAAAGGGACGAAACCATAGTGGAGATGACACCAAAAACGAAAACCAATCCATCCTTTTCAGAGAAAGTTTTAGGATTTTGTTTCTTCATATAGTAATGTACAAAAACAAAACGTAGGTGAAAGAGAAGAAGTTTGTGGTGGTGGTGCTCCAGCATCTACTGAGAAGTCAAAACATAGAAAGTGCCATCTACTATGATACGTAGTGAGTAGTCCTATTGGAAATTAGCTAGATATTTACCAAAAATCACGGGTAGAGTAACGAATCAAATCAGAGATTACTTAAGAGGCCTCTACATGAAATCTGATAAATGTTTCTGAGATGTTAGCAGACTATTCGTGTTTCTTCCAACTTTTCATGAGTTACTTATGAGCTGGATATAGGAAAAATTTCGACAATTTATTTGGATTTTAGCAAAGCATTTGACTGAGTCCCTCATGAGAGGTTGATGTATAAGCTTGAACAGGTTGGGATTACTGGCAAGATTCTAAGATGAATTGCTGTATGGCTGCAGGCACAGATTTGTGATTAATGGATATTCTTTATATTGGTGCAAAGACAGGAGTGGGTCCCTCAAGGATCTGTTCTTATTCCCTGTTTTTTTTTTCTAATTTTCAAAAATGACATCGACGAAGGGACCAAGGCCTTATGTCGAAATTTTCAGACCACGTAAAGATTGGAAGAGTCGTTATTGATCAGTCTCAAGCAGTGCTCCTTCAGGATGACTTCAACGGGCTTCAAGATGATCAGAAAAGTGGCGGCTAGGTTTTAATGCAGAAAATACAAGGTATTACACTTGGGAAATAGCAAACCCAAAATATCGTTACACTTGGTGGGGTTAAATTAAAAACAGTAAAGAAAGAAAGGGATCTAGGAGTTACGATGCATGCAGGCAGTAAAGACATTGAGCAGGGTGAACAAGCGGCCAGGAAAGCCTATGGTGTGCCATCGATGATTTATCTAACAATATCCTGTAGAGACAAGGAGGTCATAATCCCACTGAACAAGACCGCATTTGGAATACCGTGTCCAAGCATGCAGACATCATCTGAAAAAAAGACATTGAACTTCATAAAATGGTCCAAAGACAGGCAACTCACTTGGTGAAATCAGCAAAAGGGCGACCGTACGAGGAAAGACTTTACTTATGTAGGCTACAGAGCTTGGCAACCAAATGCCTTAGAGATTATTATTATTATTATTAGCTATATGGTGCAAGGAAGCCTAAGGCTTATGCTGCACCAGCCAAAAAAAAAAAAAAAAATTCCCCAGTTACCCTGAGAGAGAGAGAGAGAGAGAGAGAGTAAAAGGGAATCACCAAGAAAGGGAAGAATGATGATATCCAGCTCAGGACCCTGGGTGTGCCAAACCCATATTCACCAGATGTGAGCCCCTGGGGTTAATGATCTGATTGAGGTTTATAAGCCTCTGAGAGGGGTTAGTAAAATGAACGAAAGCGGAATTTTCATTGTTATAAAGAATTTCAGAACTAGGGCCATAAATTCAAATTATAGGGGGAATAGGTTTAGATTAGACTGTATTAGGAAGTTTTCGTTTAGCCAGCCAGTTGTTGTTGATGGAACAAATTGCCTCCGCAGGTAGTCGAGGCTAACAGTTTCAGCAAATTCAGTGAACAATTCGATAGTTACCTACATGGGGAGAGAAGCGCACAATTTGTATTTTACAAAAAAAGTACAAAAACACAAAGAACATCCAATTATACATAAAAATAGGTTTTTTTTTTTTTTTTTCCTTCTTTAAGTAACAAATAGTATGAGTGGCAAAATAGCAAAGGTTCCAAAAATATCTGGAACAATATCGTCAGTACCAAAATACGTGCTAGTATTAAGATTCTGATCTTTTCCTGGAGATAACATTTGGAGTATCAGATGGTTAGTGTACGAGTAGTAGAATTCTCCATGCTCATAAGTCAAAAATTTGCATTTTTTAAAAGGCAAGGTTGAATGATCCTCATTTCAACACGAAGCAAATTTCTTATTCTTCTAAATCATTTTTTGGACTATGAGTTCTCATGAAATGGATGCTGCAGATTTTAATGTCAGCCCTTTCTTTACCACGTTATCCTTGTAGAAAGACAGTGTCTCTTAATTATAAATAATTAATGGAACCGAGAACATATACCGAGGCTTTTGGATTCACAAAAGTTAGAGGGACTCAGTGTTATGTTTCTGGAGATACTTTGGACTGACGGGTATGATGGCATGGCCATCTGTGGCCATGATTATTCTGTTGAAACCACACGTCATCTGTGGGGATGAAGTTGATCACTTTAATGGGATGCGGATTCTAGTATATGATATCTGCTAGTTGGATAATCTCGATGAACTGCGATTGTGCTGACTGTTGAAATTTCCAGCTCAATTGTCACTATTGTATTGAAATGTTATGTGAAAAATGTTGTGTGGTCAATGCTTTTTTTTTTCACATAACATCTCCATAACGTCGTTCCCACAATCCTGACCAGCACCCACTACTGAATACTGGTTTCAGCCCAATTCATCTAAGTCACACTTCGAAATCGGTAAGATCACATTCTTCGTCCATTTTACCTGGAACATGTATTTTAATATACACAATAACAAAATTTACATATTAAACTTTTGTACAAATAACTGTGTACATTGCCAGAGATGTCTGATTTCAGCCTGTAGCACACGCTCACAGCTATAAACAGACAGACGACGCTGGCGCGCCGTGGCCCTCCTAATAAATACGCCCAGCTCGTGTACTCTTATCTTTAGAGATCTCAATACACATGTCTAGAAACTGACTTGATATTAAAGACGATATCACAACAGCGTCTTTTGTCATCTATTCTACGCCTATTACATGATTGTATGGTGCAAATAAACTTGACGTAATTTGTCACCTGAAAGGGTCGGTGCTGCCTAGAGATATGAGAAAAAATTAGATTGTGCAAGACTAGCATTACCACTGATACCAAAGCTCACTCGAAAACCTCACCGGAGAAACAAGAGCGGAAATTGTGTGAGAATGCAAGGGTAAAGAGATATTGGAATTGAAAACATCTTACCTTCCTCTTTCAGTTTATTGAGAATAAAAGAAGAGGATTTTTTAAAAGATTATTCGCAGTCTCTGGTAACAAAATACATGACAAAAGCAGGCCGAAGACGCAATTGACCGGGGTGGGCAAATTGACGTTTAAAACCAATTGATAAATCGAATAAATCGCGATGCAAATGAACTTCAATCGAAACTACCATTACCTTTCCTGTCCCTTACTGGTTACTGACGTGTGGGGGGAGGGGCAATGAGACAACTAAGAACATTGAGAGGTTAATTTCCCTTCAGGAGATCGGTAGAATTCTTGGAACTGGTGCTGTATCGCCCCTCCGTGACCAGACCACCCTCAGGGTTTTGCTTGAATAATTTCTAAGTCAAGGACAAAGATTAGCGGGCTAGTTGTGAGCTCTTCGCATGGAAAGGTCGAATTGAAGATCTCCTTTGTTACCACAACGGCTTGCTTTTAATGTACAGACTTTATTTACGGACCAAAGAACAAACGAAACAATAGAAATAGCGTTCTCGTTTTACCCTCTTCAAATAAATCTTATCAGCAACATCCGGCTTTAAGGAGCTTCAACGTTAGGTATCGAACTCTTTACTTTCTGGAAAGCAAAGAAAAGACACAAAGTAACATTAGCACGATTATTAGATGAATCTAACGTGAACTGTAATCAGGATCGGCTCTAGACGCACGAGAGCTAGAGAGAGATCCTAACAGCACTTTAGATACGCTCACTCGCGTAACCAAAGTAGAATTTTGAAACTTGAAAATACTTGAGAACATACGGGAGGAATGGTTTAAGAAATATTTTGGTTATAATTTGTACAATTTTGTTTCTAGTCTTTCATGTCAGCTCTACTTTTTTCACCGCTGCCTTAACATTAAATTCTTTACAATTTTACAAATTATTACTCTCAGATTTCAAAACTGTAATGTATTTATGGGAGTGTCACGAGGAATTTGCTTATTCACTAATGAAGTGGAAACTTAAATGAAATAATCTCGATTCGTTTATAGTTTGAGTTTAATTGACAAACTAACCTTTGAACACTGTCCTCAAAGGCTAGTTTGTCTACTTAGGAATAAAAATTCATCTCTGTTTAAAACGGGCTCAATATTTGTCACGCCATCGACAAGATTCGAACCCGAACATTTTTTTTTTTTTTTTTTTTTTTAATAAATAGCGAGAGATAAACATATTCAGCGATTGAGCGAACCATCGTGAATTATTTGACACGCGTTAAGAAAGGCATTTTTTTTTTTCCGCTTTACTTGGCGAAAAGAATGCTGTCCAACCGGCTTCCTTGATCTCTCATCCCTTTCAATAATCCGATAATCTAAGACTGATAAAATGCCTTCGTTTGAAACAATAAATAGCATTTATCATGCTGAAGTTCAGTGGAGTGATCCACAGTAGCACGCTACACTGAGTAGAAATTTGTAGGTCTTGAAAATTTAGCAAAATGTATATTTTATTAAATAAGTATATTCAGTTAGCTTTTGTGCCACCCGCATTTCACGAAAGTCTACTGTATTTTAATTGTGTTTTAACTGTTTTAGCTGTCAGCTACCCTGCTTCTTGCATTTGCATATTTGTTTTTTGTTTTTTTCTGAACATGACGTAACCGCAGCAAACCTTATTATGCGTAATAAATCTCTATTAGTTCGTTTCCGTCCATAGTGGACCATTGGTCCACTGCGTTTGACGTGATAAAGCAAGGTTCATTCACATTAAACAGACTTTTCGAATAAACGATGCAGAAATGCACTGGCGGTGTGAAAACAATGGTCGCCAGGCGTCACTAGTCAAGACGCCTCTTGCCGTGTGGTAGTAGCAAATGGACAGGTCAGGGCTGTAGGCCTGGTGTTGCAGCACTTCCTACCTGTACCACTAAAGCCAAGACTGGATGTCAAAGGCTGTGTGCAGTTTCACATTATGGAACAATACCTTTAAGACAGTCCATCTCGTCCATGGTTGCCACAGGGTTATAAATGTTCGTCAGTTGTTCACCTTCCACGCCCAAAAGTTGCATCGCCGCATGTTGTATCCATTAAATAGGCATCGACAACCATAGGCACTCGGACGCTTTTCTGCTGTTATGATACTTTTCCAATTGCTTTTTTTTTTTTTACGTTCATACACCTGTCCAAGTAGCACGCGTGAAGATTTTAACTTTATAACCAACAAAAATCACACTCCCAAGGGAAAATGTTACCAACCCTTGCATTAGAACACACCAATGATATTCACAGCATTAAAACTACAGCTACCATTCCACTGTGCATTGGGTATCCAACGATAATTGAACATCGGTCCTAGACTCGTGTTTTAAACTTTTTTCATCAGCATTTTTCCTCGACTTTCATCTTTATGGCATTCTTTTTATCTTGTCCTCAGTTCCCTCTTTCGTACCGAGGTCATTTCCTTCTCTGTCAATCACATCATTTGTTTTCACTTCACTTTACAGAAGAATCCCCCCCTCCCCGCCACCTCCTCCACTTATTCCGAGATTGTTTTCAACTTAAATCATGGATACGGACTAAGAATCATTATTTACTCGTTAAAACACTAGTTAGTTCTAACTTGAGGTATCACGCGGGGGGATGTTGGTATGCCTTCAGTCAAATATACGTAATCGCCATAATAAGTTGTTCCAGTACAGAAAGTCCGGGTTTCTATTTGTCCCCCGTGGCCCATTCCCTTCCATTGTCATAAGAACAGTAGGGATATTTGCAGGAAAAGCGAATGAAATTATAGCTTAAAATATTTTCATTGCCATTATTCGCAAACCTTGCCTGCTGTAGTGTAGCCTACGAATAAGGAAGTATGATGTACTCACATTAATTTAAAACCCATTATCCACCCTTATTCGTTGATAATGGAGTCTTAAACAAGTGTATTAAAACCAATTTCTATAAATTGTTGTTAAACTCATTTTATTGTCCCAAGCAAGTTGAACAAGCGTTGAAAATGATTCCACTACACCTTCTACTTTGGATTGTCGATTTTTATCAAAGCCTTATGAAAATTCTAAATCTCTATGACATTTAACCTTTCGTTTTGTTTTTCCCGTGCTCAGTTTAACTAGTAGCCCGACCTTTTTCTGTTGTGTGTACGAAAATGTTTAAAAGTACAGTATGTCAAAAAGAAAAAAGCGTAATTCGCCTAAATAATGGAATCAACGTTATCCCAACAGTCCCCTTTGGTACTTATAAACTTGTGTTAACTAGAAATATCCACTGACTGTTTACAATTACAAGAAGTGGCCAAGGAAAGTATCAAATAGACAGATGGTAAACCGTTATGAATATGTAACACGTGAATACGGCTATCTGAATACGGCGGAAGTGAACACCAAAGTTAATGCTGCGGAAATTGAAGGCCAGGTTCCACGCATCGAGCCGACACACCCATTTGACACAAGGTAATTACAAGATTCGCATGATTAAAAGCGCCTCCTATCAAAAAACAATAATAGATAAAGGAGAGTCAATTTATAGCTTGCACGGTTATTAAATTATAATATAAAGCTTTTAGAATTTTAATTAAGAAATCGTCACAAAGAGGGAGTGTGCGGATGTGCCTGACGATTCCCGCTTATCTTCGCTCAATTGTCTTTAAGTCTTTATTAGACTCCAATTGTTTGTATGCAAACAAGCGAAGTGCTTAGAATACGTAACATCCTCTTTCCCCCGCTAGAGGTCACTGTGCTAAGTGGTATCGGTTAGCTATTAATTCTTAACGTGATTCGAATCTTGAGAACTCCTTCTGATGACCCTGATCGAATACGATGTGAAGAAAAAGCATCCTCATTGAAACTTATTATACATCAATTGAAAAGATAAAAGCAGAAGATAAAAATGTTTGTTTTAAAATGAAAAGATAAAAGCAGACGATGAAAATCGTTTGTTTTAAAATGAAAAGATAAAAGCAGACGATGAAAATAGTTTGTTTTAAAATGAAAAGATAAAAGCAGACGATGAAAATGTTTGTTTTTTTCGCTATCCATTTATTTTTTGGCATTATCTAATAATGAATGAAGTGATAAGTGGCATATTAGTGTCTGGTTACATTTCGGCTCTTAAATCAGGGTTGGGTGGAAGTAGATACACAAAATTAGGTTCTCAGACGTTGTTGGTTTCAATTAATGCTCTGATTATTCCATCTATTAACCCATTAACATATTCCGTCACTGTGCGTATCAGTTAATAAAGGCACAGAAGCAGTTTTTATTAAGACACGTACACCAGCAGTTTTTATTAAGACCATTTATGAAAATCCGGTTCCAGGAAACCGAAAACAACCTTGCATGATTTCTCTCCATACCACACTTTCTTCGTAGATCTTTTATAGACTGTTTCTTATATCCTTTCATAATACTACGCGTATGCACACAAACAAATGCAATCTAACCAGGGTACCCATTATAGAATACTCGCTTTGTGTTACAGTCGTGGAAGGAGTCAACATTAATATTTTAACAACCACACAGGAACGATACAATGAGCACAAACATTAGAATACGTAGTCGTGCACTTCTTCAAAAGGCAGTTACATTCAAAAACCCTATTCAACTCGTTAATTACATCGTAGTTGGCATGAACACGGGGATAGAAAGAGAAGAAACATAAATAGTGATTCCGTTTTGTTACTGGCACAACTGTATATCGAATCTAGAATAACCAAGTCCCTCTTCTAAGTGACGTAGATGCGCAATCAGTTCCACTGTCGCAGCCCTTATCACAAATTCATCCATGCTTCAATGTAGCCACAATCTGAGAATAATTATTCCTTCTCTCTCTCTGCATAATGCGCACACACGAATATCGGGGGGGGGGACAATTCTGCTGGTGAAAAATAGGCTCTGAAATAAACAGCGAACAATCTTTGTTGATAAGCACGAGGGACTTCGGGTGGACGCCGCCCCGCTCGAGCTCGCACAATGATTTTCCTATGTAACACACTCTTTCGTTCCTTCCCCCTCTTTGCCCACCCACCCCCTTCCCTTTAGTAGCCACCGAGAACTCTTGTCCCGTATAAGGCAACACGCTATGTTGCATGTGGAATCGGGTATCTGCCGAATCCTCAGTCATCGACTGACAACATTATTTCATCACCACCCTCCGATTTGACTGTAAGGGAAAGGAATCAGGACGAAAGTAAAGACAAACGATACATAAAAAGTTGTAATAAATCCTCCATTTTAACAGTCAAGGGAGGAGTCAGAAGAGGTTGAAACACGGCAGTTAGTGTTTGTGCTAAGCATACGAAATGCCTTTGTCTATCCATCTTCGCTTTCGCATTTAACCCCTGATGAATCGCCAGTTTCCTCTCATCGGTCGAACGAGGTATCTGACGACTTTTAGGAGGCTTTCCATAATAAAAAAAAAAAAAAGAAAGAAAAGAAAAAGAAAGGGACCAACGCAAATTAATAGTATACAAGAGCGATATACCCCTTCGGAGGGCTGATATCGATCTTGCCTTGGGCAAACAACGAGTTTTTAGCTCCAGCAGCCCAGTTGTAGACAAGTAATTATTTTACACTGTTTGTCTCTATCGATCACATTATGTAGTGACGCCACGTGCAAGAGGGAAATCTACAAATCGATGGTTGATCAGCGGGTGTCAAAGTTTATCTCGTCCGAAGTTGTTTCCCACCCCTCCCGTAGTTCGCGACGGGAAGTGGGAATTACACCAGCAGAAAGAAAAGTGAGTACAGTGTTCGATTACCTGTACTCTCACTCTCTCGCTCTTATATTGTCTACAGCACGTGCTCTCCGAGTGCACCTGGGAAAAGAGGTGGGCGAGAGAGGTTCTATAGCAAACACACGATGTTGGATAGAAATTAAATCATGCAGAAAAGTATCAGGATGATAATTAGACGCTATTACTACACGTGTATTTTTTTTTTTTTTTTAAACTCCTTTGAATTTCCTTCAGCAATAACAGGATCATTTGTCAAGAAGATAAAACGTGATCAGGATATCAACAGACTCCAATGGACACTATCGTACGCTAGTTCATCCTGGTACTCAATATTGTCGGATGGAATCTGTAGGTCCAATCCATTTTTGTATGGTGAGAGTTTTATCTGAGTACCCCTGCCTTTAACAGGACAAACATGCATTTGATCACCAAGTATTAAAATTTGTTCTCTTACATGATCCAGCCTAGGTCAATTTTAAATTTTAAAGACAATGCAAAAGAAGAAAAACAATTTTAAAACAACCTTTTGATTCAATTAGGCAGCTTTGCAATTAATTTCTCACCTTGAAGCTTTCGTTGCTGTGGAACATTGATAATTATCTCCCGAGTAAAAAGCATTTCATTATTCTCACAAAAAGAATGAAAATATTTAAAAGCTATAATAATAATAATAATAATAATAATAATAATAATAATACGTATTACTATGAAACGTGTTCTTTATCTTAGCGAAATAATAGGAAATGTGTGTTCCGATCTTTATGTACATATCTGTGAAATGTTAATCACTGCAGCAGAAGATTTATATTCTTCCTGTATCATATCACCTGCTGCTCTGCGACCATCAATTTGTTCTTCACTTTATTGCGTTCAAATATTCGTTATATATATATATCTCCTAGGTGTATCGCTTTGGTATAAGATATAACGGGAGTCTTACAGTTGATGACCCAATGTTCTTACAACAAAAAGCTATCTAGTGGAACACAAACATTGGAAATCAGGGAGACAAAGTCATATACGTATTTGTAAGTTTCAGTTTTTCATGTTTCTTGTTTGGATTGAACCGAGAGATTCCATCTGATAAAATGAGTACCAGGACCAGAGAGAGCCCACCCTTATAAGGGCATCTGCTGATAGAATAGTCCAAATGCTTTCGTGCATCTATGTTATGTTGAATACACGTTTATAATAAGATCCTCCCTAAAAATTATTCAATCCGGAGTTCCAATCCAAAGAGTCCACCCTTATAAGAGTATCAGCTGAGAGAACAGTCCAATTTCTTTCATGTATATATGTTATGTTGAATACACATTCACAATAACATCCTCCCTAAAAAAGATCCAATCCAAAGAGCTCAAAAATTCATTGAGAAACATTGTAAATCATTATGCCATATTTTATTAATTTTCCTAAGTTTTCTTCGCTTCCCGTGTTCTGTGCTATTTCCTAAAAAGCCAAAGGACAGAGGTCGATTATTCCACCCTTCCACAACTTCATTACCTTTATGTTTCTTGGCAACAGTTGAGTCCTTGTTTTACAACCGGGTACGTCGTGTGCTTGCGCCCAAGTTAGACTGCTTATAATAGTGCAAGTTGCCTTACTCTGTCCATCGTACTTTACAACGCTACAGCGTTATTACCAGTTATTAGCGGTTACAATGGTAATATAAACCCCTTCTTGGAAATGATCAATTTGTAGTTAGCGTCTTGTTTAGCCAATTACTGGTGGGCCGGATGATTTTTAGAACCCCTATCATCATTGCCGCCTTTTTTTTTATTAATCGTACTAATGACACAAAGGTACAAACCATCACATCGATACTACGCACTGGGTGTGTGATTAACTCCTCGTAACCTCTGAGTAACCCGAGGAGAAGTTGATGACTTAATAAACAAAACAATGAGTCAAAATGGAGCGCAACAAAATTGTCCGCGAGGACAGCGTCCGCTCATACAAAACGCATCCCTTCGATGTTCAACGCGTGCTGGAGGTGTATACACCTCGAACACAACGGCCACCGACATCGACCTTGTTACGCCAGGGGCCGGCAGTCGCTGTCGGCTACGGAAGCTGGGAGGGCACGGAAGCCCAGAGAAAGCGCATACATCAATGTCAGTAAGGTTATCACTAAGTTCTGTCCCAAGATCGACGGTCCTTGTGCTGTGTGTGGCAGCGACCTCGCTGTACTACTAACGACACTGCGCAGCTGTCTCTCTCTCTCTATCTTGAATACCGATCTGAAAAGTGTTCGTCTCATTGCTATCTCAGGTCTGACCACAGCGCATGCAGCAGAACTGATTAGAGTGTGTGCGATGAATCCAGCGTCTTTGTAAGGTCTATATAAAGCACCTTCTGCAAGCCGCCCCCTTCTGCCCTCCTTCAAAACTTGTAATCACCAGCGACCTGATTCTGGTCTTAATATCAAAGGGTGCTGGCAACGATAAGCTCTGGTTGCTTGTAATAACGTAATTCGCCCTGATTAACTCTTAAAAGGGTTCCTTTTTATTGAGGTTTGATTAAATGTTTATCTACAGTGAAAACATTTTCTCTTGAAATGTGTACAGATTTTACGGTTGCACTTTTATATTAGGTCATTATACCTAATTCAAAAGACTTGAGCGATCACATGTTATCATTTGTGAAAGAAAAAAAAAAAAGGGTGGTGCGCTTTTTTTCATCATTTCGACACGTCTCGCTCGCTATCAGAACCAGTTGACAAGGGTAAAAGGGATTTGTTACACTAAGCATTACATATAGAACAGTTCGTAATGTCTTAGTATGTCAATTGCCAGCCATCTTGGATACGGATACCACTGTGTGAATAGCTTGTAATGATAGCGCAACTGGCTACAGATAGAAGGAAATTTACCATTTTGGAAGCCAATTCGTCATTGCATTTTATTTCCTTAGACTTTTTTTTCTGTAGTTATTCGTCAGTTGTGAATCAAGGAGATTTGATAAGAAGAAAGGCTGGGATTTTCGTTGCATAGTTGACCAACGAATCTCTCTCTTAAGGTGCAGTAGAACGTCATCTAGTCATCTCCCCACCCTCTATTCCTGAGAGAGAGACTTTGGACTAGGGATGTTGCGAAAGCCTTTACGGCTATCCTAATTTCAAGGTGTTGGATTGGATTAAGCCAGCGAAATGTGAATTGTATCGATCAGCAGAAAGGCCTCAAAAATATTTAGTTTCTTCAGGCAGCGTTTTCTTATTATACTGTTTGATTTTGAAAAGTTAAAGTTTGTTGTCGAGTTTAAGTCCTGGGAACCATATAATGTTAGCTAGTGATGTGTGGTAGCTTCCCAGGTAAACTTCTGATTCGGGATGAATTCTGTGTTTTCTTCAGAAGTGGTTGGCAGTAGTTCGTGTGATGAAAAACCGTTTCCATTATGTAGCATCAAGTATTTAATTTTATTAATGGAACATTAAAGTTTCGCCTCCAGAGAACATGTATTTTGTGAGTGACCGAAGATGGTAAGATCGTCAACATACATTGCATTTTTCTACACCAATAGATCACGGTCGATTCTGTGTTATTTTAATTATTGGTATAGCTCTTAAGACTGATCCTTGTGGAACTACATCTTGGAAAATGATGAGAGAGTACATTTTAATAGCTAACTTGAAAAGTTCTGCTCTAGAAGAAAACTTTCAAACTCAGAATTACAAGGAATGCAAATTTTATGTATGCCATAACATCAGGTGGTGACGGAATTCTTTCTGTGTCAAGCATACCTTGACTAATTGTTCGTATATTATGAGAACATTTTGTACATGCTTCGACTAGACCGTGAAATACGACATGGACCTATTTCTCTGAAAACTAATTTGATTTATATTCATCAAGGATTGTGAGTTTAGATGCCATGCATCAGAAATTTTTCTCAAGCAGTTGATAATGGAGATTGGCTAGTTTTGTGGATTAGAATGATCATTCCCTAATTTCGAAAACAGTACTGACTAATTGGGTGATACCAAGAGGTGTGGCAAGGTGAGAGAAAGGATCCGATTGAAAAAGTCAACAAAATTCCCACAGTTCTGGAGTGGTCATATTATACCATTTACATTAAAATTTACCTTCTAGGATTTAGGATCTACAGCAGATTAAATAACCAGCCTTTACAGCGGTCCATAAATTCAATGTGCTAGACGTGAGAATGATCTTGCACGTGTGAGTAAATTGCTCTTCTTTTCTGATCAATATTTATTTCAGTTGTACGCTTGTCTGATTCTATGATTGCCGAACTATTTCTTCTTCTGTCACATCGAGTCCTATTCAGACATGAACCCTTTTAATGTATTCAATGTAGCATGGGCAGTAATTTTAACGGGTATTCCATCAATGACTGTAAACTTGTCCAACTATTCTGATTGTGGCCGATAGTTTCTGCAAGACTATCCCATTATCTCAGTCTTTTAGCATTTTTGTATGCATCATTTTTCAAGCATTTTTGAACAAGGAAGGAGGAGAGTTTTCCCATAGACCGGGTAGATAAAGAATGAATGACAAGAAAACTTTCTCCTTTCTCGGCTTTTACTTATGCCTTTGGAAGCAGAGCCCCTTAAATAAAACATGAAGTATCAAACAAAAAGTCCGTTAAAAATTCAAGAAATCAACCTAAATCGCTTTAAACGTTTGATCAAAAAACTCCAGACATTCAGAACTCCACCATAAGCAATTCAATAAATTTAGAGAGCAGTTTACCAGTCTTTTTATCTTTTTAAAATGTTCCAACAAATGCAATGTTATTACCAATGCTCGCAGAGCAGAAATGAAACTTAATTACTACTGATGAAGACCCAATCCTGATACCAACATTTCGAAACAGAAATTTCGAAGCATCTGTCACTTCCAAACCGGCATAATCATCAATGAGAGTGAGACGACCGTTGTTCTCACTCTACTTCTCATTGCTATGCTTTCTAGAAATCCTCGTTTCTACCAAAAGTGACAGATTCACAGAAGAACTGCGATTACGTTTTCTTGCAATACGAAGATTCTTTTTTTTTTTTTGGTTTTCCTTAGGCGGTGAGAAATTTCTGGCATTTATCGACAGGCTGATTTTTGACGGCTGTCAGATGTGAAGAAATAATGTGGAGGCCGCCAGTTATAAAAGGGCCTCGTTCGATTTCCATATATATGTACACATACACAGCACGCGAATATGTAATTCGAGTGTGACTGATGCTTCTCGTGGCAGAATTGGGAAAACTGCAGTGCAGCATCAAACAGAGATAATGATATCAAACTCTGGAGTGATAGTGAAGGAATTGCCAATCCTATTAGAGGGGTTTCTAATGAACATCGCTCACAACTGGCTTGTTACCCGTACACTCACTTCAGTGCATAAACTTCCAGGTGAACTTCCTGTTATTATCACCTCCATCATTAATATCCTGCTATATCAATGAATCGCTACAGTCGGACTTGAGACAATTGGCACGCAGGGTGTCGAGTTCTAAAGGAAAGGCGCTATCATATCATATTAATGAGAAACTCACCTGCTCGGGGGCATAGCGATGGGGGGGCGGGTTTTCCACTGGGCGCCTGTCTATGGGGCATCGTAAGGTGCCTGATGGCACTATTTATTTGTAGTAAAGGGGCGCAAATATACTGAATTGCCCCTGGGAACCGTATAACCTCGCTAAGCCTGGTTCTCCTATTAACGTTTGATATTTAAAGATTTATTTATGCACGTTGTTGTTGGTCAGGAGGGATGCGAGGTTCGAGATCTGCCTATTCAGAGATTGTCTCTGAAGAAAGTCAGCTCATGCAGAAGTTGTAAAAATCGGAATTTATGATATAACTGATCTGTTTTAAATATAGCTTAGCTGGAATCCTTAGAGTTACTCTCCTAACCTGTTAAATTGCAAAAGCTTACCTGTTTATGCGATCCTGGAGTGGAGTTTTCTTGTTAGTATATGGAATGGTCTGAGAGAGGGGTTTATATAGATTGATTTCGGTGCAGCCAATGGGAAGGTTGCTTATTATTTTTTTATTAGACGGTTTTGGAGCACAGGGATATTAAAATAAAACATTCCCATTGGCTACACAAAAACCAACCTATATAAATCCCTCTCTCTCAGACCACTCTATGCGCTTTCCAGGAAACTCCACGAGGATAGGAGAGACTAAGGAATACTCATAATAATGTCGAATGTTATCAAATTACCCATAAAGAATTATTCTGTAACCCAAGTATCCAAAGTGAAAAAAGAAGCAACTAATCTCATTTGTAACTTCTGCAACCTTAATTTAACATAACTAGATTATTAATACAATTTGGTAAAACTATCTAGAAATTGTACCCCAAACCAATGTTCTACCCCCACAGGCCTGAAGGCTGGAAACAGTAAGTTCCCGAAACGTAGCCAAAATTTTTTTAACTGTTTGGCATTGAGGTGTTTCAGATGTTCAATTTGTAGCATCTCAGTAATAAATTACTTAAATTTACCACGTGATATAATAGCGTAGTCTCAATCAATTAACAATCTCACAGTGATGGAGAATGGCGTAGAGCTCCCAATTAATTAGTTGCTGTCTGGTTTTTGTTCAAAATTGCCTAAATAGACTCCCTTTTTTGGATTATAGGGTTAAAAGTCTGATACTGCACTCAGAAAGTCTGCACATATTAAGATCTGGAAGGTGGCCAAGTTATTAACATGTTCTGAAGCTAGTTTAATGGCATGTAGTTCAGCAGAATGTACAACATTCTATGAGTACAGAGACAGCGTTGTACAATGGATGAGATATTTCTGCTGCACCATTGCAGGTGGCTCATAATTTTTCCCCTAATCTTTAAAAGCAATGGTAGTTAATGCAATTTCGAGCATTATACTGAGAATTGCATTAACTTGTTAGGAGATCAGATCATAGACGTTGTTAGCATGCCTCATAATCCTCTGTATGATTTGTTGCATTATTTTGTGTCCAAGAAAGAAGATGAGTTAGACTGTTTTTTATGAATGTTTAATTGTGACTATCATATTTAATTTCCTTTCTTTTTATAGAAAAAAGGAGCATCCGGAAAACTCGAGTTTCTGGAGTTGTGGGAGGGTGAATCGCCTAACTCAGCAACATTATAAAAAAAGGCCCATAAAATTTAGTTAGGGGAAGACGTTATGTGGTTGTTTTCTATAGATTGCGGGTTTAACTCGACTCCCTGTTTTCTATTGATAGCTGAGGTACCGAAATTATTATGGAAAAGGCTTCTTTGAATTTCCTTCTGTTGTGTTGCCTATCTGTAGAAAGGATTCTCGTGGTCTTGAAATCCCAAGTGTCAGCACATTGGAAAGCATGGAGGGCTGTGCCGGACATTAGAATTCCACCATCTTTATTGTGATCTTTGATTTTTCATTGTAGACGTCTGTATTATTCTACTATATACGTACCCAAACACCCACAGCCTATTTTATAGATAGGACCTCCAGGACTTTCGGGGTTGTTGGACTGATTTTTTACGATCTGCTTGATGGAGTCTGAACTTTTGAAAAAGGTGAAGATACCAAATTTCTTGGCTTCTTTTGCTATTCTAGTGCTGACTGATGGTATGTATAGTATATATATCAGGTTTCTGGGAGATTTGGCAAGAGGTAAGAATTTAATCTCTTTGTATTTACCTAATTTATTTGCAGCTCAACTCGTCTATTTGCAACTCTTAATTGTAAAATCATAACATTGGCAATTGTAATCGTAATATTGATAATTTTAATACTGGGAATTATATTCATATTTGTAACCCTTTCTATATTTGTTCCCCCAACAGCAAGGTCTGATGATGAGTATCGGTAAGACACCTAACATGTTACCTTAATGTACAGTAGTTTAGGCGAATAGCTTAATAAACTATATTATTAATTTCACGTGGTATAAGATGGTAATTAATATAGTAATAATCTTAAAGGCTAATAAAAATTCTTCCTGTCAAAGAAGGGACTCGAACTCAGATCTTTTCCATCCGGTGTGGGGGGTATAGCAATCCTACCAACTGCTACCTACGAGAGCCACTTAGATTGTCTATATTGTGTAACCTCTGTGAATAGAACTCCTTAGTCGAGTCCTCTGACCATTTTGGGTGACCCTGCTGCATTTTCAAGACACCTTTGGTTAAAAAAAGGGGAAAATCTTATTCACAGGTTCAGTAACAACGAGTGTATAATCAAGAAATCTATAGGTTCTTGATTATGTTCTTTTTAATCTCTTTGGGTGAGAGAGGTCGTGGACATATGATACGAGAGCTTTTCTGTAATGTTGTTGTAGGGTTTTAATGGCATCAGGGACTAAGGCCATACTGCGCCCTGTATACTATCTGTAAATTGTGTCTGTTCTGTGGTCGATTTGCTGTTTGACGGACGAAAAACCCGAGTTTCTGGGAAAAAAAAACCATGCTACATGAAATAGGCCCATAAAAAATTTTCACGTCATCGACGGGACTCAACTCAGGTCTTTTCCATCCAGCGTGGGGAGGACGGCAATTCTACTAATTGTGCTACCCATGAGGGCTCTATTCAATAAAGAATGATCATAAAATTTCATGAACAACCTTACTGCTTGCTATTTCTAACTGGACTGCTGAATTTAAAACCATACAAAGCTGCACGGTGTGACCTTCGAGGTCGGTCAAATTTATGCCTGTTCGGTTTCGGGTACATAACAATGGAAGTGACCCGCGAGGAACAGTATGCTGTCCTCAAATTTTGTTTCTGTCTCAAGAAAACATCAGCTGAAGAGTATGAAATGTTAAAAGAGGCTTGTGGTGAATCTACGCTTCCATGCAGCATAGCTCGCAGGTGGTTTAGATTCATTAAGACAGATTTGATTCAATCAGAAACATATGCAGTCCTGGAGCTCCAACCACTGTTGTCACCACAGAAACGTCTTTAGCGTCTTTTATAAATCTTAATCTGTTTCCTATGATTCACAAAATAGAGTTTGAAGATGCTTCAATGACTCTATACCATCAACAAAGATTTTTAAGATTGAGGCATTTTCAAACGCCACAGCAGCTCATTAACTGCTCCTGATCAAAAAGTTATTTATGGAAAATCGGTCGCTCAATATTAATAAAGCAATATGGGTATGAAAATTACTTCGAGCTTTAAATTATAGTAATTATCTTCCATAAACTAACATATCGCCTACTCTGTGTCTTGTCATCTTTGGTTCCATCCATTTTGTTATCTGCATTCTTCGTTTCATCTTATCGTGATACTGAAAAGTACCTCATATGGATTAAAAGTTGGAAACGAGCAGAGATTGACCACGCGCTGATCTTATATTTCTGTGGGTTGTAATTTTCAGGAAAAAAAAAATGGAGGAAGTTTGTTTTAGGTGGCGGAAGTAGAGTGAATAAATTAGGAAGAACAATGGCTAACGAACTTGGAGTTGAATTGGGACTGGATGAACTGGCTTGTGCCCATACTCAGAAGATCCTTTACAACTGAGTATGAGCCAGTAGTAAACATCCTTTACTACTGGCTCATACTCAGAAGGTCCTTTACAACTGCATTGGAAATTTTTATGGAAAGCTGGCAAAACTATTGGTACGCTAGTATTATGGAAACAAGAAGAAAGGTTTTGACATAGAAATGGAAATATATCATTGGTAGATAAAGAGTGTTAATGCCTTTTTATCGAAGTCTTTTTCCATACTAACCTATCTGTACTATTAAAGTGCTGCAAGTTTCAACAGTAACCATTTTAATTCATTCATTTGAACTTTGTGTCATTAATTGTTGTCTGGTTTTTCAATCCTCAAGCTAACTGTGCTAAGTACAGTAGTGCAGACTTCACAACGCATAGCCTCAGATTTCTTATCCCAATAGACAGGAAACCGACACACAATTTATAGACAAACCCCAGGGCCGAAAGGAGCACAAAATGGACAAAACTGGCTATCCGCCATTAGATTCAACGAGCTCTCGGTGGAATGCTTTTACGAGGACTGTTCAATAAAGAATAATCATATGTATATCTTTAATAATCATCCATATTTTGATGGTCCTCTTCAAACTAATCTCCATTTGATGAAGTGCACTTACGGTGGAAGCCATTTTTTGACATGCGTTTGAGAATCGCTTCCAATTTCTTTACAGCTTCTGATTACTAGAACAGTTTTCCTCGCAGCTCCTTCTTTAACTTTAGAAATAAAAATTCGCAGAGCGCGAGGTCAGGGCTGTAGGCGCATGAGGAACACATTTAACATTAATGCTGGCTAAGTACTCGATCACAGTATGAGCAGTGTGAGTTCGCGCATTTTCGTGATGCAGCGTCCATCAAGCTGTGTGCAGTCGTGGTCGTTTGAGACGAATGTGCTCCTGCAAAGTGTGTAGTACAGTTTTGTAGTAAGGACCTGTAACAGCCGCATGCTGGTAAACCATTCCTTGAAGCCCCACTTATTGTTTTTTCGGTGTTCGCGATGACATAGACTTAGAAACAGAGCTTTCTTGCTCACTCTCTGGGTTGAAATGATGAAGCCATGTCTCATCTGCCGTTATCACCTTGTGCAGAATTTCCCCATCTTCAGTAACCTTCCAATGCAGCTCCTGGCAAATCTCCATGCGAACTTGCTGTTGCTCAGGTGTGAGTAGTCTTGGAACCCAACGTGCACAAACGCATGTCATATGCAAATGGCCATGGAGAATACTGTGCGTACTTCCTACTAATATTCTCAACGTCTCTGTCAGTCGCCTAACTGTTACACGACTATCTTCTCTCACGATAGCAGAAGCAGTGTTTCTGGTTTCTGTGGTGACAACAGTGGTTGGAGCTCCAGAACTGCATATGTTTCTGATTGAATCAAATCTGTCTTAATGAATCTAAACCACCTGCGAGCTATGCTGCATGGAAGCGAGGCTATGAAGGTATAAAGTTTCTGAGAATGAGCATATAGGATCAAGGAGTTCACATGACAGAGAATAAAAGAGCATTACAGTAATTAGCAGCTACGTAGGCTCGAACCACGGTCAACTCTCTTCTGACCACTCGGCTACTATTAATTTTTAAGGATAAAACAGTTTCGTCCATTTTTAAAAGTAGTTTAGTTCTTAATGAAATTGGAGAATGCAGAAAAAAAGGCAGAAGACTGGATTTAAGTCTCATTGGACAATTTTATCTGCCAGTGGACAAATGCTCCAAAAAAAATTGTTTGCGATAATATTTCCGAGGCTATACAGTTTTAGAGACTATTGTCCTGACTCAATCAACGATGAGACGCGTCTCATCAATAATGATGAGACGCGTTGTGCTGTACCTAAAGTTTAATTGTTCTAGAGGACGGTTTGTCTGTTTTAGAGTAAAACGCAGTAGAAATCCTAGCACCTCTGTGTGTGTGTGGCACAGATTCTTGCGGTAAAGCAGATGACAGAATCTAGTCAAAAGTTAGCTCTGCTACTTAAATCTCATATGGAAGTTTTAATTCTATTCCCTTGGAAAAACAGATTGCTGTTACGGGCAACATTGCTGAAGGAGTCTGCCCTTATTGTTCACAAGGTTTTCAAGTTAAGAATTAAAATTAAGCTACGCCTTTTATTTTTGTTATAAAATAATGAAGTTCTTTCTTTGAGGGTACAGGTTACTAATTTTTTTCACTGAGTAAGATTAATTTACAATAAAAGTATGCTGAAATTCAATTCAAACGTAATTTCTAGCAATTGGTGTAATTCTCACTTTCATATCGTATCTTCAGCGCTCTTGGAACTTATAGCATGAAACCAAAATCAAACAATTTATTTATATACACTGTGCTACCACTTTATTAGGTACACCTACCTAGTAGCGTGTTGAGCCTTCAAAACAGCCTGAATTCGTCTAGCCATGGATTGAACAAGATGCTGAAAACGTTGTGCAGGAATGGAGTACCATGCAGACATGAGCGTGCATGTCACGCAGTTCCTCGAGATTCGACGGAGGTGTAGGCCTGCAGCGAACAGCCCTTTCCAGCTAATCCCAAAAATGTTCCATACGATTGAGATCCAGGGACTGAACAGACCACTGCAGCAAAGTAAAGTCATTGTCACATTCGTGGAACCATTCCAAAGTGGTTCAGGCTTTGTGCACGGACGCATTATCCTGCCGGAATTAACCATCTGACTGAGGATAAACTGTAAACATGAACGGATGCACTTGGTCAGCAACGATGTGGCATTCAGACGTGAATCTATAGGTATCAATGGACCCAACATGTGCGAAGAAAACATTCCCCACACCATAACACTGCCCCCACCACCTTCACACAGTAGTCGCTAGACATGACGGGTCCATGGATTCATGTTATTTTCTGAGTCTTCCATCAACATGATGCACCAGGAACTTCGAATCGTCGGATCAAGCAACTGTTTTCCAATCCTCGATAGTCCAGTGCTGGTGTTGCCGTGCCCACAGGAGGCGTGCTCTCTTGTTCTTCATTGATAACAAAAAGGTACGAGATGTGGCCGTCGGCTGTTGTAAGCCCATTCGCGACAAAGTGCGACTAGTGGTCCGTTGCGATATTTTGTTCTGCGCATCAAGGTTGCATTCTGATGTGATGTGCAACATTGTGGCCCGTCTGTTTGTTTGCACAATTCTAGTCATCCTCCTCTGACCCCTCTCATCAACAAGCGATTTTCTTCCATAGGAGTGCCGTTAAGAGGATGTTTTCTGTTCATTGCACCATTCTCGATACACCCTAGAAACGGTGGTGCGTTCAGGAGAACTGTCGTTTCAGAGATGCTTTGTCCAGCACGTCTTGCACCTACTACCATGCCACATTCGAAGTCCGTTAGATCACTTCTTTTCCCCAAGGGACTGAACAGACCACTGCAGCAAAGTAAAGTCATTGTCACATTCGTGGAACCATTCCAAAGTGGTTGCACAATTCTAGTCATCCTCCTCTGACCCCTCTCATCAACAAGCGATTTTCTTCCATAGGAGTGCCGTTAAGAGGATGTTTTCTGTTCATTGCACCATTCTCGATACACCCTAGAAACGGTGGTGCGTTTCTAGCTACGGTTTGTACGCTTAACTGATACTAGAAAGGTTGTTCTGCTGCATTTATATCCACAACTGTGATCATGTGACTTGCAACGTTGTGGGACAAACCATTTGTGTTCACAGCAGGGGTGTACCTAATAAAGTGGCAACAGAGTGTATATTTTGATATGGGTCAATAAAAATCACTCAGTATAAAACCAGAGAAATGCCGGCAAATGTAATTTCTGTATTTAAACACCCGTACAAAATTTGCCTTTTGGTTCTGGAAAAGATATTGATTATGTCCTTGTTTTTTGTCCTCGTGTGTAGCACAGTTGGTAGAATCGCTGTCTTCTCCACACCGGGTGGCAAATGCCTGATTTCGAGTCCCTTCGATGATGCGAGGAATTTTTATGGGTCTTTTTTCACAACGTGGCTGAGTTAGTCGGTCTCAGATGAGGATAGCATGGTTTTTTATCCCGGAAACTAGGGTTTTTCGTCCAGCTAAACGGAAAATCGACCATAGAACATACGCAATTTACAGACAATATACAAGGAGCAACACGATCTTAGTTGCTGATGTTGCTAAAACCGTATTACAATAACAAGCTGAGTTTTTTCGAAAAAATCGCGCGTGATACTGTTGAATTCATATTTCCAAATTCATCTGAAATAATAATAATATTAATCTGTTGTGAGTGAAGTGCTGATAATTATTTGCATATATCATGTCGAAGCTAAATTCCACAACCAGAAAAATATTTTTGATGAATTATAGAGTTATCACTGTTGAGAGAAACCAAAAGTTGAAAGTTTGAATTTTAAGAGTGCAACACTCTTGGTATCAAATTTCAAGGGGTTTTAGAGAAATATCCTAATAATGGAAAAGAAGAAAAGTTTAAAAATTCAATATATTAAGAAGCAATCCAGGTAGAAAATCAAGCAGTGAGGTAAGTCCCAAAGCTATCAATCCTACTCCGTTTTAATTTAAATGACAAAAGACATTCCACTAACCGTTTGTTTGCTGTCATTCGTGGTTAACGTAAGATCTGATTTCATTTACAGATTCGAAATTTGTGGTTTGAATTACAGCTAGTTATGGAGACAGATCTAAGTTAAACTTCATCGAAGTGCTTAATATTGTAATCAGCTAACTGCAGTCATCAAGCGATGAATACAAAATGGGCAAAAACTCAAAATACATAAAACAGATGTCAGCAACCATCCATTGGTGGCAGGAAAAGATTTACTCTAGACGGGGGTTCGATATGAATTTTTGATATTTGAGGGCGTTAATTTGTTAAAAGATTCTCAGTTAATTTAAAAAATGAATGTTCACCAGTTAAAACGGGTCATGGTTGAAATTCATTCTGGAACTTCACTTTAAAATTAAGCTGTACACCGTTCCATGCTTATCATTGTAGTGAATTTCGTAACAGTGCCCAATTGGGATGATTAAATGAAACAAGGTATGACCCTCAAATGGCGTCATAGCTTGTTTCATTTGGGGTATTGTACGGTGTAATCGCTTTTGGCACCAGTGTCTCATATTGCCAACCCGTTTCCTTTTCTTCGATTTATTTCAATCTTCAACTCGCGACTCCAAATAGACTCGCTTTCAGCTGTTGTTGTAGTAAGGTTTTAGGAGCATCAGCGACTAAGGTGTAAATTGTTTAGGACGACTCCAGGATTAGGCTTATAACCAAAATCCAAGCTAATCTCCGACACCAGGAACAACTCAACCCTAAAGGATGAGACTCCTTACCTTGCCCTTCCTGAATATGCACAGTCAACTTTCCAACTGAGAAGGATGATACAGCAAAGAAACATCCCATGAACAGGTCCCCTTTGGAACACCTACTCTCACTATCCCTCTTCCTCCTAAAACTCCAATGTGGCTGAGACCTCTGCTGGCACTCCGCTGGAATGTGGGATTGTCCTCTTGTGGAGAGGATCCTCTGGGGCACCATGCTTGCCAAGTATGATGTATTCTCCTAGGGGGGGGAGGATTTTCTGCTAACCCCTTCTGGGGTAGATTTAAGTACCAACCCTACAGGAGAGGATAATTTGCAAACCTCTTCGGGGTAGGCTTAAACTGCAAACATCTCCTGGGATAGGATCTTCCAGAATTGCCCCCTGAATATTTAATGTGGCGCGGGACTTTGGCACCGCTCCTGACTACCAAACGGCGCTTTACTTCACAGGTATCTAATCATGCATTCTTAGTGACTAACTATTCTATCACTTCCAGTCCTTCGAAGAATTTGTACGCCTTACGTTTTTTTTTTCCACATTTCTTACCTTCGGCTTACTTATAAACGTAATTTTCATACTATTAACCGCTGCTAACGTATTCGCTGATAGCATTTCTTTCATATTAGCCAGTTTGAAGGGAAGAGATCAAATGACAAGTGCAGATTAAATGAATTCATACTGTGTTTTATATTCGGTGTGCATCCATCCCTTCTGTTATTAGATTTTTAGTATTAGTCATATTGTGCAAGGAAGCTACAAGCTTCTGCAACACTGGCCAAAAAATAAAAATAAATAATTCAATAAAAATAGCGTACAAATAAAACAATATAATTAAATAAGCGACTTATGCGTTTCCCCTCCTTACGCAAATAATTTAACCGGCTCGCTTTTGTATATTCTCAAATTGTCAGCGTTAACCACTCGCGGGGGTAATTTTATTCCAGTAATTAACAACTCGTTGGCTAAAAAAAACTTCCTACAATCCAGTTTAAATCTCTTTCCCCGTAATCTGAATTTATCTATTTACTTATAATGGTGAAAATTTGGCCATCATTCATTTTACTGTCCCCTCTCAAAGCGTGTCAGACCTCGGTCAGTTACCGTCTAAGGTGCCTGGTTGCAAAGCTCTGCCGCCAACAACGAAGTCTTTCCTCATGCTATGGAAATAATGGTGTCATAGTGGGATTATGACCTCCCTATCTCTACAAGCAAATGTTTGATAAATCATTGATTGGACACCATGGCCTTTGTGGCCGTCTGTTCACACTGCTCGGATTACTTCATAACTCTCCGATCCATTTTATCCTCTACTGTTTTTAATTCATCTCGACAAAGAGTATATGTTATTTTGGGATTGCTGTTGCCCCAGGTGCAAGACCTTGCATTTTGCTGCATTAAAAACATAGATGTCACTTATCTGATCATCAATGAAGTCTATCCAAGAAATCCTGAAGGAAAGCTTCTCGCCGACCATTACCCATTCTACCAATCCAAATTTGACATCACATCCTCTATCCCTTCGTCAATAGCGGGTCCAGCGCCAATCCATGGAAGACCCCCACTTCTAACATTACAGTGTTGAAGAGTAACCATTAATCGTGATCTGTTTCCTGCCCTGCTGCCACCCTGCGATCTATCTTAGAATCTCACCACCAGTGATTCTAACATGCAGTAAGCGATTCTAACATTCTTATGCAGCAAGCAAGTGTTCTGAGTCAACCTCTTTGCTAAAATCCAAAAATTGTCGAAATTATTGCTCTCATCCAGTTCATTATTAATTGTGTCAAAATAGCTCACTAGGTTAGTTAAACATGATTTTCCCTTTATCATTGTCTCCATGATTCTCTCCCCTCACTGAATTCAGACTGCCTGGTCTGTAATTACCCACTTCGCTCTTAACACTGCCTTTCTTTGTTGGTGGTACACTAACATTTCCCCAGTCCAGAGGAATGTCTCCCAAGTCCAGTAACGCCTTTATAATTAACCTTAATGGTAACGGTGCATTATCCAGCTACCTCCTTCAAGATTACTAGGTATGTACCATCAACGTCAGGCCTTTCTTGCGTTTAGGTTCGAAAGACTTTCTAATAAACAATCGTGTACATTTCGATATGGCTAATTTCACCTTGTTCAGTCTCACTCGCTCAGCTTCTCATAAATATAAAGTTTCTTTCGCCTTTAAAGATCGATGAGAAGTCACTGTTCAATTCGTCAGCAACGTCAAATTCAAAACTTTTCCACACCCATTAAACAAGGGACGGACCTGGTTCTTCATTGTACTCAATTTGCTCTGTTAAACTGTGTTAGATCCCACATATTCAATCTTTGCCAACTTCACATTTTCATAGTATTACTATAACTCGAAGCTGCTATAGGCTTCAGTACTTTTCGGTTTTGAGATACAGCTAGAATTCTTCAGATAAGGTTTGAACTGCTTATTTATCGGAAAACATGACTATGTCTGTGCCAATCGGTTTAAAATATGTTATAACCAATCTTCAAATTGGCTTGTATGCATGTTCTTTTTTTTTTTTTCTTACTGCGCTTGGCGTAATCCTTCTGCGCTGTTTGAACACCTCCAGTACAATATTTGGTAGCGCCTTCTCTACCTTCAAGTAAGAAGTTTAATTTAATGGTTAAATTATACGTTAGATCTCACTAATATTCTCAAATTCTTGGGAACTCCTTTAATAGCTGCCGTTTCCAGTTGGTCAACTAAGTCCTTGTGGTATCCTCAATGGATTTACTATTTAGATCTTCCTATTTATTAACTTTTAAATATTCTGCGTGCTGCGATGCCTATTACGATTATTTCTGATCTACTCTAATCTATCATTTTATATCAGAAAGAGCAGCTTTACAAATACCATTTAAAATTACACATTCTTTTTCCACCAAAAATTAGTATATTCGTATTATGTCAATAGCTATAGCAGTGCCTATCAGATTCTCTCGATTGCGTTGTTGTAATCAGTGTAATAAATATTTTATTTATTTGGATGCGAAGTCTGCATGGGACATATTTATCGATTTAGGGAAACCGGAAAAGTAGAGGCCATCGCACAAAAGCAGACCGTGGAATAATTCAACAAGAAAGGGTTTTTCGAACAAAGAAAGGAGATTAAATGAATCCGTATTTACTAGTCTCAAAGTCACTTGTATACTTGCAGCCAGAGTTTCCGGCATCCCACACGTGCAGACATCCGTCCTACCTTTCGCAATATGTTAAACAACAAGAATTGCTAACAATCCCTTTAGATTGTACTGCTTTTCCTCATTGGGATGTTACAAATCGCTCTCTTCTCCATCCCTCTGTCACCCCTTCATGCAAATCCGACAGTGACAGATTCTGTCCGACCCCCTATTTCCCGGCTTATTACACACGAAGGGAAGTAATAACACTGCACATTTATCGGAGGATACATACACGTTATGCACGCAAATACATTGAACGCACGCCCGGGAATCTCCATTCCGTTTATCCATACCTTTCATATCTTTCCGACGCCAGTCTTTGTTAATTGGCAACTCACGACTTCGCTCACTGCCCGAATTAAAAGATAAATCGAGGCTAGTGGGGGGAACTGCTACGTTTATCGAAACAACTCCGATATTCCGAAGATGCTGAATAATTTGAAAAGTCCTGGTAGCTGATACATTTAAAAGAAAAAGGGTGTTTATAGCGATAAAGTGTTTATTCAACATTACGAATTAGTATTTCGTTTTGTTTATTACGATAAATGATTGCTGTACTCTCTGAACGTGTAATTGAATTATGTGTACGTCACCAATTGAATTATATCACGCTACACGCATATTATGCATCTCGCGTGAAGTGAAAATGACGTAACAATGATGCTTCGTAGTGCGTATTCTAATTCGGTTATTACATATTCTACTGAATCGTGTTAAGCGCACAAAATAAGGTGATTTCAAAGACAGAGAAGTATTTAAAGATTACACAGCTGGTCTTAATATTATGATTACACCAGAAAACGTTTTGCTATTTGTTTTGATCATAAATATCAACTTGTATTCGAAATGCGTCCATCTTACGCCTACATAATATGAGAAATTTAACGCTATTCTCGAATTTTATATGTTCAAGTCTGTGAACAAACGATGATATATTTGAAAACAGAAACAGAAAACGAAAAAAAGAGATGAAATTAGCGGCGGATAATAAACTCATCCTTTCATACTCGCTGGTGTTTCGGGTTCAGTGATTGGCGTTTCCTTCCGTCTTCCAGCGAGGCAAATGCCATCGCTTCTTGTAGAAGCAAGTCACGGATAGCAGACTCTCACTGATTCGATCTTGAGAAGGAGGCGGGGGGGTTGGAATTAGGTGGGGGGTGTGATAAAACATTTTGGGACGGCATTTGTAAATAATCATAATGCATGCATATTTCGGATCAGCAGAATATTTGGGAGGTTTGTTTAATTCATAATTGCTTTCATTATCGTAGTAGATGACAGAAGGCTAAACTCAGTCACAAGTCCAAGGAATATTCGTCTGTTTGTTGGTTTCAGAAACTTCGTGTGGACTTCAGCAGGGCTATCCAAAAGGGACAAATTACGTAAAACTTTTTAATGATCTTAAAAATTAATTCTCCGTTTCTATTTGTTTGTTTCCAGATTCACTGAAAGCCTTTAGAGAATGCCGTGTTTCTCAACCCCACTCCACAAGATGGCGCTAGGGTTAGCAAAAGAAAAGTACAATTTGAATATTTTATTCAAAACGGAACAAGTTTTAGCGCTCAGCCAATATTTTGAGGATCAAGGTCAGTAATTATGAACCATTTCTTTAAGGAGCCTGTTTTACGAGTATTTATTTATAAAGAAGTTAAGCAAACGCATAACTTTAGTCCAGTTTCAAATCCATTTAGCAGGATCGACATTCAAAAAACGTCAAAATAAAGTTCAACATTTATTTTAGAATCTTTCATACAAGTAACAAAACAAAACAAGGCAACAGTATTATTAAAATACTTATATATACAGTGTGTCAATGGGTTACCACCGCTGCGCGTGGTTCTTGCTGATTGCAAGACCTTTGTTTTGACAGAACTTACCAATTTATTGAATGAGAGACTTATCCAAAATCTTTGCGACATAAAACTTCGGGATGCTGATGGAAGTGGTCTTGCACACAAATATTAAACACCAAAGAACACTTAATAATTTCCTGCTATTAAAATACTTTGAGCAGAGTATACGATTCAAAAATAAGTAGTCTTATAACGCTTAACAGATGAATCATGCTTCTAAACCTGTACTTATGCGGATTAGAGAAAGCCAGTGAATCTCAAAAGATTTTCACCGCAATGAAACCGTAATCTGGTGTACCGATCAGGCTAGCTCTCTCTCTTTCTCTGATGACCGATAACTGCGGACCACGCAAGGTCATGTGAGAATAACGCCATACATGCCCATACCGTATGCACCAACGTCTGCTCACGAGACAAAGCCTACATAACGTCCTCGTTGGACGGCGCGTGGCAATGCACCCAGAGCCGTCTAAGACAAGCTAGCAGGTGTAGAAATCTCTGTAGGAGTGGAATTCAACACCTTCAACGCTTCTCGGCATCGTAATAAATTTACGGTACAAGTTGCGCGTGCCAGAATAAAACGAAACCAGAAACGTGCCAGCAATTCGATTGTGTATCGTATTGTTTGTATAACCTTAATCTAATAGACAAGCTACGCAAAAAAGAGAACTCAGTAATTCATTTCAAGCCATTTTTGTGCTAATAAGGTTGATGATTTTCACCATTTCACTCATAAAGTAGAAGTTACGCGCAAGATATCTTCTGATATGATTGAATATCGATTTCAAGTTGGGGTATGGTGTTCGGAGCATGGTGATTGTTGTGAAAAATGTCTGGGTTCGAATCTTGTCTTTATAGGAGTAATATTTATTGGCCTTTTTTCCGCAGTAGCCGAGTTAAAGTTTTTTTTTTATATGAATTCAACTAAAACCGGATTTTTCATCCCGAAAAACAAGCAAGTCGATCATTCTACTAAAATAGCTAATCACTTGAATATGTAACATTTCTTTATGATTACAGCTAAATCTTTGCAAGTGGTTCTTGAACACACGAGCATCTACTTATGGATTGGGAAATCAAAATGAAAAATTGGACAGTTCTATCTTAAAACATAAACATATTTGAAAACTAATAGAATAGCTTGACAAGTAACTTATACACTGTAGCATCTTTCCAGATCTACACCTGTGTGTGTGTGTGTAGAAAATTAATATGCGATCATCTTTAATATGCTGCTGTTTCTCACATCACTTTTAGGAATCTGTTAGTAATTGATTCGAAAATGTTCCCAGACTGATAATTCACGAAATATCTCATTATAATATTCGTTTCTCACGCGTCAATCGATTTGTTCTCCAACTGCTGGCTGCTGGAACGAAAAGGTACTACGAAATCCATTTCACAGCCAAAGAAGCAGATATATACAACAGAAAATAAAAATAATCGTGATTCAGAAAAATATAACAATAAATAGAAAATATTTGTGCTGCAGAAATACGCAACATCCTGTTTCTAAATAGCCTGCAGTTACTAAGAAATAATTTTAGCTTCAACTAAGAAGCCTATAAAACATTCAATCCATGGAAAGTATTCCAAATGTCTCGTTTTCCGCAGGCCTTGCTTTGAAGTACAGTTTCACGACTCATTTCCAGTAATAAACTTTAGCAGGTTGTAATTATCAAATTATCTGCAACCCTTCTTCTTCTCCAGCAATATTTAATAGAATAACGCGGCCCACAAATATTGGTTTTACTTTTGTAGCGTTTGCCGAAGATATTTCAAATGTTTTACGTTGTCAGGTTGAAGATATTTCTTCGCTTTAGCTCCGTCGCGATGTTGCTTTCAGCGGGGAGCGCAAATTACCGCGCTTGCGGTGGTGAGATCGAAAGAAAACATCATTGGCACCGAGTGTGATGATCTAGGGTCATTAGATATCGTTTAAAAGGAAGTCATTACTCAGAAAATAATGTGCTGTGTTCTGAAATCTGCCACTACAGATGGTGTGTGGCAAATAGCCGAATATCTTCAGCTTTCAGCATTCTCAGAGAAGACAAGACTGCGCTGCAAATGATGGATAGCTTCGGAGGAGAGAGGTAAAGAAAAAAGTTGAAAACGTTCAAAGGACTACTAAAACCGTTTGAGTTGTCACACTGTTTATTATTGGACAGTATGTGGTCTCTTTTAGTTGGGGATCTCCATTATTCTTCCATTTAAGGAGTATAAAACCATTTCTCCAGGATATCCCAAATGAGTTAAGGAGGATCCAGAAGCGACCTCTGACAGATTACTAAATATTCAAATGTTACTTATGCAATACTCATTAATTTCTGTACTTTAACCAATGTTTTTTGGCTGAATATGGCTGCAAACCAGAAGGAAACATACTATGAAGGACGGTTCCGAAAGAAAAACTTTGAAAAGAGAATTCAAGATTATTTGAGTAATTCTGTTTTATTATTTGGATTCACTTTGTTGAATGTTTGAAGATCGGTATACAAAATTAAAAATAATAGAGACAAGGCTGCTCTTGAATACAATCCCACGGAGTCAACCAAGTGGATTTAAAGACAATGACCAGAGGAGGATAGGTTGATCAATAAGTTCGTAGACCTGTTCTTAACTAGGAGTAATAAACATCGTCAAATATTATGACTTGGTTCAACCAGCAACGGACTTTGGAGGTGCTGCCTTAGCACAGTGTAATCAGCTTTTCTCCATATTCAGTGCAATATTGTTGATCCATTCTACTGTATTTCGGCGTTTTCTGCCATTCAGCATGGCGATACACATTATTTGATCATTTGAAGCTAAAAAGATAACTGAAATATTTCAAATGTTAACTGATTAGGGCACTTCTCCGAATAATCTGCCTAAAACTTTAAAACTTTTGATACGTCTTTTTCACCATAGGTGAACAAGGATTCATTATTTCTGTTTCTTTGGTTTCTTTGTTCTTAGTAAAGGTCGTGCTTTATTTTATTTTATTCTTTGAGATTTTAAAAGGCATCCAAAAAATCTCTAATTACCTGTGATAGTGAGCAATTGTCAAGGGCAAGTGCTACACATTCAGTTAACTGAAAAGCTGGATTAAGCAGCCATCGATAATAACTGCAAACAAATTTGTTTAAAATCTTAAAACCTATCCATTCAGTGGCAGCAAAGTATGATTGCTATCCGGATCATCAAGCTTCAGAAAAATCATGCGAATATCGGGAAATAACTCTGAAAAACGAGTGAACTAAACTGACATATTCTCCTCCTCTGTCACCATCTTGAAGTCTTGTACAATTAAGCCTAAATACTGTTTTCCTCGGAATTTTTAATTACAAAAGTTGGAGAGCTCCTCCGGTTTTCAGGGTTGAAAACTAAAGAACCAAACACCACCAACACTACACTAAAATACGAAACACGCCCTTCTGTAAAAGGTGCAACCTACAGTGAGAAAGGGAGGCGGACGTACAGCGACTGCACAAAATATCAGAATTATCTTCGCTAGGTATCAACCATTATTTCTGGTGACATGAAATTCTCAAGCCACAGTACAAATTGGGTGTATCAGTTGGAAGAAGAACGTTATCAGAACACCCCAATTTCGCCTGCCGTATGACTACACCCGATGTCGAGCTATTTCACTAACAAACACGTCATGCTTGTAACGCTAACCAAATTATGGTTCAATGATGAACAGATTACTTTTTTGCAGATTACCGTTAGAGCTTGCTGTTCGTGGATCTAAATCTTTGTAAACAGAGCGAAACATGACTCGATTCATTGCAGTTGCAATAGTTACAGTCTAATTTGTCAACCATTTTCATCACTCACTTAGTAAATTGCATCTTAAAAGGCCACATGTAACGTGGTATAGTTGGTTTTGTACCACCAACGATCATCTCAGAGATAGGACTAAAAATCTAGAAATTAATTTTAAGTGTTGTCAAAGTGAAAATTAACCTGGTTAACTGATTTCAAACGTGGTGTTGGATGTCTAAATTTGGGCACAGTTGCGTACACATACCGAAACAGACGTTTATTGATAAAATAGCATAGTACAAGTTGAAACAATAAGGAGGTGTTTCAACTTTGACTGTTGTATCTAAATTCAAAGGAAAAGTGTAATTTTGCCATTTTTCTTTTAAATAAATGCAAGATCTCGCAGAATGTAACAAGATGGGTGGTTATTGGTTGAGTATTTAGCGTTCGGTGGCTTGGGCATTATGAAAATTAGATTTAAGCATTTTTTTGTTTAAATACAGAAAACTTGAATCACAAATCAAATTCCAGTCTGCACTTTTTGAAGTTTGCATCAGTACATCCTGCAAACTTATTGCATAAATTATAACAACAAAAAAGAATGATTTTCTCCTTTCTATTTATCACCAGAATATTGTAATATTCTGGCACACACCTGAATAATAGCGAAGAATATACTGTGGTATTCAGATAGAAATAACAGCGTGCGCCTTGGTATTATTCTAATAACTTTATCGAACGAGTTTTCAGAAGAGGAAAGTAGCAGCGTGGACTGGAAATCGCCTGGTTTATGACAGTAGGAAAATAAGACCCCTCATCAATAATAGATAGCCGTGAGGGAGCTGACCATTGCCGAAGAATCGGTGAACACACTTGTGTGATGAAACCACAGAACAATGGGGTACGTCGGCGCAGTTTGAAACACAGCATTAACGGCAAAAGACAAATTACTTCCTCATGGACCCCGAGATAAAGTAGCGGTGACAAATTACGTTCCAACAACCTCATCGTGCAGTCCATGCAAAATATCTTTTGTCGGTGCTATGGCAAATGACAGCTCACAGAGCTTAATGCCAGTGATCGCCCGTTCTCTGCATAATGATTGTGGTCTATGTTTAGGGTAAATCGTCCCGGATCTGCATACAAATCGATAGTTCAGTTGTGAAGGATCTCGCGGAGTATCCAGCTACACCGTTCCCCCCTCGCCCTTCTGCCTGGGGAAACGGGGAGGTATTGGAAGCACCTAGGTATGACACACCATAAATATACATTACACAGCAGATCGAGGCTCGCCGGTGATGATACACACATACATATATATGGGACGGGGGAATGCCTGGATGTCGGCACAGGAGGACTCGCACGAAACGTCGCTCCGTATTTGCACAGGTAACCCCCGAGCTCACACGCACACCGGTCGTAACAGAGTAGGTAATAACCCCGCTATTTCGCACGACACCTTCCGTACGGCGCTCTCACGCAATTTTTTTTTTCTCCCTTGACCCAACCACCACACACAGACAGACAAACAGACACACGCACGCACAGCATTTACGTTCTTATAGAGTTCGCGCACTCACCTGTTTTTGGCTGCAGCAGCACGGTCCCGTTGACGCCGGTTCTTGAACCAATTGCCCACTTGGGTCGGGGTAAGGCCAGTCGCTTGCGCCAGCTCCCTCTTCTTGGTAGGATTAGGATAAGGGTCCTGTAAGTACCACTCGCGCAGCAGACTGCGTGTTCGTTCCTTAAAACAGTGCGTCTTTTGCTCGCCGTCCCAGATCGTTCTCGGCAAGGGATACTTTTTTCGCACCCTGTATTTGTCCACGGGTCCTAACGGCCGGCCCCGCAGCTTCTCCGCCTCCTGGTAGTGGGCCTCGAGCCACATGGCCTGCAGCTTGGCGTGCGACGCCTTCGTGAATCGGTGGTTCTCCAGGATGTGGTAAAGTTCTCGGAAATTTCCGGTGTGAAAAGCCACCAGGGCGCGGGCCCGCAAAACAGATTCATTCTTGTTGAGTTCCGCACAGTTCGGGTGGGCCACTGGCAAAGACCAGAGGAAACGTCCGAGCCGCTCAATGTCCCCACTCTCCTCGAGTGTTTCGCACACAGCGGCCACCTGGTTCACTGTGAAGTTAAGGGTGGGAAGTACAAACATGGGACTGTAGCCCGACACCGGGACAGCCGCATGCCCCAGGCCGAGCGCCATTCGCTCACTGCTCACGGATCACGGTGCGTATCACCCTCGCTCAGTCGGCGCATACGGGCAATAAAGTGAAACGCTTCTTGGTGTCCGATAGCTCTTGGGCCGAACTCCCTTGCCTCAGTGGTAACTGAGGCGAGGCTTGATCCCTTTTACGATCCCAAGCTCTCGTGCATAGAACAACACCATTAGCGATAAACACGGGGGCGGAGTTGGAGGCTATAGATAGGTGTCAGTTGTTATCACGGGATCGCCTGTCACCGTCGTCCCTCACCGCTTCGCACTGCGTCTGATTTGCTCGCCCGCGCTCCGTCGAACCGGTGGGTGGCACCTACCGAGCCGGTCGCCATGGCGACGGCGTCAGTCAGTGTCAGAACTGTCAATCTCGCATAATAGTGCAGAGAGTAGCCAGTAAGGTATAGATTTCAGACACGCTTCTCTCGGTACTGGTGAGAAGAACTCAGGGCGAAGACGAGCCTCTCCCGAGAAGGTTACTTAGAAAATGGCACCGGCATCAGACGTGTTTCCCGAAACCATTCCGCTGAATCGACAGTATGGCTGAGGAGGTGGGGGGGAGGGTGGGGGAATAAAAAAGAAAGAAAGGGTTGCCATTAGAGAGAGAGCATCGCAGGGAACGAGGTTTCTTTCGGTGTGCCGCTGATTACTTTCATCATGGCGTTACCAACGGCAACTGAAGTGATGACGTGGAAATATAGGTTTGTATGCTTTTATCTCTAAGTCTTAAATTGTAGATGTAAGGATGGCGAGTGGAGGGATTAATCCGATTATTGAGACATACACTGGTTGGTAGAAGCTGCTTTTTTTTTTTTTTTTTTTGGCGATATCAAAAAGGAAAGTGGAAAGGCAAAATAAAAACAATTGAAAAAAAAAGAAAAGATCCGGGAATGAATTTAAAACGAAAGAAAAAAGAATAGATAGGCAAGTAGGAATAATGAAATTAGAGAGAGAAAGAAAGAAATGGAGGAGAACGAAAACTCCAAAAGTTAGGGAAAAAAAAATAAAATGTTGATATGTAATTCTTTAAAATCCGTCCAATTGTCACGCTTTTATCATTCATGTTGAGATGACGTCTTTTGGTTCGATTTCCATTGTATACTCAACAATGGATTGTTTATTTAAGCGATGTGATGCATGATGGGTACAGTAATTATAAATTAGAAAGATTGATCTCAAATATATTTATCCGTGCAATGAAATAAAAGAATATAAGATTTATTGAAAATGATTAAGAATATCACAAACACGCGAGAAGTAGAAAAAAGAAAATAAAGAGAAAAAAAAATGAATTAATTAAAATATGCTAGAAAAGGAAAACAGATAATAGCAAAAACACGAAGAAATACGAGTGGAGCAAACATTACCGTATATTCTCTTGTACAACTCGACCACTAAAATATCGTCTGAAATTTTAAGGCAAACTTATATGCCATTTCTAAGTAGCCTTTAAAATTTAAGCACGCGCTTAATATTGCAAAGACACGAATTAATACCGATATATTTGCAATTACGTGTTTAATTTAAACAAATGATGCTGTTTTATTGAGTCACTGCAGAGGAAGAAACTTTGCTTGGTAGTAATGGACAGGGAACGCTCGGTTACACTATCAAAGCCTCCGATGTACACAACCACGTGAGGAAGAAAGTGAACAAATTCTTGGATTTTAAAAGAAGAGCGACAATGTATATCCCCGTCTCGGAATGCAAACAGAAAATTTGTTTAAGGTGTATCCCAGCGAGAATTTCATTCATACTCTGATGAAAAGAAATAAAAATTAAATTAGTTCGAAATCAGCCATAAGGTGATATACGGGATTGATTTCAATAAACCTTGGTCTACTAAACTTGCAATCGAATTATCACGTGATTCAAGTGGACGAAGGCAGCTTTGAACACTGCTTTTCTGGTGAGTACCTTTGAAATTATCAGTAAACCGTGTTCCTCATTATTACAGTTGGCTTTGAACAAATGTGAACGTAGCCTGAGTGAACAGAAATCATGGGACACCTACCTAGTAACCACACGTTTCGCCCAGATAACAGCATTCACACGAAGAGGCATTGAGTCCACTAGTTCACAAAAGCGTTCCACAGGTATTTCCATCCATGCTTGCTGCACCGCTGTCCACAACTCAGTCTTATTCCTGGGTGGAGGATTCAAAGCTTGAACAGACCTCTCCACAGCGTCCCAAAGATGGTCCACAGGGTTCATGTTCGTTGAACGGGGAGGCCGTTCCATGGTGGTAAATTCTGCGGAATGCTCTTCGAACCATGTTCTAGTCACCACGGCTATGTGGAGAGGCGTATTGTATTGTTGGAAGAGTCAATTGCTCTGTGGGTGTACGATGGCCATGGAGGGATGCAGATGGTCTGTGAGGGTGGACACGTAACTGGGACCGTTCAGAAATGCGTCTAGACGTACCAGAGGTCCCAACGTGTGTCATTTGAAGCCGGACCAGACAATTACCGAACGTCCACCTGCCTAAACAGATCTTTGTTGTCATGAGTGTATAACTTCGTGGGGTTTCCACCAGGTACGCAGCCTCCTGTCTGCACTCGAAATTGGAAACTGGACTCGTTGCAACAGTAGACGCGTCTCCGATCATCCAAGGTCCAATGCCAATGTTCTTGCTCACAGTTGAGGAGTAGGGTCCTGTGTTGTGGTGTTAGCAATGGCACTCTGGTGGGTCGGCGGCTCCCATAATCTACTGCGGATAATGAACGCCTGATGGTCTTGATGGAGACGTTTCTGGCACCTCCCTCGTTGAAGTCGGCGGTGATTTGTGCCACAGTTGCTCTTCGGTTGGCTGAAACTATGCGAGACAGATGTCGACGGCCACGTTCATCCATCACCTTTCTCCGTGCACAGCGCTGTCAACTATGAGATGTTATTCCGGAAATGGCGTATTCCCAATACACTCTTGATACTGTCGAACGGGGATAGTGCAATTTCTGTACCACCTCCGCGATAGTGATCCATGCGTGGGCACCCAGTATCATCCCTCTTTTAAAGTCGGTTAACTCACTACGTTTATCCATACTGACATCGAATTACCGTCTACATGAATGGAGTGTACCTATATACCTGCCAAGATGTCGGTTCGTATACTAGCGAGAAGTGTGACAACGTCGCGTTACCCAGGAACCAGGTATCCCATAAATTCTGTCTTTTAGTGTATACAACTTGTTCAATAATCTGCAGCTTTTCTGAAGCATATCTTCTGAAAATCTAGTGGATTTAATGGGCCAAATCATCTCCAGCATTTCTGAATATGACAACCACTATATAAACAAGTCGTCATCTAACTTTTTAATTTATTCCTTCAAAAAAATCTTCCGTTTGGATATCAAAATAAGGCTTCCGCAGCTGCTTTTATCTCTTCATCATCTTTAAAATGAATCCCACGATGAAACCTGAGGTTTTTGTACAAATAATAAACACTTGAGGCAGATTTTTCTTTACCTTTTTTTTCTGAATTGCAGATTTTCACTTGGGTTACGGGTGCCATAATATTCCTCGGTTATTGTTGTTTTAGGTTAAAAGTATTAAAGTTAAAAAAAAAAACCCTTTATGTCACAGAAAATTGAAGCCATCACTTTTCCAGCTCTGTGGGGAGGCGCATTGTATTGCTGGAAGAGTACATTGCTCTGTGGATGCACGATGACCATGGAGGGATGCAGATGGTCTGTGAGGATGGACACGTAACTTGAACCGTTTCCAGCTGATGTTGGATTTAAACCTTTTTCGGGTTTGGAGATCCCTTGTGCTTCCACATTTGGATTCAGGATCACCAAACAAAAAAGAAAAAAAAAAAAAAAAATCCTCCATCGTCTGGTGGAAATTGTTTCAAATGGTCGACTAGACCTTCGATCATTCTCAAATTCACTTCAGTCTTGTATTGACCTCTGCCGGCCATCTTGCAACGGTAACAACGGGGCGATACCTCTCCAAACACTAGTCATTCTTTCATGGATTTCTTCAAGATTCTGCCCTCTTTGGTCAAAAATTCGATTGCTGAACGATGCTGAATTTGCTGGATATTCATTCTTCCTCCACCTACCAACAATCAAAATTAAAGTTTGGAAACTACAAAGACATTGACATACTATAATTTTTCACCATGTTATTTTATGACACGTTATGATTTCAAAATAACCTAATTCTTTTGTTCATTAATCGATTTTATATATCCTGTTTCTATTGTTCATTAATCGATTTTATATATCCTGTTTCTATTATTCATTAATCGATTTTATATATCCTGTTCTCAGAACCTTTTAACCCCATTGCAATTTCGCTAATGTTCCTGGTTTAAACAAAGCCCGAATCGGTTTGGCAACATGCAAGCAAGCGTTATCAGGAAGCAGGATGATACCTTCTGCCAGTTGTCCTTGTCGCTTGCGTTTGATGCTGAGGCCCAGGAAGTTCAAAGTTTCGGGTTACCTTTCTCACATGTATCAGATTCGTCAAGAGTTCAGTATCAAAAGGCCACCTTGACTGAAGAAAACAGTTGCCATATCATTTCCTGGAAATCTGAGATTAAAATGTTTTCACTCTTGGGTATCGAGGATGCACTACCGTCCTAGTGATCAAAAAAGAAAGTATACACTCTTGACATAGGCTGTAGCGATATTTGTGTCATCTCTGCCGTTACATTAGGTATGTTCTCATTGCACGGGCGCTGACGATCACTGAAAGACGTGCTTTACTTGAAAAACACGTCCTGGAAGCGTTCCACATACGCCCGTTTGTGGAAAAACGCACACGGGTGCCCTTTCCCATGACACTGCATGTCCCTTAGGAAGTGAATGCGCGCTACTACATGAGAGAATGATGCTGATGTGTTCCTCTTATTAAAACTGTTTCTAATTTGAAAGTTTATTTTCAAATTAGAAACATTTATCAAGATCGACTGCACAATATTATGATATGGCTTCAGGGCAGGAGGCAGAGGGTTGTGATAAATGGCTATTCCTCAGATTGGGTTGATGTAAGAAGTGGGGTTCCCCATGGATCAGTATTAGGACCACTGTTGTTTTTAATTTTCATAAACGACATTGATGAAGGGATAGAGGGCGTGATGTCTAAATTTGCAGATGATGTTAAAATTAGTAGAGTAGTTAATGATCACTGTCAAGCTGAGCTTCTTCAGAGAGACCTAGATAGACTTCAAGAATGGTCAGAAAAATGGCAGCTGTGCTTTAATCCAACAAAGTGTAAGGTATTACACCTGGGAAACAGTAATCCCAAAAAAACTTATTCACTTGGTGGAGTTCAACTAAACCCAGTACTGGAGGAAAGGGACTTGGGTGTTACGATACGGTCAGACGTGAAATTCTCTGATCATTGTAAACAGGTTGCAAGGAAGGCCCATGGTGTCTTATCGATGATCTATCGAACTTTTGCAAGTAGAGATAGGGACGTGATAATCCCATTATATAAGGCTTATGTTAGACCACACTTGGAATACTGTGTTCAAGTATGGAGACCGCACCTAAAGAAAGACATCGAGCTTCTTGAAAGGGTGCAAAGAAGGGTAACTCGCTTGGTGAGATCGGCAAAAGGGCGTCCTTATGAAGAAAGACTTCGAATATGTGGGTTGCAGTGTTTGGAAACTAGACACCTTAGAGGAGATTTGATTGAGGTGTTTAAGGCTCTGAGAGGCATCAGTAAAATGAATGAGGACAAAATTTTCAAGATTATAAATGATGCTAGAACTAGGGGACATAAATTCAAGTTACGGGGGGAAATGTTTAGATTGGACTGCAGGAAGTTTTATTTTAGCCAGCGAGTTATAAATTACTGGAATAAGTTGCCTTCATGGGTGGTAGAGGCCGACAGTTTGGGGAAATTCAAAGGTCATCTGTATAGTACCTTCGGGTAAGAAAGCGCATAGGATGATAGGTTTAATTTCCTTTTTATTTATATTTTATTTTATTATTATTTTTTTATTTATTAATTATTATTATTTAGTTATTTATTTTATTTATTTTTTGTTTTTATCATTGTTTTGTTCGGATTTTTTTTTTTTTTTTTGCTGGTGCAGCATAAGCCATAGGCTTTCTTGCACCATGCGGCCGTTACTAATACTAATGATCTTTTCAATTTTATACGAGCTAGAAAATCTTTTACTAATTTCGCGTTAATGGTTTACGATTAATAAAAATTATGAAACGTATTCTATAAGAAAAAGAAAGATTAAATGAACAGTTGCTTTTTTTTTTTTATATATATAAAATCGCTTTTAAAGAAACAAACTAAGCGATCATGCTAAAGTCTGGGAAACAGTCATCTATATACTCAAGATGAGGCAAAAAACCAGTTAAATAATAATGCTGATAAATGCCCCTTTATGTTTCACGATGGCTGCACAGTGTCATAGCTGAGGGTTCAACTCAGCTATTACTGTTCACAACGGCAGTCATAATTTAATGACGCCATGTAGAACATGCAACGCGCGGAACTCGTCACCAGCGCACTGAACTCAGCTATGGACGGCACACCGCTATCAGTGTGGTATACAGGTTATAGCCTTCAAGGACGTTCAGAGGTGACGCTTGCACAAAGTGACTGAAAGGTCCTTGGCGGAGAGGGTGGAGATGCTGCTCTGGGTCCTAAATTCCAATAAGGAGGGCCTCTTTAATCGAGGCATAGAGAACTGCTTATTATCCTCTTATCATTTATATTCGAGCTCGGGCCCCTGAATTCTAGGACCAACACATCTCACCTCATTTCATTAAAGATCTTTAAGTTTACCTGCTCATTGAGTAAACACTCATCCGCACCTTGTGTCTCTAATTTTCAATAACTCTTATCAATCACTTAGTCATGTCTCACCACTTGAAACAAAATCCTTGTGGAGCATGTTACCGTCCCTGCCCGAGAGCGGCGGATCTCTACTATCGAACACCTTTGAAACGTCAATACACATAACTAAAACACTCCAAAATCTTCATTAACTTTAAACTCGATATAATCGTAATAACAAAAAATGTTGAAGATTAATATATAAACATAAATAAAACACAATAGAAACAAAACTGAGATCAATAGAACAAAAGTGCATTTAAAATCTAATTACATATTTTCAAACTACCTTTAAAATAATTATTTATATATTTACAAATCTTTTATATATATATATATATATATATATCACCATCGGTGGCCCAATATCTGAACAAAATTTCTCCTCAAATCTTAATACAGTCCACAATGCCTCATCACGTGTTCTACGTCCTTTATTATGCCACATGCACATTGAAGATCATTCTCAACTCCTAGTTCACATAACTTCTAAAGTCCATGTCCAGTTAATAAAATATAGCCAAAGAGTCCCAATCTAGGCCATCTCCTAATCTTCTCAATCATATGCACCCCAAACAGAAAGATATAGGTAACTATGCCTTCCTCAGAACGATCCCAATTCATGGTATGGCAGTTGTAATTTAATATTCTATCGATTTCCACCTGAAATATTTCCTCCCTTTCTTCATACATCCTCTCCCATAAACTATCTATTCTTGAGTAAATCTTACAGCCTTCAGCTCCATCGATTGGTTATTTTGGCAACAAACTCCAGCAGTTTTCTCACGGAGACTAAATAATCAGCTCATACCCTACCATAACTTGCAGTGCTTAATTTGAGACTGTTCTGCAGGCCTTGGTGACTCCAAGAACGGAAATCTTTGCGAAGAAATCAGGTTTCTTTCAATTTACTTTATGCCTCCGAGTCCCATAAGCATACGAAACAATGGATATAAATAAGCATTTATAAATGAGGTCAAGGGATATCGTCCATTATAACATACTCCACTACACAGGACCGAATAAAGGACCCGGAGGAGGCACTCCTCGAGTCATCTCCTCCTTCTTAATCCTAGTATATTTCGTTATTATTAAACAGGATCTATTATGGAAGTAATCTCATTATTTTGCAGAGGCCAGATGAACAATTCATCTTCCTCAATCGGAAAAGAAAGCTTCCCCTCCAAAGTCCATAAAATGCGTCCTTGAAGTAAATCAAAATACTCAGAGCTTATTTTTCCTGAGGTTGCTGTACATTAATCACCATTTTGTGAATCAGTTGATTTACCTTTCTTGAAGCCAAACTGCTTAGAGGAACTCGCTTTTTGTTGATACTTCTTTTCAATCCTATATATCAACATTCTTTCTAAATCTTTCCTAGGAGCAATAACAAAGCTATAGGCCTATAAGAACCTGGATCAGTTAACTTTTTATCAAGGTTCTTTAACTAAAGTTTTGCGGTTGCCTCTTCACATTCTTGTAGAACAATGCATTCCTTTAAGAAGGCATTATAAATCTACAACAAAGTCAATTTTTTTTTCTGTAAATTTCTTCACAAATCCATATTATCACACCCTGCCGCTTTACCACTCTTAGCAACAGGACACGTCTCAATTCATCTTGAGTGACATTTTCTTCCACTCCATTACCAATATATTCTACATTATCTTTCCTAATTCTTTGTTGTACGTGACTATCTAGCACCTCATTCATGTAATAATACCATCTAATTGTCCCAGCCGAAATAGCTCTCCTGACCTTATGAAAGACTTTATTTACAAGCTGTCGAACTTCATTTTATAGATAATATCTCAAGGATCTAGTGACATTCATTCGAAACCCATTCTTTTCTCACTTTGTATTAAATTCACATAACTCTTACGACGTTCCAAGTATCTGCCTTTCAATACCCTCACTTTTATTGAACTCGTTTATCTTCTGGCTCGCTAGAAGGACATTCTGGTCTTCACTACACGCCTCCGTCAAAACAGGGGTCCACCGATGTACTGGTCGCTTAACTCTCCAGTATTGCCACATAGAAGCGCAAGAGCTCTTTTAAAAAATGTCAACAAAAATGCTAGATTTGTCACCTGTCATGCCGCTGTTCCATTCTCTATATTTTTCAATAAAACCAATTCTAACTTCACTGGTAAACCTATGCAAGTCCGCAGACTTCACTTCGGGCCTTTTCAACTGCCATACCATGAAACTCGTCAGATATGTTTCTTACCACATAGGTAATACACCTATGTCGTTCAGTTGTCCTTCGCTTGCCACTTAGTTATTGTCGTTACCATAGACTAAATTCTTACTGCTAAATGTATATTTTACTCTCCTTGAGAGCAACAGCAAGCTGACAGCTGCCCTTCATTGATAACCCATAACCTATTAAATAGGAGTATTTGGGTTTCTTCTAGCGACTCTCTACAAGTATCAGAACCGGTACTCCAAGTAGAGGAATTAGCACTGGAGTTCATTGCTAAAATTATATATTTCTGCCTTCCACAGCTGATGGCCGATCGCCTTCAGCTGTGGATTCCTGAAACTCTTCGAGAAGACCATTAAGCCAGCACTTACAGAACATTGCTTCAACCACAGGCCTCCCAACCTCCACACAGTAATCAAAGGCAGGTCTACTAGTACCAACCTGCTTGGCACACTTACAAGAATACAAAGAACCCTCAGCGGCCGAGCGCAACTTCATGTCGTCTTCTTTGATGTAAAAGCAGCATATGACGGTGTCGGTATTTGATGCATTGATATATATCTTGGAGAACTATTTCAACGTGACTGGTAATGCTCTACGAATTTTACAAGCATTTCTAAAATATAGACAGCTTCTAATCACTCATCAAAACTATCAGTATAGGTGCCTGGTCACTAGAGGAGTACCACAGGAAGGGGTCATTTCCCCCGTTACTGTTCGCTGCAGCTCTTGAACCCTTCCTTGCATCACAGCAGGACTTTGTCTTATGCGGATGACATTAAATTGTACATAACATCATCTAATCCTAATCAAGCAGCTACCATCAATAAACTGGCCAATCGAAAAATACAACTAGAAATGTATAGATTCAATCAATCAATCTAGAAGTTAATCACGCTAAATCAGCCCAAATGACCTTTACAAACGAAGGGTTAAGGAACAATATACAAATCTGTATCGCAGCGGAACTAGTAGCAAAAGGCATCTCGCATAAGGACTTAGGCTTAACGTGGGATGAGGGCCTCACATTTCAGCAGCATCTAAGCGCCATCAAAACGAAGATCTATGCAGCAATGTGGCTGCTACGCCAAGAGCTCACAGGATATGATCCTCAACTAATCATCCGATATGTTCAACGCTGCCTTTATCCCATTCCATTGTATCCCTCCATCATATGGTCCTCAGCGCCCAAAACCCACTTCATCAAATTTCTCGGGTTAGAGTACTGGATCCTTAAATGGCTTAACAGAGAGACAGTATACCATCTCTAGATCAGTGCTCTACTCGAATTTAGACATAGATTCCCCCAGAATGGACGACATCGTTAGGACTCTAAGGACAGCAGGACGCTGCCAGACGGACCCTCGGCTTCATCTTCAAGCAGGGCTAGACAATCTAGGTTGCCTAAGTGCTATGTTCCCCGGAAACACTATCCAGCTGATCAACAGACTTGCCATTGATCTAGACAACTTCTGTGACTCAAAAGGATACAAAACAGAGAAACTACAGGAAACTTTCACGTAGATGGAGCTATGAAATCTACTCCCACTGAAAAAGCTGTACCTAAATTTGTAAATTTGTTTATTGTTAAATCGGCTACTGAAATTTGTAAATATTTCATATTTATGGCTATTATTTATGTAAGTTGACATCTACTGATTGTAAAAACTGATTTATATTTTTCATATTTAATGTAAACTTGCTTGTTTATATGGAATGTAAATAATTAATTGTATTACGGATCGCCCTCCTGGCTGAACGTCGTGTAAGGGGTACAGACCATATTTATTGGTCAATAAACTGATTTAATAATAATAATAATAATAATAATAATAATTATGTAAACCAGACTATGTCAATGTAATCTAAGTACGGACGCAATTTATCCCGAAATTGGCAGTACGAGTTCACCACAAGAAAGGTTTCAAATCCACCTATTCATTGCACACATACATACTATGAAGAAACAACAACTTATTCAACTGACTTTTACTTCTCTGTTCCTAATAATAACATCTGCCTGACAGATCTAACCATGTTGTGCCATTTTATCAGTCAAAGAGAACCCTTTATTGCACTGTGATACACTGAAAGACAGAATTCATGGGATATCTTATTCCTGGGCAACGCGACGCTGTCGCCCCTCTCGTTGCTGGACGAACCCACCGCTTGGTATGTATATAGGGACACTGCATTCACGTAGACGGAAATTCGATGTTAGTATGGATAAACGTCGTGAGTTAATCGACTTCGAAAGATGGATAATTTTGGGTGCCCGACGCATGGACCACTCTATCGCGGAGATGGGACAGAAATTTCACTGTTCCCGTTCGACAATATCAAGAGTGTATCGGGAATACGCATTTCCGGAATAACAACCTACTTTCTAATCTCAGCATTCCTCCCTGGAAACAGACAATTAACACAAGAAACATTTTCACATTAGCTCAACTGCTAACAGGAAGATTAGACGCTCCCAGTATTGAAGCCACCAGGATTGCTGAAACAAGACATCCTCTTCAAAGCAATTTAAAAAACCTGGACAGTCTAAGTCGCTTTTTTCCAGCAAACACAATAGAACTCTTCAATCAACTAAGGATTGAACCAGAAAAGTTCTGTAACGAAAAAAGCCTACACATTGTGTCTTTGCTGAATCCAATCGTCACTAGGCTCAAAAACTGCATTTAGTTTTGATCCCTTTTAACTATATATTCTCGGTATTCTAGATGCCAACCTAAGATGTCAAAATTTTAAGTATTTTATGGTGGTCAAAGATACCAAAATTTTAAAAATTCTATTATAAAATCAATTTACTCATGTATTCCAAAATTCTGTATTCAACCTTTCAGGGTGAACGTCCCATGGACTTTGTAACTTTATGCTCATGGGTCTGCTTCACACCTCAGAATGTAACTCTCACCCTTCTAGCCAATGGCTGTCCCAGGGGTATCTCTTCAACAGAGAAATAAATTGATAATAATAACAATAATAATCTCATTATGGACAGCGCTGTGGGCGGAGAGAGATGATGGATGAACGTGGCCGTCGATGTCTGTCTCACATTGCTTAAATGGAGAGCGATAGTGGCACAAATCTCCGCCGACTTCAATGAGGGAGGTGCCAGCAACGTCTCCACGAAGACTATCGGGCGATCATTAGCCGCAATACGTTATGGGAGCCGCCGACCCACCAGAGTCCCATTGCTAACACCACTACACAGTACTATACTCCTCGCCTGGGCGAAAGAGCATCAGCACTGGACCTTGGATGATTGGAAACGGGTCTCCTGGCCCGATGAGTCCCGTTTCCAGTTATTTCGAGCGGACCGGAGGGTGCGTATTTGGAAACTGCATAAAGCTATGCACCTGTCATATTAACAAGGAACTGTTCAACTGGCACGTTGGGACCTCTGGTACGTCTAGAGGCATTTCTGGACGACCCAGGTTACGTGTCCATCCTTGCAGACCATCTGCATCCCTTCATGGTCTTCGTGCACCCACAATGCGTTTCTCCACAGAGAAGTGGTGACTATAAAATGGTTCGAAGAGCATTCCACAGATTTCACCACCATGTAATGGCCTCTCCGTTCATGAATCCTATGCAGCATCTTTGGGATGCTGTGGAAAGGTCCTTTCGCTTTGGAGAATCCTCCACCAAGGAATGCGACGGAATTATGGACAGCAGTACAGCAAGCACCGCTGTCCATACACTGATGTTCCACCATTCTCTTATCCAGTTGAATGGAAATATAAGATTTCTGGACATCAACCTCTAATATTTATGCCTTTATCAATTGAGTTATGATCTTCATCCATTATGTACCCTTGATTTATAAATTTCTTAGAATTTCTTGCCTTTAGAGCACCCTCTGCTTTTCATAGAATGCCCACAATCTTTACTTCCACTCTTGTACCTTAGTCTCCAGTGGCAACTGAAGGTTAAACTGAAGTGGCAACTGAAGGTTAAACTTCAGTTGCCACTTCTTAGCCCATCTGCCCAAATTATCTAGATCCTGTTGCCGTAGCACACTGCCATTACTGTCATTAACAACCCTGCCAACCTTTGTATCATCTGCAAACTTCGACATTAAGCCTGATATACCTTCATCAATATCATTGATAAATATACAAAACAACAGTGGACCTGACACCGAACCCTGTGGGACTCCACTAATAACATTAGTCCAAGAAGAGCAGCACCCATTGATTACCACCCTCTGTCTTCTCGCACTTAACCATCCTTTTATCCATTGTAGCAACTTACCTTTAATACCATTCTGCTCCAATTTGTACAATAGTCTTTCATGCACAACAGTGTCAAAAGCTATCCTGAAATCCAAATATATGATATCAAAATTATTTTTTGCATCCAGTTCCTTTGTAACCACATCATAATATCCTATCAAATTTGTCAGACAAGACTTTCCCTTAACAAACCCATGCTGTGTCTGAATTATTGCTGCAGTCTTGTCTAGATGATCCTGCAATGCATTTTTAACCAGTGACTCCATTATTTTACCCGGAACAGAAGTTAAACTAACTGGTCTGTAATTACTCGTGTCACCCTTCGATCCCCCTTTGTGAATTGGGGATACATTTGGGGATACCTCCAGTCCGTGGCAACCTCCCCTGGATCAAATGATGCTCTCATAATTATGGCTAAGGGTTTGCTTAGTTGCTTTGCCGCCTCCTTTAATATAACTGGATAGATCCCATCCACCCCAGGTGCTTTTCTTACGTTTAACTTCAACAATTTCTCTTCCACTTTGCTCTCAGTTATTACAAAATCATTAAGTATCCTGCTACAATTTGATAACCTTCTGCCATTTTCAAACCTTAATAATTCCTCACGTGTGAATTATTATTCACACGTGAATAATGATTAATAATAATTAAAGTCCAACAGAGTCCAACAGAGTATGCTCTGTTGGACTTTAACGTCATCAGTGAGGGACTCTTTCTATAAAATTTTGGGCGTGTGGAGATTAAAACTTACTTCATTCCTCCCTGTAAGGCTGAGGCTAGTTCTCTGCTTAATCCGCGATACCTTGTCCTGGCTAGTAACTGTTGTATCAAAATATCCCAAAATGTCTTCTGCTGGGTTCTGATTTTACATTATTCTTCAAGCTACTATTGCACTCCGTGCTTTGTAACATGGAGGCCTTGACAAGTGGTCGTTGTTTTTGGTTGGGTTTTAAGAGCATCGGCAACTAAGGCAATGTTGATCCGTGTACATTGTAAATTTCGTGTGTTCTTAGGTCGATTTTCTATTTTCTTGACTAAAAACTAGAGTTTCCTGGAGTAAAAACCATGCTACCCTCACCTGAGACCGACTAACTGAGCCATGTATTGAAAAAACCCATAAAAATTCCACTCGTTATCGAGGGATTCGAATTCAGGTCTTTTCCACCCAGTGTAGGTAGGACGGCAATCCTACCAAAGGCTGTAAGTGGGCAAACGGTCTTTTAAGCCTGTCAGCTCAAATTTTGTGCGTTTTGGCACTACAGGTGATAATGGACCCGAGATCAGCACATTAAGCTGACACACAAGTGCCAACAATTTTTCGGGCCCGCTCTACAGAGGTACTACACCATTACAGATGAAAAAGATGAAGATGGGCAAATGCCTAAGAGTAACCAGGGACACAATACACACATGAAGAATTGTAAAAGAATGTCAGAACAAACAGCTGCATTCATGATTCTATTGACGACCGCATTAGACCAAGTCCAAATTGTGATAAACGAATCCATACCAATGCACTGCCAGCACTGAACTTCATGCTGCTGCAATACACTCCGGATGAAATTGTTCTTTGGGTGGACACCACCGTCTAATGGTCAAATTACCATATCGCCAAGTTCGCTACTAGCGGAGGCCCGACGGATAGTTGGGTGGCAAAAGGTCTTGTGGAGGTTCGTTCAACAAGCGGGAGTCTCCAAATTTACAGTTTCGCCTATGCGCTACGTTCTAGTGCATACATCTGATTCCTGGACTGTGCGGTATGCTTAATCATCGCTCCAGAAGACATTCAACCACGGTTAAGAGTTCCAATACCTTCGTCCACTGCACAAGGATGAGACTACGCCATCGCTTGATTGTTCAATAATCGATGGCGCCAGATTCTAAAAACCGAAAGAGAGCTACAAACAGTTTGTTTCAACCTACCCAGGTACATGTCCGCAGGTCAGGAGTTCACGTATTAATTCATGATACAGTGAAGAGAATAGACTCTGTGTTGTAAGTATGAACAAAAGAGCTGTTAAATACATTCGCATACAGTATTTTCTTTTAATTCTTGGAAAAATTAATGCTGAGAGAGTACTTGAAATCAATACTAAGCTAAATTACATAATAGCGAAGGTATATTCAAAGTTTTTGTACCCTCATACCTGATTACAGGTATTAAAATACACAAATGGAATTTTCTTCCTTCAGGGCGTAAACTGAAAGCAAGAGTCAAATGAATATTAATTAAAAAGTTATCTGAATCCGGGATTCAGATAAAATTTTCAGATATTCAGATACCCCGAAGATGGAAACAGTTTCCAATTATGCATTAGAAGCTCATACATCGAATTATACGTGATTAATGACTGCGTTCACATTTAATTATAATAATCCTATTAATGGAAGCAAATAACTCTAGACAACACCGCAATAAACAGATCACAGTGGTCAACTGAAAACTGATGACATTCGGCAATATTTCTCGTGGCAACTTTTCAGATGAATGATCGTCGTGCACGCGCCAATCACACACTATTAAAAGTGGAGCATAACAAATATGGCTTCCACAAATTAGTCCACTTCTTAAATTACTTTTCCTAATGACTCTGGCCGGAAGATTAACCGTGGGATGAGATTTCCTCTACGAAACCTTTGTCGGTTTATGCAGTCTGTATCCAGAAAATTATTTAATAGTTTCTGTTTGCAACAATCAGTCCACCAACCACATTCCGGTTAACTCAATTTTTTTCCTCTCTCTTAATTATTGGTTGTGATTCCTGTATTAGTTTTTCTTTTTCTTTTTTTTTTTCCAGGTGATCCCAAACACGAAATGTATTCAATATTCCACGATAGGGCAGATTTAGGATTTGTACAGAGTTAGAAGCTGTTTAGAAGAAGAAAAAGAACTTTATTTGCATTGCCCATATTTTTAAAACCCTTGATGTTGTCCAATAATATTAATTGGCCACACTTTGATCCATTTACAGCGTGTGAGACTATAGAGGTTAATGAACTATATAGGATAATCTTGATTCATATTCGATCTTTTCTTTGACGATCTCTTTATCATTATGTTTAGACTTAATGTGAGTTCTGAGGCTGAATGTAGGGTATTCTGCGGAAGTGGTAAATTGCACCGATTTGATTATATTATTTGCTCCTTCTCTTCAGAATAGCTAAATAGGCTCAAATTTACGTTTATTTTTAGTTGCAGTGAATAAAAAACTGCCAGTGTAAAATTAAAAAAAATAAGGAACTATATTTAGCGAGTATCAATGCTATCTTGATTGTCTAATAGTTTTATTAGCTGAACTACTTAATGGAACATGCTATAAACATGCCTGGAAGTGTAGTAGAAAGTTAGTCGACGTTCACAGAAGCAGCGTTCATGTGCGGTGCGATGTATGGAAGACACTTACATTGAGTGGACAGAAATCATGGGATACCTACCTAGTAACGGGTAGGCCCACCTTGTGCCTGGATAACGGCATTCACACAGCGAGGCATCGAGTCCACTAGTGCATGAAAGCCTTCCACAGGTATATCCATCCATGCTTGCTGCACCGTTGTCCATAATTCCGTCGCATTCCTGGGTGGAGGATCCAAAGCTCGAACGGACCTTTCCACATCCCAAAGATGCTCCACAGGGCTCATGTCCGGTGAACGAGGAGGCCATTCCATGGTGGTAAAATCCGCGAAACGCTCTTCGAACCATATTCTAGTCACCACGGCTCTGTGGAGATGGACGTTGCATGTCCATCCTTGCAGATGGTCTGCAAGGATGGACATGCAACCTGGACCGTTCAGACATGCATCTAGACGTACCGGAGGTACCAACGTGTGCCAGTTGAACACGCCCCACACTATTACCAACCGTCCACCTGCCTGAACAGTTCCTTGTTGACATGACGGGTGCATAGCTTCGTGCAGTTTCCGCCAAGTACGGACCCTCCCGTCCGCTCGAAATAACTGGAAACGGGACTCATTGGAGCAGCAGACCAGTCTCCAATCATCCAAGATCCAGTGCCAATATTCCTTTGCCCAGTTGAAGCGTAGAGTCATGTGTCGTCGTGTTAGCAATGGGACTCTGGTAGGTCGGCGGTTCTCGTAACCTATTACGGCTAATGATCGCCTGGTGGTCTTGGTGGAGATTCTGGCACTTCCCTCGTTGAAATAGGCGGTGATTTGTGCCACTGTCGCTCTGCTTTTGGCTGAAATAATGTGAGACAGATGTCGACGGCCAAGTTTATCCACCACCTTTCTTCCAACAGGGCAGTCCACGATGTGATGTTATTCCGGAAATGGCGTATTCCCGATATACTCTTGATACCGTCGAACGGGGATAGTGTAATTTCTATACCATCTCCGCGATAGTGTGACCCATGCGTCGGTGACCCACTATCATCCATCTTTCAAAGTCGGTTAACTCACGACGTTTATCCTTATTGATATCGAATTACCGTCTGCGTGAATGCAGTGTACGTATATACCTACAAAGTGGTCGGTTCGTCTACTAGCGAGAGTGGTGACAGCGACGCGTTGCCCAGGAAGCAGGTATCCCATGAATTCTGTCCTTTCAGTACACTAATGTCTGTATACATTTTGATGAGCCCTCGTATATGATTTGCAGTCAACCTATTTCCACGTCATGATCTTGGTTTACTCAGCGAAGATTCTGATCGACGCAATCCTTATCCATATGTAAGAAGCGAAAGAGATCGTTGCACTACGCTTGCCTAGGAGGGCATATACAGAAGCACATGATAGAGAGATGCAGAAGATTATTATGATGTAGTAAATGTAGTTCTCTTTAGGCTTAGGTCTGATGAATATGCTGGCCATTTTACACGTCTTTGTCCAACCCATCATTACTGAAACTGCTGATCAAACCGCACATGTATCTGCGAAAAGAAATGCGACTGTGTTCAAGTCTGAACCAGATTCAAGTTCTTACATATACCTAATGGGATATCGTCCAGAAGGCTGCAATAGTCGTGCAAAGAAAATGCACCACACTGAAGACCAACACACGTGTACTGATTGAAACTGCTCTTAAGTCCAGCATCATGTAGATATTTGTCTTTTTCGAGATTATAATTTGTAAGAAGTATGATTTTTACAGGTCTGAGTGAAAAGGCGAACGGGCACGTCCCCAGGTAATCCAGGGGTATTATTAATTGAGAGCAATGTCCCTTCTGTTTGCACGTTGTCAGGATGGAGATAGTTCTCGTGCAAGATTTGCCACACACCGGAATGTCACATTCCACAGCCAACTAGTCCAAGCATCGCTGTGCACGCTGTTCAACGTTCTCTCCATCACGCGCAGAATTCGCAGTGTGCGCAAACTGTCGCGATCGATGCTGACAGGATGACAGTTTTCCGCCTCACACAGTCACCGATTCACATTAAGGCACTGCTTTGTACAACACGATTAAAACACTATTGCGCATTCTGCAGTGCTACCACGTCGTCAAAGTCTCAAATGTCTGAAAGCACCCTCATAAAATGTGTATAACCAGAGGCAGAAGAAACTTTCCAATATCTTTTAGATCAATTTGTCCAGCCATCCAAAACTTTATTAAAATCGGAAAAATAAATACGGGGCAGTTATTATTTATATTTTCAGGTTGGCTGTCCATTATATTGTAGTTGAACACTACATATTTGTTTTGCTGTGCGCTGATTGGACGAAGGATGCGCAGAAACAAAATAGTTTGTTTTATGCAACAAAATTTATGTATTTATTTATTAGATCTCTCTAGTCTTCTGTAAGAAGCCGAAAATATCGTAGCCACTGCGCTTGCCTAAGAGGGCATGTACAGAAGCACATGACAGAGAGGCTGCAGAAGATTATGACGCAGTTTACTTAAATAACTTAATAGTTTAGTACACAGTATGTAATTTTTCTTATTTAGTACTGAATTTAAGTCAACAAAGAAGTTAAGATAATATTCTGATTTTTTCAATTACAGATAGCGCCTGAATTTTCTTAAATTTCATACTCTTCCATGAAATCTTTGAAACAAGTCTCTGGAAGAGGAAGAAGAAATGCAGCTACGTGCAGAATCTCGATAAAAGACCAACCCTCACACACAGTAAGAAATGAAAGCGAAGGATCTTCAATTTTTTTTAGAGAATTCAATTTGACGCTGGAGTGGAGATGGGTAAATGTTTTTTTGTTTCTGTTCACGCCAGTTATGGCATACAATCGGTAACTGTAAAAAGTGGGACGTTGTACCCATAGATATATCTAGGGGACAACAGATTTTACATCTGATTTTATTAAAAGAAATTGATAACAGCAGTGACTTTCAGTAGAAAGACTTTACCAGGTTTTGTTGCCTCGTCTTCGTGGATGATCTAAGAGCCTTCTTCAAGGCTTTTGCCATCACAGTCCACTGTTCTAAGGGGTGATGGTTTACCTGTTATTTTATAAAACCGATTATTTTTATTCAATTTTATATTAAAAGCTTTGTATTCTATTATTAATTTGGCTTAAGCTTATTCTGTAGCCTTTCAATCCAAATAAATCGTTATATTAAAGACGTAGTAATAGAGTCATAGTAATATCTCATCCTCTGATTGGCTCTCAGGACAGTGGAGTTCTTGACACTTGAACCAAGCGTGCACTGAAAGTTTTAAATGTAGAAAGGACGAATGCACCCTCGGTTAACCAGATTCAATCTTGAGTAGCAATTTTAACTTCAAGCAAAGGTTTTTGTGACTTGAAAGGTTAATGAGATTTGCTTAGCTTTTAGAAAGTTTTGTTTCCAGTGAGTCTTTTTGCTTACGATACCACTCTGCTCATCTTCAAGAGTCGAAGACGGGAAGGGCTGCCAAAATCAGCAAACGAACAAGAGAGAGAGAGAGAGAGAGAGAGAGAGAGAGAGAGAGAGAGAGAGAGAAAGAAAATTGGGGTGGGGAGAAGTTATTTGGTCACTTAAATGCGAGTTTTGTTTTTTTATTATTATTTTTTTCTTCCAGGTTATTTCCATTCGCGATGGCCTGTTTTGATTTGATGAAGCACGTTGTAGCTCATTCGTTTCCTCCTGTCTTTTTCTCTCTATTTTAAAATTAAAATGTTTGCTTTGAAAGTAATAAAAATGTATTACCACCCAATTTACATCGGGGTGTTCTGTGGGTCGATCTACACGTGGCTTTTCTCCCAGGAACATTCTTAAAAGATTCTGCTTTCATCTCGTCAGCACCGTTTCTCTTAAAGCATTTCTTTAACCTTTCGCCATCACCTCACCCGAAGCGTTCACTAACGGTGTGTGGACAAGTAAATAACCTCAGGTAACGTGAAACCAATGAATTTCAATGAAGTAATTACTTTCTCTTTTTCATTTCTGTGTGCAGTGTCAGTTTGTCAAACGAGTCGGTGGTATTGTGCAGTCGCATATTGTTGCATTTTTCGTGTGGTGTTATTTTGAGGAATTGAAATTTTTGCCCACTCCCCCCTCCACACTACTTCTTTTGATTGCTTTTTAAATCTGCAGCAGCCGATAAAGGCTCATTTGTTAAAATATTCAGCTTAACTAGTGCCACATTTTTAATCCTAGATTGAAAGAATGCATTTCTGATGGCAGACGAAGAATGATAAAATAATCTTCTGCTCATATGATGTCGCCATCTTGGGAGAGTATTGTTAATAACAAAAAAAGGTATTGATCTAAATAGAAATAGATTATTTACAGTATCTACATGACACCAACAAATATGAAGTATATTTGAATTGTAAACTCCTCCTACCTGTCCGTCCCTTAGTATAAACAGAAATTTATTTTTATTTATTTATTAACGAAGTGAAGTTTTCTGAAAACTATATTGTTACATTTTTAAATAAACCGATACTGAATACCTTAAATTACAAAAATATCATGCTCCCGGTAAATGTCATCCCGATAATCCGAAATTTCAACAATCCGAAAACAATAAAACGCTACGCTTTAACAGTAATTTAGCACTGTTGCAAATACTGATAAAAAGAACATTATAATTACAAATGCGCCGATTATAAAGTAGCTTTCTTCTTTTCTTTCTGTTATTTTCAACAGCTCTGCATTCTTTGAACACGTGATTTTCAACAACGGGAAAATAAAATTGAACATACATCCAATGAGTATACGCAGCAAATAAAACACCATTATTTTATTAAAACTGACAAATCGGTAATTTTTCACAGTCCCTAAAATATTTCAAGACAGCCCGTTTAATAGAAAGCCAGTAAACTCCTACCACATGTCAAAACAAAGCAGTATTTCTGGTTATTTCGTCGTAAGAATTGTATTAAAGTTCCTGTAATCGCCCAAGTGAAGGCGCACTCAGCGAGGTGTATAAAAGACAGTAAACACGGCTCCTATTGTGTACTAGACAAATAGTTGACAGCTAGCAAGTTGAGTGATAGAGCCATCACCGGGGATTACACTTGACGCTCTGCAACAGTAGAAACCCGCGAGATTACTGTGACCAAGAGTAACCACCCCACAGTCCACTATTTGTAATAGGGAGAGGTCAATAGCTATTGTGCTCGGTTTTGCTACTGCCTTCGGTAACAAATGAGCTAGCGATGCCCAGAACAGCCAGGCTTGAAATGGTGGAGTTGTCCACTCGGACACCCCACCGGCAATCACGTCTGGGTGATAGGGCTCGCGCCTGCGGATGAGAATAGCTACAATGGAATCTATTGTCCGAGAGCGCGAAGCCTGACAGTGCTAATAATGTAGGAGATGTGGCTAGAAGTAGCCCTTTCACAGCACACAGTGACACTTCTGACAACAGCAAAGAAAACCTCGAAGCCTGTCCACTTAAAAGTATGCACGGGAAGACGAAGAGAAAGATAGGGGGAAAAGGAACGAGAGAGGATAATAGACGTTGAAAGAAAGTACGAGAAGACAATGGAGAAATAGAGGTGGAGAAGTGAAAGAGAGAGAGAGATTATGCAGTATTTAGAGCTCATCAAGAAGAGATTTTACAGTACAGTACTGTATTCACAAATGAAGTGTTAAACTTCGCCAAGTGTTAATGACGTGTAAATTAAACGGAAACAAAGGTTACGTTTCTCAAGTTTATAATTTATTTTTCATCATTCTCAATTGTTCAAATTTCCTGGATTTTTATAACAATCGACATTATCTTCTCTGATTTTTATATCGTCTGCGAGATATTTTCAACATGCTAACAGCTAACAATTATTCATTGTTACAATCACCATAGATGCCATGCATCTCGTTCCAACAATGGCGTGTTTGCACGGTTTACACGTACATGTGTAGCGTGACTGGAGAAGCAAGTGAGATAACAGTACTTATAGAATTGTCAGCAAAATTTTATCTCTGAATTTTGCATAGAGTTACCAATGTGTGTTGTGTACACATCTGTTTCGACTATTGAAAAGAATAAAAATGTTTCCTCCTGTATCTTACTAGCTTTGAAAAGAATGAACCGTTAACTTTCCACTAACTGTTTTCATGTGAAAGAAAAAGCTAATAATCTTCAGTTGCTATGTCACTTTCTCGTTCTTGTAATAGAAAAGGGGCATTTGCATCATAAAAGTAGCCTCTCTGGAAGTATCTGTAACGGTTTCGCTCGATAAAAAAATGTATTATGGATGTGCTTATCGTTATTACTTGGAAACCATCCATATTCACCTTTAGCAGTCATTCCGAATGCGTTTTATAGAAAGAGAAGAATAAAATATACAAAAATTTGCATTCAGATACACCACGAAAAACAGAATATTAAAAATTCTCTCCCTCTTCGAATCTAGTGTGCGAATTAACATGCTTCCTCATTCAGGCAGTAAACATTAGGGCAAAGAAAACCTGCGTGACACCTTAACACAGAGAAAAAAAATGTCTTCCCAGGCAGCCACCTTTTTTTTAAAAAAAGGTATTATTAAAATAAACTGTTATTATGGATATCTGTTATCTCGAACCAGTAAAACTAATAATTGAAAAAAAAATTGTGCTGTGGTATTTGGACGATTTATTCAGCTGATAAATTTACGAAACAACAACTTAACAGTCTTCAACAATAACTGCAAATAACGGTATACACCTGATGATTACCATGCGAATAAACGATCAGGATAACCCCGTTTTGTGGTGTTTTGTTATTTGGTACTAACCCCCTTTCTTTTCCTCGAACCTGAGGGAAGTGCAGTGACTATGGGGAAGAGGCTACTGCAGGAGACTCGCGTTATAGAAGCTAAACATACCGATCGGTAGTTTGCTCTGCTCGGTGTTATTAAGACCAAAAATAACCTCCAACCGGAGAATATTTAGCTTCTGAATGCAATTTATTGTGCCCTTCGCTGCACACCTGAGCGGAATAACTAGTTTTACAACAGCCTAAGGGTGATCAGTTCAGCAGGAATATTTAATAAAACCCAATAACGCCACACATCCTGCGTTTATATGGCAAACGCCAGGGAAAAATACAGAATGCGATGAAAGAAACTGGCACACTTCTTGTAGTATTTCCTGATGGCCTCAGGGGGTGATGGAATACAATTGTTAGCTTAGAATGCCCCCGAATGAAGGAGTGTAATTCGATTTCGGTGAATTAGTTTCTTTAAAAGCCTTTCCCTTATGGATTGTTCGTAAATATCGGCACAGACTTGGGCAGGAAGATTGGTTTCTGCAGCTGTTTAAGGTAAACATCCTGTTCACTCTCAAAGTTTGTAAATCGGCTAATTTCGTCTTGGATTAATGACTATAGATTTTGATTATCGCATCGACATCATAAAAATTCATACTTCATCACCACACAATAATAGCAACAACATTTTTATGGGTGTTAAATCGGATAAAACATTAAGCACAACTGAAATTTTTAGGATAGTCATTGCAACGGAATTTCCCATTAGAATTATTAGTATATTTTTGACAAATTCAGGATATTTTATTTTGGCTCTATTACCATCAGTAGTCCAGATGTTCCAATTCGAGCTCTGCAGGGTTCTGAATACGACAAATGTGCACACAAGCGATCTTCTGAGGCAAAAACTTGAACCAGATTCTTGCCTCAAATGATGTCCACTTGATAAGATGAATAGTTGTTGTTGTAGGATATCAGGAGCATCTGTGTGTCTGTTCTTTGGTCGATTTTCTGTTTGCTTTTCGGTAAGATTTCCTATTCTTGACATTTTGTACAATGAGAGTTTAATATTGGTTACTCTTTCCATAGTTACACTGAATTCTATAGTTTTAACTGGCTCGACAACTACACTACCCTACCATCAATACCCGGACAGCTGCATATCTTCAAACAATCTTTATTTACAGAAAAACTAACAACGTTCGCTGAAACCTTTAGCCATTCTGACAGCTTCTAATCCCCGTGGAACATTCTCCACCATTTTTTTTTTTTTCTTTTTTGTAAATGTCCTCTGATATTTTCTGCCATTCAACCTTCACAGGGGCGACCATTTCAGCTCTGTTTTTTGGGCAGTCTCCTCACAGGCACTCCACGATCCAATTCATCTCAAAAGTTCTGTACAGGATTGAGATCACGGCTCCGGGCTGACTAGTCCAACTTTTCGACGCTTATGTCCATTAACCCATCCGTCACCACTCCAACACTATACCTTCCTCGAGGTGCTGCCACAATGTCGGCAAAGCATTACTGTCTAGGACGTCTAAATAGACCTCAGCATTTTTGGGTTTGGCCAAAACCAATAATCTCAGTTAAAACTAAGAAGAACGTCATTCTGTCTCCAACAAACTTCATTGTTGAGTTGATACAGTCAGGCAGGTAGGTTTCTTCGTGCATCCGCCACACCCAAGCACGACCGTTAGACCGATAGACCATGTACAGAAACTTGTCACTCTAAAGCACAGCTTTCCATTGGTACACAGTCCAAGATTGGTGAGCCATATGCAAGCCAGACGGCGTCTGGTATTATTCGGGGTAATTGAGGATGGCTGCTAAACTTTTTTTTTTTTTTTACTGGAAGCTTACCTGTATATGGCCCATACCAGATGGCTCGACCTGAGGTCATTGTTTCATCGGGTCTTGCTTCTTTAAGACTTACATTATGACTTGCCCAATTGTTGCGTGACATAGTCCACTGGCCTCCTAGGAGTTCATCTAGCTCATGATTGGTAGCTTACTGGCTCACCTCTGCTCTATAGCATTTGCAATTAAACTTTATTGTTCATCCATCATGTTATTTGAACATTGAAAGGTAGGATGGGTATTGGCCTTCACTTTTTGTAATTTTAAGGGTACAGGTAGTTCTCGACTTTACGAGTTAATTCGTTCCTAGCTCGCGCTCCTAAAGCGAAAACTCGTAAAGCGGAAATTTATTTCCCCATATACATAAGGTTAAAAACAGGGGTTACGTTCTCAACAATGAAATTAGTTAGCTAATTAGTTTATGCTTAAACAATGATTGATTTATCCAAAGAAACGAAATCGAAGCCTGTAAAATCAAGCAAATTATAATAATAGAGAAATTATTTATGACTTACAAATGTTAAGAATGTTTATTCTTCACCATCATCGACTAAATGCACACTCGTTGATCACTCATTATTGGCTCGGCACTCGTTGGTTTGCTGCACAAGGAGTCTTCCTCTTCAGAAATGTTTCAAGAGGCGTTTGTTTCCAAGATAATCTCTTTCAATTATAAATTTCACGATTGCATACATAAGCATTTTTTAACGGCACACACAAATTGCAACTAACACGATTCGCGTGAAGTAACAAGTTTACGAAGCTTAAAAAAAAAAAGAGGAATGAAGAGAAGATTCTGAAAATTTATTTATGTTTTTTATATGATTGAAGATTCCAGTAAAGGGGAAACACATTTCACCATAATAGACCACACAACAGCCGCAAATTACAGACGTATTATACACGGCGCAATATGACCAAAGTTGCTGATGCGCCTATAATCCTACAACAACCGTGCTTGTCCAGCTTAACACGTGGATACAAATAACTGGACAGTGAGAGGAATCATAAGAAAAAAAACCTAGACATTGAAAATTGTATCATTGAACTATGGCACAACACATTTTCTGACTGTTCCTAAATAAGACACATGTACATCTAGTTTGTTTATGTAAGTATACCATTAAACCAAAACAATTAGAAAATTAGTGGTATTTGGACTCGATATCAATCGGAGCTGTCAAAGACTGGCCTCCCAACCAGATTGTTAAAACAAAATCAGCTTGCTATAAATATCTATCTTATTGATTCATCCATGTTATTAATAAAAACAAACAAGGCCGAATCAATCAAGATTATTAATCACACCTAAGTATCGCTGAGGGGCGAATTAAATTGCTTCGTGCGCCATACCCAGCCTGTAGGCCATAGCTTGTCAGTTTCTGCATTATTAAACTATGTTCCCTTTAATTTTAATCCTGACATAAACAAATACTCGTCATCATCAGTTGCTAGGTAACACAGTGGTACTTTCAGCAGTTGACCAATTAGAGCTTTGCTCGATGACTTGTATTCGTTTATGTCAGGAGTAAAGTTAGAGTGACCAGATTGGAGACAGCAAGCAGTACAAAGTGATACGTTGGAATTCAGCCCCTGAAGCACCAGAATTCCTCCCACCCCCTCCACATATCTGTATGTCCATAGGTTGTAGCATTGATGAAATGGCCAGTTACAGGTCTGGTGTTCTAGATGTTAGATGTGGATGTTGGTATTGTGACACTCTTCTGGAGAACCAGCAGAATTCCAAGAGGCATGTCTAATTGGCATCTTCAGTACCATCTCTTCTTCGGAATAAGATGTTCAGCAAAAAGATGTTCTTCAAGTAGAGTAAAAACAAAGAAGAAGTAAATCTCATTTATTTTATTTTTAAAATAAATATGAATTTATTATTTTAGGCTTGTTCAAGTTTCTGAATTTAGTTTCTGCTTAAAACTCCAATCCGACCGGACTAATGGACGAACCTTTAGAAGGCGCTTGAAGCAAATCGATAATTGGATGCAGGGATTAAAATGGGACATAAGGAAAGAATAAGCCAGGAAGTACTAATAAAAGGATGTGAACTGGCTTAGGCGTTTCTAATATTTCTCAGCTGATTAAGAGTTCTAAATATATTACACTTTTACTTTCGGCGAGTTTCCTTTGATTAAGTAACGCCACAAAGACGGAACTTTGGCGTTTATTAAAGCGGAATTTTATTATTTTCGTTTCTGATCTGCTGGTGGTTTTTGTGACTCACAACGGAAGGAAATCTGTGGGGTTGTTTCATGAGAGCGGTTAACAGCTGGCGTTATGAAAACGCGTGCATGTTTTTAGTGGTAAAGCAAATAGAAATACTCGATTATGAAAGAGAAGACCAGATGCTCACTAATTACCCAACATTTTAAAATTAACAATGATGATTGTCACCAATCATATCACCTTTTTTAAACCAAAGCAATCAGTGCCTGATCCTTTTAATACTAAGCCCCTGAACGCTCCTTTTCAATGCATTTTGAACCCTGTGAAAATGTTATACAGCATCCATAATTTGTATTTTTAGAAGTTTTTTATTGATCAGGATTCCAGGGTGTTTAAGGGACGTGCTACAGTTGGTTTGGTTGTTGTCAAGGGGAAAAAAAAAAAAATAATCGGAGTACCCAGACTAAAAACTAACCGACTATTGTGGCTGAAAATTCTCGAATTTTTCTTTTAGCTCCTATTTTAATAAATATTTAAATTCCACCATCGATCCTTCGTGATTTCAGTGCACAAAAGTTTCCTTGTATTACACTGGTGGCCAAAATAAAAAAAACGTGAACCCCGAGAGGTGGCAGTTCGGTCAGATGATAAACCGACCACGTTGCTTCTTTATGGAGAATGCAAACAGAAAAGCAATTGGGAAGGCCTCATATTAAACAGTCAGGGCAAACAGTGGCAGGCCCAACGGAGACCTAAGGCGGTTGAAAACAGCAGGTCAACCACTTAGCTGCGATCTGCTCCCTAAGTGTCTCTGAAAATGGAAAGTCAATCCGCACGCGAAGCAATCTCGTTCTTAAACAGCGTAACGTAATTACACGTTGGAAATGTAATTATATCTCGTGCAGAGTGCGCGCTGGCAGAAATGGCAAACGCGAGTACACGAGCCCAAGAGTTTTGCGCGTGGAAACCGGGGCGTTTGAAATCATAAGGGACGTTTCCACAACTGCCGCTTGGGGGCCTCGCCGAATGAAACGCAGTGTAACGATAAACACAGGAAAAATTGCTTGTCTGACTAATTCCCCCTTGGTGACATTAATTAAATGAAAGGACTGTTGTCCGGGGAGATTATAGGGGTCCGTTAAAGAAGGTGGTTGTTGGCAAGATGGTAATACACTTAAATCCTACGCGGGGTCGTTGGATAACTTATGTAAAGATATCTGCATGCGAAGTACCATTGATAACAGACAGTTCGGCCCGTTCAGCCAATTGATCGACAAGGCTACCCGACAAATTCAATTACGTCAAGCTTCACAGACAGTTTTATTATGCAAACTACACTTGACTGCTTTATTAAAGAGCTCGTCTTGTCCAGCAGCTGCTATTAAAATCGATCTCTTCTATAGTGATGTCTGCTAGAGTGTTAATCTGCTGTGGGATCTTTAGAACTGATAAAAGGGCAACTGGTGCTACTGGTAATCGGTGGACGGGCACAATAATTCGATACATTTCGCCGTACGTCTGGATTCGACGTTGTTACAAGGAGACTCTTTCCATTAGTGTCATTGCTGTTTGAAATACAGCAGAAATATTTCCAGATATTTTTTAATTAGTTGTAAGATTCTGAAACGTAAGGGGAGGAAAAATAGGGGGAAATATTTACAGTGGATATATTTTTTGCTTATACTACAAGATGGACATGGTCCAGGTCTTCATGACGTAGGGTCACAGGAGTTCACAAGATAGAGTGAATACAAAACACCACCAAATTTAAAAATCTGATAGAGGAGAAATAGAATGACATTAAAAATAAGTGGAAATGGAAAATGGAAGTATTATTTAGAGAATGAAGGCTTACAAGGACTTAAAGTTGGCCTGGGATTAGGGATCATCCACAAAGATCAGCGTATGTTGATATAAAATGCCCCCATATAATACAGGAGATTATTTGCATTCAGAAACATGAACTACTCATCAAATACTTCAACCGACTCCTTATTGCTATACCCCTCTAATTTAAATTTGGTCATCGGTGGCAGCTTGCCACCAAAAGAAGTTCATTGGAATAGAGTATTTGGTTCTGAGATTGGCTGGGCCAGATTAGAAGCAACCGATTCCCTATTTCTTAGGGATTCATCAGGCACGACGATGGACATATCATTATGTCCAGAAACTTGCCATAATTCTTAATTTGGTTACTGGAAAGATGGGCTTACCTTCAACAAATGAAATAACTGACCTCTCCAGAGGTGGTAGTTAAACAGGCTCAAGCCTTACACTGAGGCAAGTCACAAAGCACAGATGTACAAGTATTGTGTACCTTAGAAATAAGCCGGTTTCTTAAACGCTTGGAAGAGGAGTTTTTGCAGAGAACAAAACAGAAATCGCTTTTCATAAAAGCTCTAGCGCATTTCATTGCAAAGTTAGATATGGTCAAATAATAAAAATGTAAAACAGTGCATCTGAAAAACAAAGAATGATTTCGTAAAGTAACAAGACAAAATTACTTCCAGGAGATCCAGATCAATAATTGTTGGTGGTTCTCCAAGGTGGTGTTTTCTTCCCAGCTATATTCGTGGCACTCTTTGTTCCTTTCGTCATCAACATATGTGGCATAATAACTTATGCTTCATGATGTGAAGTTACCCACGAGAATTGATCACGGGGATGATCCATTCAACATTCAAATGCTCATCAACCAGAAGACGGCTGATCTTATAGAACCCCTGCGTCCCTTCGACCTATCCATAAATTCGACAAAATCTTCACAAACAATATTTTCATGGAAACACATCTCATCTCTTTAATATGTAGAATTAAAGAAGGTTCATCTCACTGTAACCTTGGAGTCATTTTTTTTTCACTCCAAGCTTCAAATAAACTTCTCAAAATACCATGCTCCTCTCTTTCTTGTAGATACTTCCTTACCAACACCTTCCCATCAGTTTCGTAAAACTCAGAGATTTGTGGTTCTGCTGCTCTACCACAGTTCAAAGAGTCTACATCGGTGATTATTGACTCTCGTTTGGAAGGTATGGAAATTTCACCTTCCCCAGCTGATAACCACGACAGAGATGGAGCGTAAAAATATTTTATTAAAAACTGTAATTCAAAATAGTCTAATGAAAATCTATACGCTTGTTAATTCTATTTTAATAGTTGAAAGATTCTAGAACTTCTTCTACTGTTATCTCCTTGGGATGGTCGGCCACATTCTTTTGTGGGTATGAGATGGTTTCCATTTCATCCTTTTTAGCTTAGGAGGTAGAAAGAAGTCAGACTGACCCAAATTTGGTAAGCGGGAGAGGAGAGTTGATCTCAGTAGTCCAGACCTTCATGAAATCAAGAACTGGTGTTCTTTGTTGTACGACTACGCATCTGCGCATTTCGCATTTATTGTTCGAAGATTTGTATCAGAAATATTGATCAACTATCTTCATTATTCGTCAGATTTGACTCCTTTCTTTTCCAGAAGTTAAAAATGAATTTGTATAGGAAACGATTTCATATCATCCAAAAGAATATGACCAACCATCACAACTTGGGAATCATTTCGAAAATGTTTTCAACGATTGAAGCAGGTGTACCAAGTATACAGATCTCACGGGAACTATTTTAATCATTTTCATAACAAATTCTTTTTATGAACATATACTTCTTTAAGAACGTTTGTCTCATGGCTTTTCGGATGCCCTGTTTGTAATACTTCTAGAGCAGATGTGTTTACCGTGGTGTAAGTAATATTACAGGAGCAAACAAGGACTGCAAATGGAGTACGTTGAAATCCTACTAGTAATTGGCAAGAAATTCCTGTAAATAACACCTACAGAATATGAGTAATAATATTTCTGGATTTATAACCCACGTTTCATAATGTATAATTATCTTTTTACAGAGAAGAGCGAATTATTCGTGAAAGGGAAAAGCGAAGGTGTAGACGTTGGTTCTCTGCAAATCGTTAAATCGACACCTACTGACGCACAAACTGTAGAAGCGAAAAGAGAAGCTGAAAAGCCAAGTGGTCAATTGCCAGAGTACAGTCATGCAAGGGTTTGAGTTGACTAGTGTTGAAGTCTATTTGATTGCAATATGGGGTGCTTCTTTTGTATCATCTCTATCTTGTAATCTCCGAGATGTCCATATGTGGATATCTCAAAGTATAAACAAAAAGTGTCCAGATGATATGGACCATCAATCAATGTTAATGAATGCCTTATAAGTGAAGCTAAGAATGCTAATATGCAACTCATTATTGCATCATAACTTAAAGAAACATAACAGATACTTGTGTACAGTGAGTAGCGTTGTAGCTCAAGTACAATCATCTTCGCATCTTTCAAGTATTCACAAAGATGGCCGAATGCATGGCGTCATATCAAGAGAGTGCAAAGTTCGTTTAAAAAGTTCCGCCTACTACCATTTCATTAGGTCTAGTCTCCCTTCCCCAAAAGCTTTCATTCTTATCAACCTCTCCTGCAAATGACATCTCACTGTTGCTGCTAATTATGAACTTGGATAAACATTTGTGTTTTCTTGGTAGTTTCCAAAACTATTTTTACCAATAAACTAAGAACAGCAAAACTTTCTGTATTTACTGCTACTTGTTGTGTTCAAATGATTTGTATTGGCACTTTGAAGGCAGGATAAACGCATTAAGTCATATCGAGAGGGAGGGAGGAAGAGCTAGAGAGCGAGAGAGATAGATGCAGAGAAAGTATTCATTTCCTGTCTCTAAATGCAGTTGTGCCTTCTAAATCTCGTCTTGCTGCTTGCGCTTCCGAAATTTTTAATGCAGGTGTTAATTGGAAAACTTTATGCAGTGTCATCCAATTTCCTAATTAATTGTTCTTTTAATTAGTAGTTCCCACGTGAGAACAGAGACCACCAGAATCTGATTCAGTAGCTCTGGAGCCCATGTAGACAGGAAGGGAAGGGGTGAGGGGGGTTGATAACTGGGAGCCAGAGGAAACCAACAGACATAAGTAAACGTTGTGTGTGTCTGTTAATTAAAAGAGTGAAGCCCGGGGCAACTCTTACTTTTCTTGTCTAATTTATGGCAGAGAAGTCATTAGAGAATGTTGTTTATTAAAACAATTATTCCACAATACAAATATGCTGCTACATTACTTGTAAGAGTTTTCAAAGCCAGGAATCAATTGTGGAAGATTTCCGTAACCAATTCCCCCCTCCCCTCCCCTCTCCTCTCCTTAACTTCCCCATCATTCCGCTTTCGCTTCGGCATCTCAGCTTCACTGACGTTCCGCGAGCGAATCAAAAATAAACGACACGTTTTAACGGGGTGACTTTTCAAAGCGCGAGGCGAGTTGAGGAGATCCGCACAAATGAAACTTTGTTGTTCAGAGACAATATTTCTCTCTCGATGTTCTGTTCGTTTAACCGATGACTCCCCCCTCCCCCCAACTCCGTTTCAGTTAGAGAAATGTCTTAAGTTTTAATGAATCTTAAAGTGGGGTGATTTCTTCCAGTCTATCCAAACGCTTGATAAAGTTTGATTTGAAGATATTTCGTAGAAGGTACTTTGAAATTTCCTGTGCCCATTACCAACCTCATCGGGACGATTAATGGAATGATTTTCCGGTTTTATTCGAGGAACTTGGGCCAACCCGTTCTGTTAATAAGAACGCTGGAAGAGTATAGTTCTAATCAGCTACGATTAAAATTCTTAGAAGAAGAATCAAAATCTACACTGGGTGGTAAATTTATTATAGTGAAATTTCTATAGGCTGATCAACAGATTATTTGCTAGATATTTGGCGACGCATTGAGAGCGAGTATGGACAAGACGAATTAAGTGGCTTTGAACGTGCCACATGTGTCGGTGCCAGATGAACTGGCATGTGTATTCGGAAACTGCAACTGTGTCACACGCGAGTCAGTCAGATAACAACATTGGCAACCAAAGGGGCATTTCAGAAAGCGCTACTCTTCGTACTTTATCACGAATGGGATATCGCAGCAGAAAACCGAACCGAGTTCCACTGCTGGCTGCAAAATATAAGATTGTATTGTTTCGGTGGGCTCGGGAACACCAATAAGGAAGGAGTGGAAAAAAGCGTGGTTATCTCACTTAAATCCGTCACTGCCATGTCTGATGAATCCCAGTTTTTGTTGTCGAGAGTACCAAGAATATGAAGAATACAAGATGATTCCATGGGTGCATCCTAGCAGATGTCAACAATGCAGGCCGTTGATGGCGATGTGATGGTGTTGGTGTGTTTTCGTGGTGCTCAATGCCCTCATTAACACCAGGGTTTGATACTTCCCGGCAAGGATTTTCCCATCACTGATATTCCGCCACTATTATAGCTGTTTCACTGGTTATCACCATCTCATTAGTAGAGACAAGCTGCTTTCTTAATAAATTCATATCAAATTGCACAGTTCAGAAAGCAGTAACTCTTCCCACTGGCGAAGAAGTGTCAAAAATTTTCATGATAATGCCAAAACAGGGACCGCACCCCATTGACCATTCTGCGAAGGCCCAGTTATCTAGGTATGCCATAATAACAAACGTACATTCAGTGGACTGCATGAAAAGAAAAATTTTTAATGATGAACAGAGTTGACATTGAAAACTGCAAGCGAGTTCTCAATGTCAACTGTGTACACTTTTGGTAATTTCGGGAACCCTAAATAGCTGCATATCTCACTAAATCCACCACTGCCATGTACAGTACCGTGCTAATCAGGCTGAGATTCTCATATTTATAGATCTTCCATTAATCGTTAGTACATATTTCGGTAATGGAAATGACTACAAAAAGTCACTCAGAATGGTGTTGAGCCACAACGTACACTAATACTGAGTTGGTTCCCAAATTCCAGAACCAACTTGCAGGAATCGGTTATCATTCGTTCAGAAAAGGAATGACTAATTTACGCAGGTTGGATCGATGGTGGAAATCCCTGTCTTATGCTGCACTCCAGAAACTCCCACCAGTGTTGTTTTGTGGAACTGATTTAAGGTAACTGAAAGGCCATGGAAGACTGTAGCTGCATCTTGGTGACAACTGTTTACGAACAACTGTTTAACAATAAGGATCCTGTGAAGTGTAGTCTTTTCATCATGGAAGACACCAATCCCGAGCAGGCAGAAATTGTAGCATGTGCGGTACATGATCTTTCAGGATAGTAGCGTGGATCGCGCCAATGAGATTACAGCTTACGGGGACGAGGGAGGCTCAGGTTGTACAGAGGTAAACACGCCCTTTACCTTTCGGAACAACAGGAAACCTGACTTATAAGCAAACGTTCTGGATGGTATGATTTCTCTGCATAACTAAACGCTCGCATACCTGTTTGCCGCTAAATGGATGAGGGGCAACTCGTCAGACAATATGACATTTTTCCACTGATCAGCAGTCCATGGTCTGTGCTCTCGGCACCAATATATATCAGTCATTGCTAGGTGATATACTCTCTGATTTTTATCATGGAAACAGGTTGTCCACGGCTCTGAATTCTGCATAGATCTGTTCTGTTGTCCTCTGTTGCACTTCGCATTCCAAACTAATGACACCACGCCCATATTTATGATGGTGCATTATTGGCCACTGACACATCGATAAAGATGTCTTGCTCTCTTTCACTCACGTAGACTTTATCTTCAAGACAATTCCTCGTGATAGGCGAGTAAGTTCCACCATTTATGTCGCAGTTTCTCTTGTCAAACGAGTTCCAACGATTATACCCTATATAAAGTTATTGTAATCTGCTCGTTCACCGTCTCCGTCCGTTCGCAAGTGACAACTGGAATCAGAGTGACGGATTTTCATGAAATTTTATATTTGCACCTTTTAAAAATCAGGTGACTGGGATGGACACACCATAATTTTCAATAAATCCCTGTTATTAATTGCTTTTCTGAAAGTCTCTGCACAGCTTAGCGCTTCTGGTGCCAAGCTGTGCAGTAATATAAAATAATTGCTGTAATATAAAATTTCTTCCACAGAGCCGAAGGCCAGAGAACAGTGCATTATGCTCAAGAATATTTCATCATCAGAATTGGAGGAATTTTAAAATTCCTTCAATTCTAACAATGCCTCCCACTTCAGAAAAGCAGAAGCAGCCCTAGAACAAGATGGAACCACCACCGTGCTTGACTTTAAGCACTAAACAATGTGGCACCATTTTTTCTTCAATTGATTGTCTCACATATACTCTATGCTTGGATCAAAAAATTTCAAATTTGGATTTCATCCGTCCACAGAACTTTTTTCCATTCTTTAATTGTCCAACGTTGATAGCTCTTAGCCCACGGTAACAGTTTCTTACGATTTTTTTGGTTTTAATAAGGGTTTTCGAACCGCTACACGACCATGAAGTTCTTCTTGCTTAAGATCATGTAAACACGGGAGTTTCTCTGTTCCTCTTGAATTCATCTCGGATTTCAAGTGTAGTAAGACTGCGTTTAGAAATCAGTGTTATGGTATTATCTTGTCATTTAGGCAAGAGAGAGAGAGAGAGAGAGAGAGAGAGAGAGAGAGAGAGAGAGAGAGAGAGAGAGAGAGAGAGAGAGAGAGAGAGTATATATATATATATATAAAATCGAATTAATCCAAAATAAAAAATAGTCATGAACGATTAGAGCAAATATTTGGGTTCGGCCATAGAGAAGGATTTTTTTTATTGAACTATTTTTAATAGATACGATATGGAATATAAAGTATAAGATTTTTCATTCGCTTGTCAAGAGGTTTCTCCTTTAGGATGAAGTGTGCAGTGGGGGTTAAAATCAATATTTTGAGATTAAAAGTTCTGAAAGGGAACAACAACAACAGAGAACTCGCGGATACTTTCATCAAAGGCAGTACTTCGACTGAAGTTTTCATGGCCCAGAGTCTAATTTAGCTCTCACGTGAATACGAACAACCTCATTCTACACCACACACGTGTATTCGTGTTTGCACGTATATATACGGTGAGTTTTGTCGAAAGGAAGTACAGAATCTTTAAGGAATGCCGTAAGGCATAGAACGCCACCCCACGCAAAGAAAATCTAAATGAGTGTTGTGCGGTGGACATGGTCACATGTCCAATTGATTGCGTCGGTCTGATGTTCGCCGTGTATCTGAGGCACGGTAACAACCTCTGGGGCACAGATCGGCCGCCGAACACGAATAAATTGTCAGTTTTGCGTGTAGTAATCGTTAGACCATAACTTACTGCAGAGGGGGAAGGGCACAATGAATCCGTGTATTCCAACGGTGTCGGGCAATGGCGTGCGTGTAGCTGCGACATTCCGCAGAGATTTCAAATGGTCTGGGAGCGGCAGGCATCATTAGAGGACGCATGACTGCTGTTTCTCATACCACACTTCCTGTGATTTCCTGGACGGACCGGGTTTCATAAAAGGAGTATAAACAACTTCTCACTGTGCACACACAAACTTTACGCTAATAGATCGATACACATCGTGACAGCTACTAACAGGCTGGCGAGATTCAAACCACTGGGAAATTCCATACAAAATAATGCCAAGTTTGAAGTAACCAATTGCTACGTATATAATGATATGCAGAGTTTTGTTTAAGTTGGTTTGAAAAGTTGATAATTTAATAGTTTGACTTATCAAATATATTAAGATATGATTTATTTGCTAATATTTAATAAATATACAGTATATTTTCAGAAACCAACAACCGAGTCTCCATTCTAGGAATAGAAACTGACTTTTGTGGAACTGGATGTCAGCAAGTGATAGACTGTAGATCTACTTAAAGACTGGACAACTTTCAAAAACACAATATGCTTGGGCTAAGTGCAAAATATCCATATCCAGCAGGAATTCGTGTGACATTGTTATTCCACTCTCATGGATGAAAACCCGATTTCAGAAATCTTTGTCGTTATATGAAGGGTGAAAGAGGTCACAATACTCTCATACGCATTAAGATCTAAGATACCTTCTCTGGGAGTAGTATGAAAACGATACAGCGCTTGTATCGTGTGGGGAACTTGACCTAAGTATTTTTCTTTTCCTATTATTTTCTTATTCAGACCAATTTTTGTGGGACCCTTCAGTTATGGCCAATGTCTTCCACAGAAATATTCATCAAAGACCAGCAACACTCCAGATACTACATAAATTTTACATTTATTGTAAATTTTAGTTACAGCTCCAAGAGAGGTTTTCAACAAGTAACCAGACGTCCATAAAAATTCTAATCCATCCTTGACCAAAGGCGGATCCGGCCTTAAATATTTCCTTTTCTGCAGGGGAAGAGAGAAGAAGTGACGACACAGGAAAACCCTTTCTTCAAGAAGAAAAAAAATAACTACAATAATAATGTTCTTTGATTTGCTGCTTATGCCCATGAACTCCTTTCCAACTCTTGAAGTTTTCCCGAAATTGATCAGCAATTTTTGCATAGGGATTTTGTACCGGACAATGGTACCACTGGTTAGGTGGATCTAGTACCACTCACAGTATGACACTGGCAATGTTCCAATCGGAAGCATATTTCAAATGGAACAATTTCTTTAACTGCTGTGTACGACACGAAGAAAGTTTGTTACCATCACACTCCACGTGGAGACGTTCTAAAATGAGCCGTTATTATCGAACATCCTTGGCATAGTGCTGCTTGTTGATGGTATTTAGATGTATGCACTAATAGTTGATGCTTTCAACAGCATCTACGCACTTTAAAATCCATGATTAAGGGCAGTCAATAAAAGCGTGTCTGATACTTTTGGCAGGATAGTAAATATTTGTCACATTGCTGTCTACAAGTTTCCTTTATTTTTAAAGTATATTTTCTCGTTTAATAGAGTAGGAAATACACTGAAGTAAGAGAGAAAGAAAGAGGAAAAAAATACTTTTACTGTTCTTTCCGTCTGTGCTGTAGTTTTGATTTCCTTTTATTCTAACAAGTTTTTCTTATTATTGGCTGTCTAATATCAGATCCAATTTAACGATCCGGTGTGACTGGTTACGAGTGAATAAGGGCGCGAGATAATTCGAAGTTCCCTCGAAAAGTATCATCCCTTTATTCAAATCAAGCAATCGAGTTATTCTCGCTTTGTGACACGCATTGGGCAGCATTTCCTTCAGATGCCTGGTGCATCATCATCTCGACTTTTTCACTCTCTCTCCCTCTGTATTTCTCTTTCTCTCGGTTGCTACGTATCGGTGATATATCAAATAACGGAGCCACTGTCAGAGATCGGATGACCATGTACAACACACTGAACACCCAGTAGAGGGTTGACAGCGCTGAAAGCAGCCTCTGATGACAGGTTGTAAAGTGATGCCGGAGCTCACTAAGCCCAGAGTACAGTTTGAGCTGGAGGATGCTGTTCTCACCGCCCAGATCCCTAAGGACCGACATGATCGCCGTAACAGTAACAAGGCAACTGCTCGACTAACGAGCTTTGTTAAGGCCCCTGTTCTCCTGGGCTGACAGCTTCAGACAAGCCTTGCAATTCCGTATTCCAAAGGTGCTATTACGTTCTTGACATGCAAACCAGATTTAGGCATTAGCTTTCAAAACAGCGCTGATAACATGTTTCTGACTTTCATCTTGATGGCTCAATAGCTGTTTCGCTCCCTTGTAAGGCTTAAATAGAAAAGTGCCGGACTGCTGTAACACGATACTTAACAACGGAACCTTAATGAACCAAAAGACATGTAAGAAATAGGGAAGTTTCTGGAGAACGGTTAATTGATCAAGTTTAGTTATTTTGGCTTCATTACCCAATCACAATTTTTCCCCTTTCCTGCGCGTAACTAGGACAGAAGGCGTGTGCTTTGAACTGATCCCATTTTTACGTTTTCTTTTCTTAGTTAGTTGTTCATATACAGAACACGCAGTTCTTTTACTTTCCATACCTTTCTTTCTCGCTCCTTTAACATTACAATTCTTTTTAAATCTACTTATTCTTCCCAGAACTTTCCTCTTCTCCTCTGGATTATCCCTGAGAGTTGTATAATAAAAATATACATATTAAATCCTTGAATACATGTTAAGTCTTCGAATCTCGCATCCACAAAGCTAAATCTTGTATCATTCGAAAAATCTCAACCAGGAATCTACTCCATGATATAACCAGAATTTAAAACTTAATCTTTAAATACAAAATTAAGTAACTGACGGATGCGTTCTCGAATGATTAGCTGACACTGTAAATCAGCAATTGAGGTGATGCATCAAAAAATCAGGCTATAATGAACCGATTACTGTCATACACTGTGCTGCCACTTTATTAGGTACACCTCCTTTAGCCTTCAAATCAGCCCGAATTCGTCTAGGGATGGATTGAACAAGATGCTGAACACGTTGTGCAGGAATGGAGTTCTGCAGTGGCCCGCTCAGTCCCTAAATCTCAATCCTATTGAAGATCTTTGGGATGAGCTGGAAAGGGATGTTCGCTGCAGGCCTACATCTTCGTCGAATCCCAAGGAACTTCAATAGGATTGAGATTCAGGGACTGTGCGGGCCACTGCAGAACTCCATTCCCGCACAACGTTTTCAGCATCTTGTTCAATCCATCCCTAGACGAATTCAGGCTGTTTTGAAGGCTAAAGGAGGTGTACCTAATAAAGTGGCAGCACAGTGTATGTCTTACTCGTTTGTTTTACAAGTAACATGGGTTCAGATAAGGTGATATTTATTAATCGGTTTTAGAGGAAACAAAACAAAAATGTCATGCATGTTCTGTCGATCTCCTAGATTACTCTGTAATATTAACTGAATGCAATTAGGAAGATGTGAGGAGAAACCAGTTTTCTGTTCTATTAGATATAACGGACATTTATGTTGACATTCTTTGTGAGTGAGCATAAGAAGTTATTGCATTGTAGGGCATCATCATGATCATTGGTGAGCAGGTAACTGTGAATGAAATATGACCAATGCGCAATCTGGCTAGTATGGTTTCTTCCTTTCTGTTTCCTCTCAGGTTGGATTGCCACTGTTTGCGTTCTCTCTTTCTCAATTTCAAAAAGTTTATTATTTGTTTGTTGTTTCCGCATGCATATCCACCGTTCTTTATGGGTTTATTTGATAATGGATTTATGGTCAATACAAGGTGTTCTGAAATTAAGTGAGATCGCATTTAAAGCATTTTTGGCAGCTAAATCTGCTTGTTCGTTTCATGGGATTCCAACGTGTCCGGTAAGCCACCAAAAATTACGAATCGACCACGCTCATTGAATTCTCTTAACTGTGTCCAAGTTTTCTACAGTAGAGGATGCATGGAGGAGGAGTTCTGCTATAGAACATTCACAGCACTTAACGAATCGGTATATGTGATGGACTGAATATATGAGGTTTCTTTTATATTCTATAGGTTAGTAGGATACCATTTATCACTGAGGTGTAAGTACTGCATTAGGAGGGGAGCTATTTGGAGATGGTGGCATTAGACAGACCTACAGCTGTACCAACTTTACTGCCAATCTTGAATCAATCTGTATATCTTATTTTTAAATAAATGATTTGTTTTATTGACTTTATTTTAACAATAATTGCTCATCTTTAATTAAATAATAAAACATTTTCGAAAATGTTTTATTAAAACTTATTTGAAAATGTTTACCAGTAAACGTTAGCAATTAGTATTTATTTTTTAATCCATATGCAAGACACTACTTTAAACCTCAACGATCGATATGATGGGTTATGCTAACTTGCGATATACAAGTGCAGATTAATAAATAACGCACTATAAACTGTAACATTCTTATTATCTGAGATACTGGAACCATACTTCACATACATAAAATACAATCAACTTTGTGAAAAGATTGATCAATGTAAGAACCATCACACCAGCTGCATTTTCTCCAACGTTCTTTTCAGGCAGTGAATACACTTTGGTAAAAATCAAAAGACTGAAGCTTACACCAATCTTTAATGGCAGAAATCAGTTTATACCATGCTCAAACACCTCACCAAGTAGGTATGCCTTCAGTCTACTAAATAAAAAAATCTAATGGGGCAAGGTCAGGGCTATAGGTTTGGTGGGACATTATGCTCCACCCCAGTGGGCGATCTTTGACAGCGTCATCTGAAGATTCACTTCAGGTCTTTTGGTTTTCAGAGCTCGATTAAGCTCTTACATGGATAAACAGTATCTTTCGTTGTTGATGGTTATTCCATTTTCCAAGAAATCGATAAAAAATGATACCATTTTGATCATAGAAGAACGTGGCCATCACTTTTTGTCGATAATTTGCAAATTTTTTGGCTTTTTTGTTTAGAGGTGTTGTTGGTCAGGTGTGACTATTTCATGGATTGTCATTTGATTTGTGGATCATAATGGAAGAGCAATGTTTCATCACGTGTCACGATCCCTTTAAGGCACCCAGGAACGCAAGAAACCGAACCTTTCCAGATCTTCACAGATCTCTTTTCTCGCAGCCATGTCTTGCGTGAGGAGCTTAGGCACCCACCGAGAACAAATTTTTCCGCACCTCAGTCTGTTCGTAATGGTCAAAATACTTCTTTTTGACATTTTCGTAGTTGTTTGGTCATTATGCACCTGTCATTTCGAAGAGCTCATCAATGAGTTCTTCATTTTTTCACTGTTTGTGACAGATGTTGGCCTTACTGCTCTTGGTTTGTCCTTGATGTCGAAATCACCTTCCTGAAGAAGCCTTTGGAGCCAACTCGGGACATTACATCGATCAATCGTTTGGTCTCCATAGACTGTCAGGAGCTTTAGTTGGATAGATCTGGCCGACTGATCACCCGATTTGAACAGGAACTCCATCACACAGCCAGAAACGGTTGCCACTTCGTCCACCCATATCTTGACATCTAAAAACACCAGAAAAAAAATTATATTAAATGTATCAAATGAGTAAATCACAAATTCCCTCCTCTTCCTTATGCACGTACGTGAGTGTGTGAGTAGTTGTGCATTACTTATCGATCTACCCTTGTAATAAAAGGCATACTGTGAACATTAAATCTTGAATATTTGCCAGCCATGAGAATTTTACTGGTGGCCCACACCTCGCTATCACTAATCATGCCTATTAATAGTACTTAAGTGGTATTAATTAGTAGTTACATAAGTTAACAAGATTTAAGACTTCTATGAGGAAAATAAATTAGGAACGTGTTCATTTTTGTATTTTATGGCAACTACCCTGAAGTGGCATATTTGCTGTGGGGAAGAAACAATTCTCAACAAAACGCCAGTTACGTTTCATTTTATTTAAAATAAAAATTAAGAATTTTAAAATAAATAAAACAGCTATTATAAGAAAATCATTAGCTATTTTAACTGCGCTATCAATTTAATTGAAAATATCTTTTGTAAATAAAAATATATCCTTGAATTAATTTATTGCAGCATTTCTCTCCAATTATACGCGAACCATCTGTACCCAGACAATATCCCGGACTTGGAGGGCGTTTCAAAAGTGGAAGAGTCCTGAAGATTTACATCAACCAACAATCAACGAAACTAAGCTTATTTAACTTGTATTTGATATGGAGTACGCTGAAGAAGAGGTTCGCTAGTGAGTAAATGAGGATTTAGTAGGATATGTGGCCATTGCGGAATTGTCCTAATGTCAATATCACTTCCTCTCATAGGTTTCGCTGGAAGCTGGTATCCACAGTTGTAGTTCACGTTTGATCTGTATGAGTTTCTTTATTGATGTTCTTTTTTTACTTCAGATTCTGTGCCCCTTCATAATTACATAATTTTTTAATGGTGCTCTTATAATCCGTGTAAGGAACTAGAGGAAAGGGTTGAGATAAGGAATCAAATTGTTTTGTTGCACGGTCGGTCTGTTCATTTTCTAAAATACTGGATTATTCTGGGATCCAGCAGAAAGTTACTTTTTATAAAAATGTTAATGTATTCTTATCTTGTTATGCAAAGTAATCATTGCAAAGTGGAGTAAGGGCTCTCTGCCCTCACAGTTAGCACGATTAATATTATCAGTCTCCCCCATACCGAATGGAAAATGATTGAATTGGAATCCCATCAGTGACGTAAGGAATTTTTATGGCTTTTTTCACAACGTGACAGTCAATCGGTTTCTTGAGAAGGGTGCATGGTTCGCTCCCAGAGAACCATGCCTGTTCGTTCAAGAAAGGCAAATTGACCACAAAACATGCAAATCAGAGACATTAAATACCAATCTGCTTATAAAACCTCTACTAAGAGCTGTCTATAGCGGATTATACTAATTATTGTTCCATTCATGCAATAATTCTTTCAGTCGAAGATTTACCAGACTTGTCTTCTTAAGAAAGAAACTACTGAAGCTTATGAAGATGTTCCTCTTAATTTGCCTCGACATGCAAGCTCTGTACCGAGGGGAATTCTAAAGACGCTACTGGTTACGTCTCAACGTCAGTGGGCGCATGCTGAATGGTTTTGAGACATTCAAGATGCTTTTCCTGGCCGCGGCATTTATTTGAAGGATATAGATATTTTGTGAGCACAAGGATAGGAGACCAGTTGTCTATCTGAAAGTGTAATTTTCGGTTGTTGTTATGTGGTTTTTAGGCACATCTGCAACCGTATTGTGCCGTATATAATTTATCTAAATTGCGTGCGTTCTGTGGTCAGTTTGATGTTTACTGGACGAAAAACCATGCTGCCCTCGCGTCATCTATGGAATAGGAAGTCACATCTCTTTCTCCCGGTGAGAGGAGGACGGTGATTATACCAACTGCGCTACCCATGAGAGCTGTAATTTTATCTACCCATCATTAAGTTCACGAAAAGCTAACGGTATTTGTAATTAAGATCGGATCATTAGTATAAGTGGATAGTGTTGCTTGTCAAACAGCATCGGGATTGTCCCCCACCCCAACTTCGCGTTTGTATACTCTGTGTCGCAGTACAAACTCTGTAAAGGCCAGAGTTCGTGTAAGTTGTAGTGTTTAATTGTGTTGGTCTGTTGTTGTTCCGGCATGTAGCCGCGAAGCCCTACTGGGACCCCACGTTGTCCTCCAAAACCTACCTAATTCCATCAAGGCAGGATTATCACGTTGCGACGCCAAAAAAAAAAAATAATAAATAAAGCACTTTCAGATGGTCCATCATTACTCTGGAAAAAGGAACATGACAGCAAAGAATGCAATCCTAAAACTGGATCATTAAAACTGGATCGCCTCCCCCAATCATTCCTGAATTGGGGGAGGCGAACTATATTACATAACTCAATAAAAAAAATATCATATAAACGGGTTACTCGAGAACGATCTCATCCAACAATGTATCATATCCCTAAATTGCGCGTGTTCTGTGGTCTAAAACCCCCTTCCCACCCTCGTCTGAGACTGATTACCTCAGCCACCCAGTGAGAAAAATCCAAAAACTTCCTTCTGTCATTGATGGAACTTAAAAAACCAGGAATTTTTCACCCAGTGTGGGGAGGACGCTGATAATGACACCACAATACTGTCCCCCAAGGACCATACTCAATGACATATCGACTGTGGAAAATTGAAAATAAAATACAGAAACTCAAGGAAGAACGAAAATACACGTATATGGAGGCAAAGAAACAGTTAACGCTAATAAATAATATATGCAAATTTAGATTATGCCGAAGTAATACTCTCAGGTGTTTTGCGACAACACAGACTGATATTTCACTCCTTCCTCGAGAATTACACTACATGCCCGCTATCCTGACAAATGTACATGAGTTAAAAAACGAGTCGCTACTCCCACCTAGACATCAGTAGAAGTAGTAGCATCTAAACAAAAACTTTGTCCCACTTAGCAGCACCAGCCTGATATCAGTAGGAAACAGGATGCAAAGGACGTGAAGAAGATGAAACTGCGGATGATCCTCTTTTAGATATCTCTAAGGATGATACGTATACAGGGCACTCTTTATATTCAAGAACGCATAATTAAAACGAAAGCAGCTAAATTAAAATCTTCATCCTTTAGAGGCAGAGAGGGGAATCCACACTACAAAAACAGTAAACTTTTGGGAATGTAATAATGTTCTGAGTAATAATGATTAAATTTTTACAATCGAATTGTCTTGTATTTCGACGAAACACAAGAGGATGTCAAAACGCTTCTTTGTAAACAAACTTATTTGTTCCTGTTTGCAGAACATGTATTTAAAAGCAAAAGATTATCTCATTCTACGGAACTCTACTGCTATCTAAGGGAGAAACAAACAAAAACTGACAGAAACAGAATAGCCCGACCGATGGAGGAATCGCAATCATTGTCGACAAGCGAACTCTTTCATATCAGTTCAGTTGAACACTAAGAGGCGAAAACAATCCGTTTAGCAATGAGATTCCTTCATACAGTCTATTATTTATATTTGATTTTTTAAACAAACATCTGCCAGGCAGACTTGATCTTGTTTCACAAATGCTTCCACATTCCTACTTCTTAGAGACCCTAATGGACAAGATCCTCTGGAGGCAGTGCAAGAATTAATGAACCAGATCGCATTATTGAATGTGTTTGAATTGAATACTGAAAGGTCATTGTTGTTTACCTTTCTGTATTAAATGTGAGAATCAACACCCACTGTCATATGCCCTCCAGTACATTTTCTGCAATCAATCTGTCCGTGTGGACAGGTTGATTGCAGAAAATTGATTGCATGGTTCTCGCCCTTCCCCAATATTTGGGGAGGGGGAGGGAACCATGCCACCCACATAGAAATTCACGATAGGAATTTGACCAAATGGATTATAAACATATTCATTCAACTTACAGAATCTCATCCTGATACAACCAAACAGGAACCAATTGCTGATGCTGTGACTTGCATTACAGGTGTATTATCTGGTCTTCTACAGAACTCTGTAGAAAGCCAGAAGTGTGTGTGTTGTTATGTCTAATTGTTTCTGGCCACTTTGTTTTCTGCATTTTAACATACGCATGGATATGTTTGTTAACATGAAGTACTGGTCGGAACTTTAAGAAATGGCTGTAAAAGGCGTAGGTATGTGTGTGTGTGTGTTTGGCAGAGGTCCGACAATTGGAGAAAAAGCAGAAGATGGAACAGTCAACTTCTGTTTTCTTTTTTAAATACTTCTAGTGCAAATATTTGGAATGCTGAAATGCATTCTTCATGATCCACGAGAAGAGCTTCATTTCCTTCAGAAAAAAAAAAAAAAAATTATGATAAGATTTTATTGTCGATCTTCGGTCACTGTAGTTATGATAGCAATGATAAATCACGTGAGCCCAAATTTCCTCGGACCCGCAAGAACAAAAATGTGAGCTGACAATGCTGAATTGATATAATTTTAAATTTAGGGATCCGTGACATCAGCGATTAAGAATGAAGAATAAAGACCACGGCTGAACATTTTCTTAATATCCCTGCCAGTGGCAAAGGTAAACATCTGGTATAAAGTTTCGTGTCCAGTGTGGGTGGTATCCCATCTGGTTTTGCAGATGTTTTCAAATTTATCTGGGATAAAATATTCGAAAAATGAAGGTTCTCTCAACAATATTAGAATACACTTTCAGACCCAGTCGCTATTGCTAATCCTCTAGGAGAGGCATTTGCCAGATTCTCCAGAGTTCCTGGTTTCGAGAGGCAAGATGAGAAACACGCTCAACTTTTACACAAGCGATATTGAGCCTTATGACTTGCCATCCATTACTACTTCTGGGACAACCACAAATTTAGTTATGGAAAAGTGGTTGTCTTGGAGGATAAAAGACTTCACAATGGTTATGTCTTTTACCCATCAAGGACAGATCAAAGTATGGAAAACTTTAGGGAAAAATATGTATAAAGTAATATTAGTCCTCTCAGTGAAAAGAGAAGACGAGAGGGTGAATTCTTTAACTTCTCCAACCTAATGGAATGCGCAAGTAAAAACAAATACAAGCAGTACTGGAAGTAACGTGGTATTGGCCAAAACTGGGGACGATTTTATGATCTTCCGAAGATCCACAGACCATAAGTTCTTTTACCCAATAATTTATTTGGAGTATTTGAGCTAAAAATCTGGGCACCACTTCCCGGAGACACTTCAACAAGGCAAGAAATGTCTTCGCGTTAGGGCAGCTCTTAACGGGGTGAATTGATTCCCCGACTGTATTCCCACTAATTACTGGAACTAAGAAGGCAAGAAGAGAGCTCCCACACTGTCCCAGGTAGCATCAATTTGGTTTTAAAGCAGGCTGCAGTACAGAAGATGCTATCCACAGATTAATCTCTCTAGCTACCCAGACAGAATCTAAATACTCTCTAGCCATAATGGTGGACTTTGCGGGGGCCTTCGACCGACTATGGTGGCCCAGCATACTTCAAAGACTTCGGCAGGCCAAGACGTCCAGCAGTCTATAACAGTATAAAGTCCTACCTCAGCAATAGAACAGTGCAGGTAACCAACAAATACCAAACAGTCACCAGGAATATACTGCGAGGCTGTCCTCAGGGCTCTGTTCTTGGGCCATTTCTTTGGTCCATTGTCTTGGACGAGTTCCTGGGGATGGATCTCGGCGAGGTCAAGCCCCTGGCCTTTGCTGATGATCTCGTACTGGTTGTTCATTCTGGTACAAAAGCCACATTGGAAGTACAAGCCAACTTTGCACTGGGAAAACTTCAAGACTGGGCTGCCATGCACAAATTAACAATCTCCAGTGAAAAAACAAAGTCAATCCTTCTAAAAGGAAAGCTCCAAATCCGACGGCCACCAGTGATGAAAATTAACAACACCCCAATCCGTCTCTACACAGAAATCAAGTATCTGGGCCTGTATCTAGACGCCAAATTATCCTTCCACCCCCACTTAAAATACCTGTCAGCTAAAATCCGAAAATACACTGCAATGATAAGGCGGATTAGTAGAGCAGATTGGGGCCTAAAGAATAAAGCTCTATCATTAATATATAAGATTGTGTGCTATGGAGCCTCCATCTGGTGTGAAAAGGCAATCCTGGAAAGGAACAAGCGCAAGCTTGATTCCATTCAAAGATTTATGTTATTATCGGTTACCAGGGGGTGCTGTACTGTCAGCACCCCTGCATTACAAGTCATTACAGGATACTTACCTCTCTATCTTGAAGTTGTCAAGAGGGGTCTCTTCCAGCGCCTGAAGAAGGGAATCCCAACGCGATTGTTAAACCTGCAATTGAACCAGGCAAATGACCCTAAGAAGGAAAGAATAAAAATTGCAGACCACCTACAAAACCTCTGGCAAGAAACATGGGACACAACGCCTAAAGGAGCAATCACCAAAAGGTTTATTCCCTCAATTAGTCGTACTTCCCCAAAGCCTCCTCCCTGGTACTCGCCTGGATTGCAAGTCACCTTCCTGCTTACAGGCCATGGACCGTTCCAGCAAAAACTAACAGCCATGGAAATAGAAAATAACCCATATTGCCACTGTGGTGAAGAGGAGTCTGGGAACACCTTATGTACGAGTGTCTCACTTACGACAACGCCAGACTTCAATTTCTCACATAGATTCAAGGAAACCCCCGCAATCAGGAGTCAACTTGACTTCAAGAAGAGGCCACATACCTAGCCTTAACACGCTACGCCCAGGCTGTTTTCACTTGTAGAAGAGCAAGACTTGCGGAATTCAGGGCAGAACAGAATAACGTGCCACCCCTGCGATCCCCTACTGGGATAGGATAATGCAATTTACCCTGGGTGCAGGATACTCACAGGAGCACCTGCTCCTGTAACTTTCAACTCCCTTCTCCATCCTCTTCCTTAGAGTGGACTGCCTTCCCTCTTTGGTCCACTCCAACTACTGTTCCCCACATTTGACCTCTTCTTCGTCTCTTACTCCCCCGTATGCTCTATCTTTTTATTTTATTTTACTTATTTTTTTTTTACAGCCTCAATTTTTTTTTCACTTTTCATTTTTTTATTTTATTATTATTTATTTATTAATTTTCTTTTAATATTTTTTTATTTTATTATTATTTATTTATTAATTTTCTTTTAATATTTTTTTATTTTATTTTATTATTTTTTATTTATTTTATTATTTATTTATTAATTTTCTTTTAATAATTTTTATTTATTTTTTTTATTTATGTTTTTATTATTATTATTTTTTTTATGGCTTCTGTCAGGAAGCTTAGGCAACCCTGGCAGAGGCAGCCAGAGTATAATGGGCAGCCTGGCTCACCTCCCAGTGGTTGTGGCTGGCAACGTGGAGTCCCAGTAGGGGCCCCGCGGCCAAGCAGCCAGACACAACAACAGAACAAAGCACAATACTACATTAACCAGACACTACACTTTTTCTGGCTGTGCAGTAGTTCTGCATTTCATCACAGAGTACATATGGTGCAGATGTGGGAAACCACCGGTGGCGCCTGAACCTAAATACTATGCCACTATGTCCCAGGTAGAGCCCGCATGTGCTCTTATACATTGTACATTTGGTTCCTCGTACCGCAGTCTGTCAATTTCACGCCCTAATGAAGCATGCTTCGTTAATAAGCAGAAAACAATTTGGAAATGGAAGAAAACCTCTGACCATGATGATGCGACTTAAAAGAAAGCCAGAGCTATATTACTCCAGCTTCAGAGAAAATCCCATTACAACATTGTATATAATAAGCTACTGTAACAAGATATAGAAGAATTAGGCTGATGGGCTGAGAAATGGCAGTTGAAATTTAACATTGGCAAATGCAAGGCATATGGATAGCAGTAATCCCAGAGTAATTTATCGACTGTGTGGTACTACACTCAAGATAGTGGAATCCTCCAGGAGTATGAATCTTCTCGGTTAAGACTCATACTCCTGCATATGCAGTGAATATACATATATTGGAGATTTAATCCCGAGATGCCTGCCATTTTGCATTTTTTGTTTTTAATGTTATTACAAAAGAATCTAAATTACTAGAATTAACTTTATAATATGGATAAGTCATAGAATCAATTTAAAATAAACTACAGAAACTAAAGAGATAACCTTTGATCCTTTGAAAAAAAATTATATGAATAAATATTAAAATATGAAATTTAAAACAAGATTACAAGTTATAATTTGTTTGAATTTCAAAAAATGGCTATGAAGTTTAATGATTTAAATAAAACTAATTAAAAAATCAAGAAGAACAATGTGTCTGTATTTATCACTAAAAATACAGACATTCTCTTTTGAAATTCCAAAGCCATAACTCAGTATACATCCAGAATCGGACACATGTTAATATAAACTACCCCCCCCCCTCCACCACACACTTTTTTTTAAGTCCCACGTCGATCCTGTAAGACATTTTTTTTTCATAATAATTATTAAGCTCGTAGCATGAAAAAAAACATCCATGTGATATTTGGCAAGACTCGATTCAGTATCTCCAAAGTTGGTACTCCATTGCTGCTGCTTAAGATCCTCCTGGAAAACTCATTCAAATCCGAAATGTATTCACTAAATTTTAATCTTAATATATCCATCCATCCTATTTCCCCTATCCGCCTCAAAAACAAAAGCTACTGCTTCTGGGAAGCGCCAGGAAATCTAACCCATCATCTCAATCAATGGTTGACAAATTCAATGTTCAGAGCATCATGACCAGAAATCGAGAGATGGGATTGGGCAGTCTCACTAAAATATGGCTTCGAGGTTTAAAATTCTGTGTCATCACTTTTTTGTAAATATTTCAGGCATATTTTAACAGTTTCAACTGGTAAGATATGCATCATCATCTTCTCAGCAATAAAGAGTGGGTAAAAATAAGATCGTGCACGATTTCGCAACCATATGCCCACTTTTCGACCATCTGAATTTGATACTTAAATCTTAAAATTGAACGAACAAATGAAAAATTTGATTTCTGATTATATTACTGAATTCTGAAACTACAACATGGTGTTTCATTCCACTTTCTCGGGCTGAAAAAGCAACTATACTGAGGCAGCTACAAGTGTAATAGTATTGTGAACACCAACTGCGACACTAAAGCTGCACTTTAAGAACTAAACAGAGGAAATTCTTCACCTAAATTTAAAAAAAAAAAAAAATTGCCTTCATAGATTACAGGATTTTAAAATTATAATTTTGTTTTTTTATAGACGCAATGTAGAGTAATAAAAGTAAGGCTCTATTTTAATGATTTAAAAGAAGGAATAATGAATCTAAAAGAAACATGAAAAAACACTGTTTTTTTCTCTTTGGAAATCTAAAATTGCAAACCTACTCATCTTTTGTCTGAGGCTAAAAGTGATTTCACCATAGGACTGATGGAGACCAAAGCTTTCATTTGAGCTTCCACCGGTGGCTGAGGATGGTACTTTAACCTCAATAGATGAAGGTCCTTGATCTTTATAGCTGTGGAAAGACAGTGGATGCAATGATCAGGATCCAGTTAATTAAGTTTGCCAGTCCGTGCAGGGGTGAGGAGTTCACATACCAGAAAAGATTCGAGAAATATGCAAATCAGCTCATGCATATTTCAACATTAATAAACAGCAAAGGAAGTTGTAATCGGAGTTCGATTTCTTCCTACGCCCAGGCAAACTAACAATGACAATGTACACCCTATGAAGAGGACTGTTTAAGAGTGCTGTTAGTACCGAACCTCATCTCGTAACTCATATGGGGTTTGATGATTCCCCCCAGGCATGAACCATTTAAAATGATCCTATCTATGATCTGTGTGAAGTCAAGGGACTCGTTACCACTGTAGAGTATTACTGATATTTTGAAGAGAATTATAAGCTAAAATATCCAAACAAAAAGGTAGGATTACACAAAATTAAAACGGCATATGTATCATTAAACTGCTCGTGATTGCACAGAGCACAATTGATGAAATTACAGGCCGTGCATCCTCTTTATCAGATGATGTTCCATGTGACTTGTTTCTATTGTACGAGATAAAAACATCAAAGGGGCATGACTTTGGGTCAAATGCCATACTGAATAAAGTAGTTGTAGATAATATCAAGAGGATGTCTGAAGCAGTTTTCGAATTAGTGTCTAAAAAGAGCGCTCCCTCCCCGTTAGTAATGCTATTTTGAGCCAGAAGGAGGTAACTTGGAAGGCTTAGGACGTTTTACACCGAGCGGACTCTTTATCAGGTACACCTACCGTTTTCACGAATGAAGCCCTCTTTCAGTATCAACATCATGTGCTCATACTATGAGAGCACGTAATACTGATGCTGAAGATCAGCAGATAATTGAAGACACAGTATGCTGCTAATGTAGAGTTTTAGGCGCATCAGCAGCTTGGGACATTCTGCGCCGTACATCATATATCTGTAAATTGAGTGTGTTCCGAAATCGATTTGCTATTTGCAGGACGGTATCAAGTATCAACTGTGTTATTCACGAGGGCGACACGTTGGTATCAGTTCAATAACACTTAGAAGCCACACGTTATCTGAAAATGGTTTCCGACCAGGCGCATCTTTCCAAGGATGTCTATCCATCTACGAATGAATTCTTCGAGCAGGATGGCATTAGGTCAGAATTGTGCAGAACTGGTTCCAGGTACATGAGAGTAAATTCGGCCTACAGTGAAAAACCTTCCCACTCAAAAAAAAAATGTCAGTTCAGTCGAGCATTTTCGAGTTGAAGTAGAACGAGCTTTTAGGAGTGGAGCTCTGAAACGGCTTAGTTTGCAGCAACTTTGAAAAAAAACAAACAGTAAGTCAACAAGGGACAACATCAATATAGCAAGCTCTTGACATTTCATTGAGCCAACGCTGAAACACGGCTATTCTAAGATTTAAAGGCGAACCTACTCGCTATTAGCAGTGTGCCTAATAAAGTGGCCACTCAGTATATATATATCAAGCCAGTAGTTTTTCTTACGACTACGATGTATACTGAGTGGACAGAAATCATGGGATACCTACCTAGTAACGATTAGGCCCACTGTTCACCCGAATACGGGCACTCACACGGCGCGGCATTGAGTCCACTAGTTCACGAAAGCGTTCCACGGGTATTTCTATCCATGCTTGTTGCACCGATACCCATAATTCCGTCGCATTCCCGTGTGAACAATCCAAACGAACGGACCTTTCCACAGCATCTCAAAGATGCTACAAAAGGTTCATGTCCGGTGAACGAGGAGGCCATTCCATGGTGGTAAAATCTGCGCAATGCTCTTTGAACCATGTTTTAGTCACGAGGGCTCTATGGGGAGGCGCATTGCCCTGCTGAAAGAGTCCATTGCCCTATGGGTGCACGATGACCATGAAGGGATGCAGATGGTCTGCATAGGATGGACACGTAACCTGAACCATTCAGAAATACATATAGATGTACCAGATGTCCCAACGTGTGCCAGTTGAACACGCCCTAGATCATTACCGACTGTCCACCTGCCTAAACAGCTCCTTGTTGACATGACGGGTGCATAGCTTCATGCGGTTTCCGCCAGATACCTGTCCGCTCGAAATAAGTGGAAACAGGACTCTTCAGACCAGGAGACCCATCTCTAGGCATCCAATGTCCAGGGTCGATGTTCTTTCGCCCAGTTGATGCGTAGAGTCCTGTGTCGTGGTTTTAGCAATGGGACTGTGGTGGGTCGGCGCCTCCCATAATCTACTGTGGCTAATGATCGCCTGATGAAGACTTTCTGGCACCTACCTCGATGAAGTGGGCGGTGATTTGTGCCACTGTCGCTCTCCGGTTGGCTGAAACAATGCGAGATGGACATCGACATTGCAAACCAGCTGCACAGGATGCAGGATATCGCGGTTTAGCGTAGCCAGGCGACTCCAAAAGGTGGACTGTTTGCCAGACGGCCAGTACGCTGTGCCCCTTTAACACCTGTCAGAGACACCATTTACAGTGTTGCATCGAACACAAGGACTGGACAGCAGCGCAATGGGTTAAGGTACACTTTACAGATGAGAGTAGATTCAGGTCTTAGCAGCGATTCTGGATGTTCGGTAACCTGGAGAGAGGTTGGCACACGGTATCACCTCGCAAACATCACTGAAAGGGATCGATATGGCGGTTGAGGTGTTCTCGTCTGGGAAAGCGTTATCTTGGATGGACGTACACAACTCCAGATACTGGAAGGCGGTACTGTAACCGGTGCATGCTACTGTACTAAGGTAATCCTTCCCCATATGCATCTGTTCTGAGGTGCCATTGGCCCAGAGTTCGTGTTTATGGATAACGCCCCATCGCACTGCAGCTGTTGACATGCTTTTGGAAAGTTGTTGTTGTTTGGTTTTTAGGAACATTAGCAACTAAGGCCATATTGCTCCGGGGATATACGGTGGTCATTCCCTGACCTTTCCGAATACTCTGTATTTGATGGTCACGGGTTCGAACCCCGGTCTAATCAAGAAGCGTGTGCTACGCACTGCTGCTCCTGCCCACCTGGCTACAGAGACGCCTTTTGGAAAATGAGGACATTGTTCGTATGGATTGGCTTGCCCGTTCCACCGATCTAAATCCCATCAAACACACATGGGACGCTCTGGGAAGACGCCTAGCGGCAGGTCCACACCCACTAGAAAATGTTCACTAGCTGAAGATGGCGCTGACAGAGGAATGGACGATGTTACCGCAAGAACTTATCAACAACATTGTTCTAAGTATGGACAGTCGGTGCAAAGCCTGCATCGGCATTAGGGGTGGCCATATCTCCTACTGAGGATCACCTCTTCCCTTTGTTCCATCTTTGGCAGTGATGCATCTGTATCATGGCAGCCAGTGCTCTGTTGCCATTTTTGAATAAAGTCCCTCTGTACCGTTTTGTTTCCATCATTTCTGTACCTCACGAGGTTCCTTTGGTATGCTTTTCCCATATCCAGGCCACTCCTTGAGAAGCTACAGGTGAAAACCTGACTGGTCCTTAAGTTTTGCATACCAGTGTATAAATGCTTCTCTTTCCCACCGTATGCAGATCTGTGCAAAATTTTGGACGAATTGGCATCGTTTCAGATCATGCTAAATATTAATTAGAAGTATCGAATTATTCAGTGTATCGCGTCGATAAGACTACAAATACTACAATACGCCGCGTTATGACCTTAAAGAGATCGGATTCGAACCTTAAACGGGTTCGAATCCGCCCTTGACCGAACAATTTTTATGGCCGTTTTACGCGCCATTGCCAAGTTATTCCCACTCGGAATAACTTGGCTATTTCATTACTTGGATGTTTATTGGTTATCACACGTGTTTTAACTCGAAGTGTAGTTTCAAGTAAAAACAAAAGATTTAGCTTTAAAGTTAGTGATTGCATTCCTTCAATATAACCACCGCCATTTGCATAACTTTTATTTTTTCGATATCCCTGTTAACCGTAAGTTTATGTGAAGAGGGGTTCCATCGATGTCTGCAATAGATTAGTCTAAGCTAGTTCAAATAAAAATCAAAGAGAGCTCTTCCCTATATAGTATTTGCTAATTAATAATAATAATTTATTTATCCCTATTTTATGTTACACGTTTTTGGGAGATAACAGCAAAAAAGGGAGGGAGAACACATAACCCAATGGCTTTTTAGGTACATTTCTTTGAAGAAGACTTCGTAAATCATCACTACTTATAATTGCATTGTGAACATTTTTACAATTAAATGATGAGAGAGGAGAAAAATGATGAGATGGCTGCGCAGAAATTTACAAACTATTTGCCAACTGCTCCCAGGAGTTGAGTGGAAGGTAATTCGAATCAGACATCCTTTGTGATGTATTCAATTAGCAGTTTACTGAAGTGACATTTTTGATTTCTGCAGGAAGTTTGTTCCAGGTTTTAGCGACTCCCTATTTCATATTTTTCTGACCTATAGCTTTTCTGAAAAGCGGAACCTTAAAGGTTGGCTTCATTTCTTATATTGTACGATATTTCTTTTTCTATGGTTATGAAAAAAGGATCTGGAGAGAGGGAGGAACTCTGGTGTCTTCAAAGTATTGCAAACAAAGATCGCCTCGGCTTTCTGTAGCAGTTGGTAGATGCTGAGGAGTCTCACTTAAGGTTAATTTTAACGTTGACGGATTTTTAGCAGAAATATCAGCCAGCTCGTTCCCTTTGATGCCTGAATGTGCTGGAATCCAGAAAAAGTCCATTCGTTGCTGACGATCTTCAATTTTCAACAGCAAATTCCTGATTTGATTTAAAAAAGGGTGATCCTTATGAGAGAGATTCTGCATTGCTCTAATTGAGCTGAGAGGGTCGGTGTAAACTAAATATTTTGCACATGGGTGGAGACTCAAAATTTTCTAGAGCTAATTGAATTGCATATAATTCCGCTGAAAACTGCTGTAGTCAGGTGGAAGAGAGGCTGATATGATAGCAGAGGGAAACACTGCTGCTGTTCCAACAGTTGAATGAGATTTGGAACCATCAGTATACATCGGTAAGAAGTCAAAATAGTTTTGAATATGGCTAGCGTGGAGTTGTTGCACATTCAGAATCGGTAGACGATTCTTTCCCCATTGGAGAAAATAATTATCGCAGGCCGGTTGAGGAAAGGGAATCCATGGTGGGTGAGAATAATTCTTTCTCTGCTGCCTACTGTGGAGAGGAACATTCCAATTTTGTGCTATTTCAAGGAGCCTGCTGGTCCTTGCTGGGTAAACCTGCTGGTCGTATTTTATTTGGTTTTTTTCTATAGAAATTGCGAAATGGTGGATTAAAGAGATACGGTTGAATGGGGTGAGGAGAACAGTTTCGTATTCTGACTGCATATTTAAGTAGTAACATTTTTCTGCGGAGGTACAGAGAGGGTTCATGGGCTTCAATATATAGAGTATAGGTGGAAGATATCCTATAAGCACCAAGAGCAATCCTCAGTGCATTGTGTTGTACAGGATCGAGCCAGCGCAATACACTCTTTCGGGCAGAATCATAAACTGGGGCACCGTAAACGAGATCTAGTCAGTGCTCCATATAAGAGCAGCAAAGTTGTACGATCTGCTTCCCAAGACTGGGCAGATAGAGCCTTAGCATGTTCAGCTTTTTCAGACATGTAGTACGTATTACTTTAATGTGCTCAAAGAAGTTTAACTTGCTGTCCAGTATCAATCCCAAGAATCTAATTTTGTTGGCAATCGGGATGGTGGAATTTGATATCCGAAGTTCAGGGTCTATATGTAATTTTCGTTGATTGCAAAAGTGGATCGCAACTGTTTTCTGATGGGAAAGCCGATATCCATTGAACTCGCCCATTTTTGAATTTTATTGAGGGACATTTGCAATTGCCGTTCAATAGATCTCATGCTCTGAGAAGGGCAAGAAATGGAGAGATCATCAGCATAAAGATAGGCTTCTACAGTATTTGGAAGTTCTTTTGAAATGGAATCAATTCTAAGGGCAAATAGGGTTGCGCTCAATACCGACCCCTGTGGTACTCCTTCCTGCAAGAATGTAGAAGAAAAGGAGTTTTGGTATCGAACCTGGAACAAAAAAAAAAAAAAAAAAAAACCAAATTATTATTTTAGGGTTGCCCGTAATTAAATACGTTAACCCGTACTTGTGTCTGTAAATTGCGTATGTTCTATGATTCATTTGCCTGTTTTGCTGGACGAAAAAACCCCAGTTACTGGGGAGACAAACCTTGCTATCTACGCCTCAGACCAACTAACTCAGCCACGGAGTGAAAAAAGCCCATTAAAGTTCCTCGCGTCATCGAGGGTATTCGAACCCAGGCCTTTTCCACCCGGTGTTGGGGGGACGGTGACGATACCACTATGCTACCTGCGCAGACATCGAACCTGGAAAGAGTGGCTCCGGAGGAAGTTCCTAAGAAATATAGGCAGATTGCTTCGTAGACCAAGATTATGTAGGTCACTGAGAATGCCATACCGCCAGGTAGTATCAAATGCCTTTTCTATATCAATGGAGACCACGAAAACGTGTTCGTTTTTCACAAAGGCATTGCGAATTTCAAATTCGGCCTTGATCATCAGATCTAGAGAGTACCTATTTTTGCGAAAGCCATGTTGAATTTCAAATGATCCAGGTGAGTCGACTGTGGATCATTTTTTCAAGAATTTTACCAAGGCAACTTGACAGAGATTGGCCTGTAACTATTAGGACTGGAAGGATCTTTTCCAGGTTTCAAAAAGGCCAAAACTGTAGCATGGTGCCAAGAGGTTGGATAAATATTTTCCAGGAAGATCCGGTTAAAGAAGACTAGCAGCATTGTAAGTTTTTCTTATCGAGATGCTGGAGCATCACATAATATATGCCATCTGGCCCAGCTGCACTGTTTTGTGTTGTTCTGATGGCTTGTAAAAGTTCACAATATTCAAGAGGCTGATTATACGGAAGTGATAGTGAGGTTCTAAAGTTGATGGGCCTCTGTTCGGTGGTGGTCTTAATTTTTTTGGAATTTCGGAGTGTAGTTTGATGCAGCTGAGACTTGGGCAAAGGTTTTACCCAAGGCATTCGCTATATCTAGAGGACCAGAGAGTTCTTGCCCATTGTATGAAAAAAAATGGGGAAGGGATGATTGGAAACTTTCCAGAAAGCTGTCTAATTTTCTTCCATATTAATCTGGAGTCGGTATTTCTGTTGATAGAACATGTAAACCGAGTCCAAGAATCTTTCTTGGCTTGCCTGTGAATGAACCGCGCTTTTGCCCTTAGCTTCTTGTAGCTAATTAAATTAGCTGTCGTTGGAAATCGACGGAATAAATTGAATGCTTTATTTTTTTCCTTCTTTGCTTTCCTGCACTCTTCGTTCCACTAGTAGTTGAAGTGCCGTCGGGTTTGGGGGTTTGATAATGGAATTGAGTATTTTGCTACAACTAAAAGACGGGATGTGATATAATCAGTTACTTTATTTATAGGCTGTAGCCGAATAGTTTCTTTGTCCAGAATGATTGCTGATTGAAATTTGGCCCTTTGGCTTTAGAAATTTCAATTTCCTGCAGGGTTGGTCTAATGGTGGTTGTGTAGTGAGCAGGTTACAGACAATTGGAAAGTAGTCATTGCCCATTGGATCATCCATAGCGGACCAATGAATGACTGGAAACAGTATCGGAGAACAAATCGAGAGGTCAATTGCAGAAGTCTGTCCAGTAGGTAATTGTATGTGGGTGTGTGTACGACTATTAAGAATGGTAAGGTTTTGTTTATCTAGTAGTTTCAATCAGTCGGCCCTGTCTATCTAATTTAGAGGATCCCCATAAAGGGTGGTGGCCATTGAAATCCCCTAGCAAGTAGATTGGGGAGGGTAGCTGTATTAAAAGTTCTTCGATATCTTTATAAGAGTAGGTATTGTTTGGTGGGAGATAGACTGAGACTATTGTAAACGCAATCTGAGTAATCAGACGCACGGCAACGGCTTCAATATGGGTTTGAAGAATGATTTGGCTAGAAGGGATCTTTGAGTTAATCAAAATAGCTACACCACCACGAGCAGAATCGGATGTATTCCAATCTCTTCGATAGATTGTGTAGTTTTTTATAGAAACAGAAATTTGAGCAGTTAAATAGGTTTCCTGCAGTCAGAAACCCACTGGAGAGTAGCGTCTAATTAAGTACTGAATGTCGTCGATGTTGCCTCGAAAGCCTCTACAATTCCACTGTAAAATATAAGGCATTATTTGAGTTTAGAAGAAGCTGTACCTGACGTGGCTGTCTTGTGGCGTTCTGGGTTTGGTTTATTTCTTTTTGGAAAGGTGGGGCGACCTGTGTCCATATCTTCTTCTTCTTCTGCAAATATTTCAAGAATCGGATTTCCTGTTTGGATGAGTACTCTTGATCCATCGATGTGTCCTGAATAATCTGTTTTGAAGTTGAACTAGCATTATTTGGAGTAGCAGCAATCACTGGCGAATGAGGATCTTTTGCTAGAATCGTAAGAGGCGTATTACTTGCTTGGTCTGTGTGCTTCAGGATATTGGACTGCTGCTGAGAAAGGACAGCTCGAGCCCAGTCGGAGATTGATATGTTGGATGGAACAGTAACATCAGTTTGCGTGGCTATTGTTTGATATTTTTTTTCAATACTGGCATAGGTACGGTTAGGTATACTAGGTGAAATTAATTTTCTTGCTTCCTGATAACTAACTTTGTTTTCGACTTCATATTTTACAATTTTTTTTTTTTTATTTATTTTATTTTACCCTCGGGTTGAGCAGCCTGAGGGCTCCTGTGCTTTGGTATTGCACTCCTTCCACTGGATGACAAATTAGTGCAGCAGCACTAGATAACAGAACCAGGCACAACTCCTCATGCTTAGAAATGGACAGTGATTGACCGGGTGTTGATCGCTGTAGAGTGTAGACTCTCTCTCTCTCTCTCTCTCTCCCCCTCCCTCCCTCCACAGAGATTTTCCAAGGTGGAGTTCGACTAAATGTCTAGGTGCCACTCAAAACAAGTACATCCGCATACATACATAGTATATCTTTTATCGTGTTTTATTGCTTGCAAGTGAAGCTATATAATTAAAATTTTTTCTTACGCAGAATGCGATGATTGTAAATAGAAAGTGTTTGTATCTATGTATATATTGTAATAAAAATGTATGTAAATAAATAAAAAAAAATAACTTCATCTTCCCCCAGGGCTTTCTGATCCTTCAACGCATGTTCTACCTCATCAGGAAGAATATTGGGTATGTCGTATGTGTTGCTAATTTGCGATCCATCTTCCCCACTGCTGGCATCATTCCCCTGCTCCTTGTATAATTCTCTATAGTAGTCTTCTGCTATTTGAATTATGTCTTCTCTGCTGTTTATAAGTACACCATCGCTATTCTTCAGTTTCAGTATTATTTGTCTTTCTGTATTACTGCTCATGGCTGCTAATTTAAATCCTCTGTTTTCCCTTAATGCTTGTTCTACTTTTCTTGTGTTAAATCTTCTTACGTCCTCTCTGAGTCTCTTTCTAATGGCTTTGCATAACTCAGAATACTCAATTTTTTCCTTGTTAGTGTTTATCTTACTCTTCATTTGTCGTCTTCCGTTCATCATGACAAGTGTTTTTTGACTAGTTTTTTTCTTCTTTGGATTTCTGTTTCCCTATAGGTTTCTTGGGCTTTATCACTTTCAGAAAGTTGTAGTATTCCTCGTCGATATCTTGGTCTGGAGCAGTCTGCAGAAGTTGAAACTTGTTCTTAAGTTCCAGTACATACTGCTTTTTCTCCTGTTCTGTTATCTCAACGACCTTCGTATTATTTACTCCAGTCAGTTTTTTCCTTTTTCTTACATCTATATCAAGTGTGCATCTTACCATTCTGTGATCACTTCCAACATTTACCTTGTTCAGGACGGAATTCAGTCGGTGAATGTTTCTGTACGTTGTGTATTTAATATTATCTGCCTCGATTCCTGTTGTTCTAGCAGTTCTTGCAAGATTGTCCCTTTTCTTTATCATATTACGAATTTTGTTTGATATGAAGGGTGTCAACGTCTATAAAGAAGCCAATCCATATTCCGTATTCGAAACTAAAATTCTTGGAGAATCTTAATTTCATTTTGTTGGTTTCTTATTAGCAATAAGAAACATACAACAGTTGGACTCTAATGAGTGAGCACGTTTTAATTCCCATTACTTTGTGTAATAAGTGTTATCTTACTCTACTTCCCGAACTTCTGCATTTTATTATTGGATACTGGAATATTACTCTTCTCAAAAAGGGAGTGGTGAAATCTGTGAGGTAAATTTACAATCCTGAATGGAAATTTACTTTGGTAGCGTGTTGGAGATTATTATAATAAAATACCTGACAACAGTGTGACAGGATAAGATAGTTTGGTATAATTTTAAAATCCACAAAATGTCACTATGACGTAGCAAAACACTGCTAAGCTAGACCTCAGCGTTATGTACGATTGCTGTTCAGTCTTTAATATAGACTTTATAACGTATCACATATTTCGAACAGCTTTATCGATCAAGTGCAAAATGTGAAGCTTTTCTCGGGGACAGCCAAATTAAGGTTTTTCATCATAAACCAATGATGTTTATTTATAATATGTAATAATTAAGTTGTATATACTTTGGCCCTTTCACAACACTGCATGGTTTTGCGATGCAGCAGTTACGCTGATTAATCCATGAGTTAACTTACTCGCGCTCTGATTTTACTCTGCCTTTATTAGTTTCTTAGACAAGGAAAAAAACGCTGAAAAGGTCATTTGGGGCATTCCCCCCTCCCAAACGAATAACTTCATGTGGCGTGTGTAGTCAAGCGCAGTGTCTCAGGTCAAAGTTATCTTTCCTCTAAACAGTTTAGGATAGATGCAATTGTTTAAAAACAAAAACGTACCAGAAGTGAATAAAAAACTTAAACAAAACATATCAAAGGTGAATAAAAAATATACGAAGCCATGAACATCTTATGACGTATTTTTCATAACTCTTAGCTATCTTCCTTTTGATTTCTTGCTAACTACGTCTTAACTTGAAAATAAAGAAAAAAAATTCGTTGAGAAACGCGACAAAGGAAAAACTGCTCGAGACTTACTCGTGTGCCGCCATCTATCGGCAAATAGTAACACCTGAAATATTTTCTGCGTCGTCATTGAGAAATAAATTTGAGAATGATAATCAAAACCAAAATATTTATAATTACTGATCTATTGATAAAAAAAAAACGAGTCTTTAGAAAGTTGTTTATAGCAAAAAATTAATGATTAATAAATACCTAACTATGAAAATAAAATTAAATTAATTAAATGAGAACAATATTTAAAAAAAAAAAAAATCCCTTTCACGAAACAAAACAGTTTTAGCTTTAAAATGGAATTTAGAAATATTAACTACACTTAAATCTTAGTAAATTTAATTATGTAAAATAAATTAAAGAAAACAAATGCTTTTATAAGAAAAATAATTAACTGGAATTAAATAATTTTTAAAATTTTACATTTATGATACAAGTTAATGAACAAATTGCTCTCTTAAAAAAAGAAAAAAAAAAAAAAAAAAACACAGTAGTAATGTCTTTTAGAAAACTTCTATGATATTAAAGATAACAAATATTGTTAGGCTAAATATTGTTCCCTTACTTTACACTAGATGGAGCCACATGCTGATGCTCTTCAGCAACCACTTCTATGGTAATATGAATACGCTACAAATAAGAGTTAAAAATTCCTATATTTTCTGAAAACGAGTAGCCCAGCTTCATCTTAAAAAGCCTGTCACTGCGAAGTATACGCCGATCATTAAACAATACAAATAAAACCTTCAGAATTTTAAAGTTTTAAAATATTAATAACTATTAATAACAATGCTATTTTCAGATGTACACAAGGTCTATAAACATTTCAATGCAGATTTGTGTCCACCGCATGCATGTAATGGATATAAATCTGCATTATTTTAAGGGATGAGAGATTTCCTATGACACAAAAGGTTGTTAAAGAAACTGATAATAATAATTCTGAACCACAGAATGTTGTTTTAAAATATTTATTCAACAGTTCTTAGTCAAGAGGAAGCTTTCTCCAGTTAAGGTGGAACTTTGTAGCCGCTTAGAAAATTATCAATTGTTCTAACGAAAACAGAAAAAAAAAATTGAAATTATCAGATTAATTTTAAATATAAAAAAAAAGCAATACTTAGGATAAAGATATTCAAAAGATCGAAAATTTAGACCAGAAAGTTTAGGCATTCGAAGAACTATAAAATAATACTAAACAGCAGTGCTGTTTGCTTGAAATGCAAGACTGAGGAAATCCGTAGTGACTTGCAGTGCAATATGAGATTAAAGAAATTTGCATGTAAAACAGCTTGGTACCTTAAGGGTGTACACACTCCGGACTTTTCCCAACTCTTGTACATTACAGATATATTGGAAATATTTCGAATAATAAAACTAATGAAATTAATTTTTCTATTTATACTCCTTGATGATCACAAGGTCACTGAGAAATATCCTCTTAGAAGTTACGTGGGTTTGAACCATGGCCAAGTCAAAGACTGGTATATGTGTGTGTGTGCGCTCGCTAATAGCTGAACAACGTTCTTTTTCCGCCTTCTTCTATCGTTTACCTGATAAGTAGTGGATTCGGGACTGACGAGCATTGTGAAAAAGGATGAAAAGTATATAAAGACATTTTCCCATTGGCATATTTGTTTCAAATTGGGCAAAATTTCGTACTATTGCAGATTTAAGAAATCCAGAAGAAGACCGGTCGGCACATCAGTTAAACAACAGAAATGAAGTTCACTTAGTTACTTATAAAGTGCATAAGGCAAAAGATACTTCATTTATTTACATTAAATAATGTAAATTATTTCTTTAGATGCCGCATCAGTTTACGAGTATCTCTGATAAACAAAACTTCGCGAGAGTTTACCTGCATATAGTAAACACGAAACAGTCATTCATAAAGGTGTCGCCACTGTTACAGAGTTCCCTTTGAAACCTATGCGTTTTGTGCTATACCCGCCAACTGATGAACTTATCACTTCTGGACAGTTGAAGTCCTAGCTTATTTTAAATCTCAAGATATCCTTGGTTCTGTGGGGTGGGGGGGGGAGAAAGGAAGTCTTTACTTTTTATTTTGTTGTTTGTTTTTATTTAATGATAATATTAAATATTCTTTATTTTGTTCCCTATTATTTATATAGACCTCTTTTTTTTCTTATACCCCCACTTACACATCTGACTTAGACTTCCAGATTCAAGGGAACTTCTCAATTACGTATAATTCCCTTCGGAAAGGCTTAATGTTCAAGAACGACAAAAACATACATTAATATATAACATAACATAGTTTATTTATATATATATACACACAACATGATAAAATGATCAAAACTCAGGCACATACTAATATTATCCAAATTTGCCTATGTAGCATCAGATATATATGCAATTAAGTACATTGATTTTGCACTAGAAGGGTTATTTCTTTCTACACAACATAATCAATACCCTTACAAAAACTGCTATAGTTTCTTCTTTCTTCACACATGAACAATAATTACTTAAGATGTTTAGTTAACACTCTTTCTCCTATGAAAATCAAATTCTTACCTTATAAGTTGATTTAGGAATTTCACTCTTAACTTCTGATTTATTTAGTGCCCCCTTTTGCCTTGGGGAATATAGTTGCACAAACTTTCCCTAATCAAGATAAATCGTACAATTAACATCAATTTCTGGACTAATGCTTGTCCCAAGAGTTAGCTACATTCATAAGGCTATTTCTTTCTCTGTATTTCTCTATCCTTCCCTTCCTAAATATATCATACATATATGTTATACAATAACTAATCACAAATTTCTCTCCTTTGCCTTGCTACATATGTCTAATTATACATTAATCAAAACCCATAACTATCATCTCTATATTTATGTATATATTTTTATATTTTTGTACATCCTTCCCTTAACATCTTTCTAAATTTCTACTAATCTGATATTAGAGTTCCTACAGTCCTTTATAGGTAAGTGAGAATACCTTATAACTACTCACTTACCTAATTTTACGAATCTGATTTCTCCGTTTTGGGGCCTTCAGCTTCTTGTCTGGGAATGGCATCATCGTTTGCCAAGGGCATTCATCTCAGGACTTCTAGTTTCTCAATGGGCTGTAGTCACGTCTGGATAGGGCATCACTGTGTCTCTTAAGAATTTATGGACTCGTCTTCGATACTGCTACTTAACCTTCGGTTCAGCTATTCTAGCAGGCTCGGGATTACAACTTTAACTTCTCAGCTCACTTATTGCGCATTGCCTTTATCACTGCCTTCAGATGATGGACTAGGGTTATTTCTTTCCTTGGCCTTTATCACTGCCTTCAGATGATAGACTAGAGTTATTTCTCTCCTTACATTACTTATTTTAACGCTAGCCACTTTCACTACCTTCCTATTACGGACTAGGTTTATTTCTCCTTACACTTCACTCATTTGCATACGGGCCACTACCCTTGCCTTCCGATACGGACTACTCGACTGTTTTCTTCTATCATGAAACTCGTCTAACTTTTCTTAACTTACTGACTGTACTTAAACTTATCTAACGCTTCACTACTCCATTTTAACTTTGTCAGATCTTTCTCAACTGGCTGACAGGACAGGACTTATCTAACCCTACACAACTTAGTAAGTCATTTTCCCACTAACACTGTCAAAAACTCAACTCTGTCTTCTAACTCATTTTAAAAGCACCAACAAAAACTCAACTCTGTCTTTGACTAACTCATATTTACCGACACATATCTCAACTTTCCCTGCCTTTTTCTAACTCATCATCACAAAAACACCAAGAAAACTCAACTCAGTGTCCTCTTGGCTGCGCGCGCTCTCTTTGTTTTCCGAATTTGTGTACCGCCCTTTTGTGTTGGCCCACCTACGCTCAGAAATTTAACCACTCGTACTTCAATATTTAAATTTACATCCCGACTATTCGCTAGTGTGGGTTTTCCATGCTATGTCCATCCCCGTTAGATTCAACCTCCCATTTTAATATCAATATTCCTTTCCCAGGCCCTCTGTTCTCTTTTGAAATAGACGACATTCCTACAGACACCTGTTAATACTTCGCAGTTACCCTAAATTTCTTGGGGTCAAGCTGTTGCAGACTACCAGACGCTAGCCCTATTGTTTTGGACACAGTATTAGTCGTGTGCTCACTTCCTGTTTGTCTCCGATCAAAGGGATGTTCCGACTAATTCCGCTCGCCTTTCAATGTTCTCTCCAGTGACTCTTTTTGTCGCCTATTCACCGATGGCTCTGCTACCCGTTTTAGACCTTCAGATTTGTTTACGGTACTTATAGCTGAGCGTTTATCCATCTGTTGGTAGAAATTTCTTGCAGTAATTCCCATGACTCTCCCATGCCTTCGATTAGCCCCCTCCTTAATTTAATCTCCCCCATATTTTTAACGATCCACTTTGTTCAATTTATTTGATTTGTTATATTTTATTTTTCAATATAACTATTCCTAACGTATCCTTTCTTATTAAATTCTCAGTTTGGGAACTACGATCTGTTATCTTTATATACAATTTACTTGTAAGATTTTACATCTTACAGTTCCTTCCATCTTTCCTAAAAGTTTTAAGGTTTGTCACGCAAATCTACTGTCATTTGTCCTCTCCAGAAGTTTCAACCAGCTTTTCTGGCATCAATCTATTTCACAAACTACCTTGATTACACTCCCCTCCCCGATACCTCTATTTTTTTTCCGACCAAGTCTTTCGAATCGCAGAAAATGTCTAAGGAATCGCATCTATACTCTTTCAAGCCTCTGTACCCTTTTAAGGTCTAGTTTTTGCTTCCACAGAAAAGAGGGGCCTGTGATGTGATATTCTATGATCTTGACAAGGTTCTCATGTTCCAGCTTATTCCATAAATTTGAATTTTGAAATCTGCAATTGTTGTAATAAAACAGCGTTTTCCTGAATCTTGTTTATTATTTTCCCCATAAAGTTCTATCGTATTATGAACTTCTATTATGTTATCTTATTATTTACAGTAATATTATAAACGCTTAGCTAATATTTAGTGGAGTACCACGAGCAACGATTACAGTCTAAACAAGACAGCACATTTCCCACATGCCGAATCAACTTCGGTCTGCTCAGATGGCTCTAAATTCAGGGATCAATGAGGGCAAATGATCTCAGTCCACAATAGGAGTGAGCTGGGCAATTGGAGAAACAAAGTAAGATGGCTTGAAGTATATCTCCATTAGGATAAGGGACATGGAAATTCAAAGACGAGAAGTAGAAGAGAAGTGTTTGGCATGGATGTTAAGAACCGAAGCAAATTTCTTGATGAATCCAATTCCATTGTAAGCATCTTAACTAAATTAGGCACTTCAGGACAGTTATTTGAGAAAATGATTCCTAAATCTTGTACAGTGGTTTTTCTTTTAGGTTTTTGTTCAATGCACAGTATAGTTGAATTTAACGTAATTTTTCCTTAGATCTCTATTGGGTGATTGAAACCGTAAATCTTTGCACTGATCTGTATTTATGCACGATGAGAAAAGTTCTATACCTTCAGTGCAAACAAATAGTTTAACACCCAGTGGGAATTAAATATAAGGCTGATTATTTTAAATATAATTCGTTCGTCGACAGATGGCAGCACCAAACTAATAACTTTTGAAAATACAGTAGTTCTAAACGCTTTCTTTTTGAACTCCAATTTCTGTTGCTGCTCGATTCCTTTTCGCTCTGTTTTATTATAAATATAACTGCAGAACAATATTATTATTTATCCAGAATTATGACGTGTTCAGTAACTTGAAAAATCTAGTAAATTTTGCATAACAGTGACGTGGCCGAGTAGTCAATGGAAAGAGTCCAGGAGCACACACTCCTTGAGTGGTTCAAGCCGGTGACTACTAAATACGCTTCAAGATTGTATTCATGATTTATTGTGAACCCCTTTCACCTGGTGGTCAGTGTGCTGAGCTCAATGAGATATCCAGGACAATATTTATAGTTAAATAAAATTGAGTTATAAATCGCCGAATAACAGCTCGTTATTCGCCTGGGCACTGACTCCACAAGATGTCTGAAGACAACGTTAGGGATCTGCAATGCTGTCTTCAAGGCTTTCCAGTGTTGCAATAGATTACGGATGCGGTCGATACGCCTCGCTTCCCGTTCCAAAACATCTCACAGGTGTTAAAATTGGACTGAGGTCAGGTGAATTCGGAGGTCACTCAAGATGGGTGATGTTTTCACCGTGTTCTTCGAACTGCTGGTGCACAGTACAGTGCCGACGACAAAACGTATTATCGTTTTGGAGGATTCCGTTTCTGTCCGAAAAAAAATGCAACATGGTAGGGTGCACATTGTCTTCTAAGAGCAGCAGGTAGGCCTCACCAGCGAATGGCACCATGAACAGATACATCGTGTTATGGCAACTCCACTGCTTACAGTACAATCTCTGCAGATCCCGACAGAATGCTTTCCTCTCAAGGTTTCACCCGATATAACATCAAGAACACCAAATGGGCTATTTGCACAGCACATACAAGCCATTAACAGATGAGTAAAAAACCAAAATACTAGCATTTCTAGGCGAAATCCAGGCACTGGAAGTGCAAAAACTGATTACTGGAGACCTGATGATTCGATGCCTGGACGAAAGAGACGACCCAGTCATGTTCCTTGGTGGACATAATAATACACCACGCAGAATAGATTGATGAAAACCTCTAAAAGAAACTTCTAAAGAGCCAAAAGAAACAACAAACTGACTCATGAAATCAACAGATTGAATGAGATCCACAAATAAAACATAAGAACATGTCACAACCCGTCTAACATGAAAAAAAAAAAAAAAAAAAAAAAACTCCACCTGGGCAAGGCTTGTAGAGAGAAAATGCAACTCAGACCCATGCGGACTGACCCATAAGGTCATCACTGAGAAGCTGCACCCAGGGGAGGTCTACTCATCCATCCGAGACAGAAATAATGCTGAAACCCTCTCGCGGGAGCAATCAGTTTCCAAGATTCTGGAATTCATTATTCACCAGGATGAGAGTAGAAAAGAATCAAACATCCAAACTGAAATGCGTATTGATGACATCGCCTTTCAAGGAAACCCCTATAAAGGGGTCTCTGATTGACAGGAAATTGAGAGTGCAATAGGTACAAGTATCTCTGGCAAATGTCCATGTCTGGAACAAATTGAAGTCGAGGTCATTAAAAAGGTTTGGAAGTTCTCTTCAGCCATGCTACAAAATCTTTTCAGCTGAGTGACATATACGGCGTGATAGACTCTTCCCCACCATCTGGAAGTGTGCTCATCATAAAATTATGCTTAAGAAAGACAAGCCACAGGATCAATTAGTTACATCCCTCAATCGCCCGCCCTGCTCTTGGAAAAATATTAGTGAAGTTATTGGCTCAGAGATACTCTGCAAACTACCAGGCAAAGGATTTTCCGTACTCCTAGCAATTTGGCTTCAAGAAGGGTCGCTGTGTGAAGGATGCAATCCATACTCCCCTTACTGCACGAAACACAGATATGAAATACGTCCCAGGCTTCTTCACACTTCAAAGGAGCCTTTGACACCCTTTGGTGGCAGCGTTCTGGAGTGCTTCGGAGAGGCCGTGCAACGACTGTGATTTGAATTCTTAAAATGGTTGTCAATGACATAGGAGTTTGTTATTCAGTAGTTCCGGTTCTAGTCCAAATACAATGTAACCATACCTAAAAGAGCAAGTTAGACTTTTAACAGAAGAAGGTATCAGGGATTTGCTCACGGGCCGACCAAGACTGTTTTTTGGGGGGTAGGACGATATAACAACGATGACGTACGTGATTGACAGAGCTGAAATTAAGCTGCAATTTTTTTTTTTTTTTTTTTTTAACTAGCCCTTATATAATATACATACAATTTATCATCATAATATCGGCCGAGGATCGCATAATATGTATAAAAAAAAACCAAAACAAACAAACAATCAGCTAAGATTGAAAAATACAAAATGACATGATTTGCTGACTAACATAATAAGTACCATTAATTTAATCTGTTTGGACAAGTGCGGAAATGATACAGAAAAAAAACAAGTTAATATTCTTTAACCTTTGAGTAGATATTACGATGAATTGGCACTCCCCCTTCTCTTAAGCAATCATTCCAGATCAGCTGTCTGGGGATCCTCATCGACGCTTCGGGATTTGCCGCTGTGGCAGGATGGTAATTTCGCACACTAATCTCCCAACGTAATTCAAAACCTCGGTCTATTACTGTCCTGGACCCCACCCTCCTCCAACATAGACAATCAGAATTCAACTCCTTCCCATCCCAACCCCACTTTCCCTGAACACAGGTTTGTACACATAATTATCGATGTGATAATTATTCAGGGGAACCAGGATAGTGATGGACAGGGGTTTTCCCAAAGGGAACTGACTTCTCCTCGGGAGATTAGTGATATGATCCATTTCCCTCATAACCAATTTTGATTTAAATTTCAATGCCGCAAAAAAGGCTAGGATTATAATATACCACAAAAGACTCAATTTCAAAAAAGGTCCATGTATTGTAATCTTTTTAAAGGTTACATGTATACTGTATATCAATAAATAAAATGCAGTATAAGAGTAAAACACTGTCTACTTTATAAATATACACCTGATGCACTCTTTTTTGGAATAGATGATGGACGATAGATGTCATTTTAATTAAGTGGTCCAAAATGGACCTTTGGAAGCCGCACGAATATGGAACCATAAGATACGAACATTGACCATTCTCTCCAATATTTTACACAAACAGCTAGTCAAAGCAGCAGGAAGGTAATTTTTTGGAAATTCATGATCCTTTCCGGGCTTAGCAAAAGCAAAAATAGTTGTCTTGCGCTGAAACTGCTCTTCAAGGAAAATTCTGTTGTATAGGAGGAGCGGGTGGTCTATGGATTTTAATCATTTTAAAAGATATTTAATCATTTCATAATTGATGTCATCTGGTGTAAGAGCGCTTGCCTTCGAACGGGTGAGAACTCTTTCTAGCTCGTGTACAGTAAATATCGTTTGAAGTAAAATTAAGGGTCTCTTTCTCAGTTTTGTGTTTAAGGACCGGAAACTCAGGGGAGAAAGATATTACAAAAATGTTAGAATACGTTTGCCCAACAGCACGAACTATTGCATTTGAGTCTGCAAAAGTATGTAGATCCATTACACTCCAGAACCAGATGACCGGTGTGTTGTGTATTTTCGCTTAATTTTCGGGATTTTGTCCCAGACTACATTAGAGCTGGTCGCCTGTGTAATAGAAGAAAAGCGGATCTAGGATACCTCTTGGATCTGATATCGGATTTAACGTGGTTTAGCTTAAAGGATATGAAATTATCGGTGGTGGCATATCGTTGGAATAATCTCCAGGTGTTGCTTTGTGCCTTTTATGTTTCTATGCATAGAAACATAAAAGGCACAAAGACAAATTCATGCACAAAAAACATAAATTCCACCATGGTTTGGGAAATAGTGAAAGCGAGTTGAATGTTTTCTGAACTGCAGTTTCATGGACAGTACTTTCTGTGATGTACGTGAGTGCATCATTGACAGGCTCCTGGCGGGCTGTGGTCATGTGAAAACCTGCCAGATGTTAAAAGGTCTTCCAGTCAGCCTGGTCAATCTTCCACAGTCGTAGTGGGAGATACTGTCTCCCACAAATTGTCACGGAAAGTAATCACTTCCATATGGATTGTCCTCTACCTCCCAAGTAAGTGAAGGGAATTAGATAGAAAGATCAATAGCCGAAAATACAGGCAAGCACATAGTAGAAGATACTTATTCCCACATTTAGGAGGGAGAGATCATTGTCAGTGAGCATATGCTCTTTGATGTTGTCTATGGTGGTGCTCTATGATATATACTTCCATTGATGTTAGCACTACTCCACAGAGAGTTGTGTTCATTAAAATCCACAAGAAGAAAGGGAAAGGCAAACGAATTACAAAATCATCATGGTCTTTCTGAAGGATGTAAGTCCCAGGTGACAAATAAATAGAGCAAACTGCTAATAAAACCCCCCACTGTAAGGAGAATTTCTACAGCTTCTCTGCTGGTTGTTAGTAGCAAAGGCTAAAATGGGTCTGGTTGCACACGAGGTTGTTATGTTTGGATTTTTCTAGTGCAAAGGCTGCACACGAGGATATCGACTCCCCCATGAGCAGAGCCATCGACAATTCTATCCTAACTAATAATCGTAACACATGGTAGAGTTTTCATTGCAGGAGTGCCTTGATGTCTTCTGCATTTTGCCAGAATCCACAATAATTCCAATGTAGGAATTAGCCATTACTTGGGCTTCGTGGATCCTTTGGCCCGCTTCCCAAATGCTTAGGAGTTAATTTTCATAATACATAGTACTGGGCGTTTCTTTTTTGGGGAATTATGGACGCTGTCCTGTGTCCATTTCTTCCTCTGCAAAGAGTTCCAAGACTGATTCATGAGATACAGCCTTGATTTCGACATCCTTTTTTTCCCTGTACTGCCTTTGGCGGCTGAGTCTACTGTATTATTATTTTACTGCTCGATTTTTAATGCTGGAGCACAAAGAGATACCGATACTGAAGGTCGCAGCTGACTGAGTTTTCTGTGAAGATTTTTCTGAACTCAGTAAATAGCAGGCGATGGGCGTAAATGACTCTTTTGGTAGAATGGTCATTTCCGTTTGAGTTCCAATAGAACATTTCTTGGCAAACTTTTCAGTATATGTTGTCTTATTTCTAATTACTGGTTTAACTGCTTTTCTGGCATCCTGGTATGAAACATTCGACTCTTCCTTAGGTGGCTGTATGTCTTTTCCTTTCTTCCACCTATGGCATGCTCGAGAGTATGCAGAGTGCTCGCCTTGGTAATTTTATGCAAATTAGGTTTTGCAGCTTTACATGAGGTAATTTCATGGTCCTTTGAACCACATCGAGTGCACACACTGGCGCCAAAACAGGCTGTTTCTGCCACTTGAATTACCTTAATGTATCATTACTTTCAAATAATAAGATAACGTGATTATCTTTATCAGCTAACTTGATATTTAACTAAAAAGTGAAAGTGACATTTTCGTGGTATGACCTTCCAATATATTCTTTAGGTCTTCCTAGAAAAATATTGGAAATTAAGTAATAATTGGTCTCTTGCCTAAAATTATTAAACTGATCATTAAAATAATATTATACAATTCAAATAATATGTTCTCATATTATTTGAATTACTATCACATCAAAAATGCGTTTGTTTCATAACAAGTTATTATCTACGCTGCTGGGGAGAGGTTAAATACCCCTGAATACTGTCACCTGATATGCACACTCCCCAAAGACGAATCCTGTCTATAGGGCGTCTTAACGCGAAGTGCGCTCAGAAACACCACGCATCGGATCTGCACCTGCCACTAGATGTCAAGCAACGCCATCGGTGTAATGCATGTGAAAACTTCCTTTAACAGCTCAGCAAGAAACTCCAACACTTTTTTTCGGGGGGTAGGGGGGTAACAGCTTCTTAACCAAAGCTCTGGGGAACTCTGTCTGGGAGCTAGCCATCTACACGGTGCCACAATCAAACAGTCCAGACTGCCACACTTAAAGACTCATAACAACCGACACAGCTACTCGAAAATATTCTTTTGACAGAAATAAAATATCTAAATGAGTCTCTTCTTCCGTTCTGCGTATTTCAGTACTTTGGTTGTTTTCGAATCTTACTCATACTGGTGCTCTCAACGTCCTGCAATTATTATTAGAATGAAATACGTAAATTTATTCGAAACTGTATATTACGTTGTTCCTTTAAAATCGCTTTTCGTTATATTTATTATGCCGTAAACGCAGGAAGTTAGTAAAGCAACCACCTGTGACTGAGAACAATATTATGCTGATTCCCTTCATAAATATGCAGATAGAAGAAGCACATGTCATGTTTGATTTCCTGCAGCCTTGATCCACTGTGACAGTTTCGCCTTGTCACTTGTTTGGATCGTTCGCATCTCGTTGGAAATTTGAAGAATTCTTAAAGGTTTCTTCAATTAAGGGTATAGTTATCAATCTTAGGAAGAAGGAGTACATTTTTCCCCCCTACCGCCAGTTGTTTCAAGATTTTTCAGCTGGCACAACTTGCTAATAAACAACTCTAATATAGACATAATGCAGGATAAAGATCATATCTAGTACCACATGCACTGTAACGAAAGTAAGTGATGCGAACAGTAACTAAAACTAACTCTACCCTCGCTCCCAAGTTTACGCGTAATGGCTTAATATTTATGAATATATATATGCCTATTTGCTACCTTTAGAAAGTTTTAATTACAGTATTTACAGAATTAAATTTCCTCAAGAAAAATTCCTTTTCTAGGCGCGTCTGCATATAGGCATCATGCGTCTTATTCATGTCCGTCCGTCAGTTTGCATGGAACAACTCTAATTAGACATATTTTTATAAAAGTTTATATTTCGGCCATTTAAAAAGATCTGTTCAACTGGTCCATTCATTAAAAGCGCGCAAAGCAGCAGCAAAAGATAGAAGTTTATATGTATGAGGCAAAAGTATTTAATCTATTGAAAAGTGCGAAGATGGAGGCGTAATTTACACAAAATTCCAAAACTAATAGGAGAAGGATAGCAGAAATTGGAAATGTTGAAGGCCAGAGAAAGAATGTGAATATCCTATATGATATAATGAATTAAATAAAATTATAGGCTGAATTGGATAGCCAATTAGAGAGAAGGGAACATTGTAACTGGAAATCTTAATACCATTAACAACAAAACTCTCCAAACAGCAATGGACAAAGGATTCTAATTCAGACCAATACATAAGGCCTTTTTAAAGAACATCGATCTTAATCTCATACATTTTGCCGATAAAATAGCTTATTGCTTAAAAGTATTTTCAATAATCTTTCATCTACGTGGATCATAAACAATAATCTAAGCTGCCATTAACACCTTCAAATCTGATGTTACCATATCCAGCAAAGAAACGTATGATTTCACAAATCTTTTTACTTCAATACCTAATAACTTACTTGTATTTGTGCTAAAACAGCTTTATCACAAATAAAAATTAAACATCAGCGAAATTTTATGGAACAATTATATTAATTTCTGTATACTTAATTTTATTTTCGATGACAAACACACGTACAAACAGGCCATTGGAGTACCCACGGGTTCTCAAAATTCCAGCTTAGTTTCAAATTTATTCTTACACTACTATAAAGATGTATACACTGCAAGCAGCCCTTGTTTAAAACTTAAATTTTGAACCCATAGCTAAAGCAATATAACTTAGTGAACTTATATTGAATAAAGAGAACACAGTTAATCGTATTGCCAATTGACCTTAATATTACCCTCAGCAATACTTCTCTTCCACATAGTATAGACTGATCTGATAAAATAAATAAATTTAACTCTCCAATTGGAACTCCAATATTTCTTGGACGTCTTATCTTGGACTTTCAAGGACTCATTATATTCCACTGCATGCTTCTCTAAAGGATTTGTCACTTTGTTCATCTCGGATCTACCAAGATCTTATGGTCTCCATCATATCATTATAGGTTATTTACTACCCTTGCCTTTGAATATCAGTTAGCTATTTCACCATGAAAGTTTTATGAAATCACATAGGATTTTATGGTGACCCTGACATGTTATATTTCTCCTGTTATCTTCCTCAGTCGCCATTGGATTTATCCATTATTACAATCTTTCTACTTCTTTTTTTTCTCGTTCGTAAAGCTATTAGTGCAATACCAGGGTAATACGAACGTTCCTCCTACTTTCCTTAACTTCTCGCTATCTTCCCCTTTTCTATCTGCACTTTCTTTCCTTTCCTCGATTCACACCCTTGCCTCTATCATTTTCTTGCATTATCTTTTGATTTTACATTCTTATACAAATTCTCCCAAAAATTTGCTAAATCGTGTCATTTACAACCACCTATTATTGTATCCAAGTAAGCACTTATTTTAATTTTATTAATATTTTACTTCTTAATTTACCTTAATTTCTTATGTTCTATAATATGCACTATATTGAAACTACCTTATCCATTTTGTGGAAGTTCTATTGCTTTATCCTCCTATTTGCTCTCACTTAATTTTATATTTAAAATTCTTTTTTTTTCCACTAGTAGGGACAAGTATAGAAACGCAATCCTCGATACTTAATCAGGTGGTCCCCTGAAGAAATATCTATACTAATAAATTGTAAATACTTAAAAATAGCTGACACATTTTCATTGTCGGATAAAATCCTGAATACACAAGGCTCGCATAGATGATTAAAAGCGATAAAACTTATTAGCAAAAATCAGTGGAAATGAATGGACAATATGGCGGATGCACACAAACGAAATACTTTCGTTTTGAAAGTAAAAGATTGTTTTTTTTTTTTTTTGCACTTTTTTTTTAATAAATCACGAACATACCAAAGAAATTGATGTTCGAAAATATGGTCACATGGCATCGTATGATCCCCTCCAATCGCTAAAGAGGCTTGGCAACGGTGAACCATACTGGACATAAGAGCATCTATAAGATTCTTGTGGCAACAAAACCCATTTTTCTACCAGCGCAGACCTTAGCCATTTGCCTGGAAAAGAATTTAAGGTACAGTACATCTGCTGAATAGATCCAATAGGGCTAATTGGGATTGTTCACCTAATTGTTGTATCATTGCATGATGTGTTTCATCAGAACCGACTGCGCTGTGCTTCGCCTGTAGCAGTTTGTTTTAGTTCTGCTATTGTGATTGGCAAGTTGTATTGTTCGTATCGATTACTGGTAAAGTTGAGTTTTATTTTTTTTTGGCCTCATTCTTGAACGTTTTGAGAGCGATCGTGTATGCACAGTTAGCAGATGTATTGGTAAAATTTTCACCAAGCACATTGGCAATATCTAAGGTATTTGTAACCAACTGTCCTTTCCAATTTAGAAGTGGAGAGGGGTTTATTTGAGAATTGTTTGTCATCTTGGAGAATTTAAAGCTTTAACGTCAATTTTTAATCTCTTTGTGGCGACAGAGTCATTTCTTTCTCCTTTTCTGGTTGCCTTAGAAGTATCTCAGAAAGAACCCGATTCCTCATATCTTGGATCAGTTCTATTCGGGTCCATTGACCCAGTGAATTCCTGGAGTCAGTTCGCTCCATTTCGCCTTGGAAGGGAGAGCCTTTCCCCTCCAGGTTACCGGACCCGCCACGTGGAGGCAGGAGCAGTGCCACATTATGACCAAGCACTAGGAGGTTAGTAATTAAGATATATACAAGAAAAAAGGAAAAGAGAAGATTTCTTTCCTTCTTAATCTACTAAAGTTGATTACTTTACTATTATTTAATTGTGTGTTAATAAACACTTTAAATAAGGAAACGATTTCTACTTCTAGAAAGAGCGCTAATTCAGAGCAAAGTCACTTGATCACAGAATCGCTTACCACCTGGGGCCTCAACAAGGATATGTTTTACTGAAAGCACTGTGTTGCAGTGATGACACTCGTGGGGGGGGGGGGATCTTCCCTCTTAATAGTAAACTAAGAGTGATATTTGTGTGACCTATTCGTAGGCGTGCCAATATCACTTCCTGTTGTCGAATTGAGCTAAAGTTTGAAAGCCATCGCTCAAGATTTGACTTGATACTTCGGAGTTTATTGTTATATTGATTTTTTCCATGATAATTGCCACTGGTATTTTCCCTTGATTATTGATATATAATCTTGATATGGGACTTTCCAGTTGTCATCGGGTGGTAAGACTGCCGATTTTGCAATATTTTCAGCTAATTCATTTCCTGGAATTCCCATATGTCCAGGGACCCAGCAAAGACGTATGCTTTTTCCAAGTTCAGATACAGTATGCAAAGAGGAAGTTATTTCCTTTAAGACTGGGTGGGTGATATTGATGGTGTTTTTCAGGCCTTGAAGTACACTTAAATAATCTGTAAAAATTATACTATTTTCAATATTGGAGGAATCGATATGCTTCAGTGCAATCTGAACTGCCATTAGTTCGGCAGAAAATATACTGAACTCATATCGCAATTCATAGGCCAAAGTAATGTTCGAAAAACTGCGGAAATTCCAACGTGGGCCTCATTCTTTGATCCATCTGTATGCACAACAACGAAGCTGGGGAACTGACCCACTACTGCAGGATGCAGTTGTAAGAATTTTTTTTTATGTAATGTAGATTTATTCCATTGAGTTTGGATGTTCAGGCATAGATCTAATTTTATATGCATAGAGTAATATAAGTTGTTGTCTTCTGATTGAGAGAGGGGGTTCATGCGTTTCAGCTTATAGGCTATGTATTGGAGATGCGCGATATGCTTCTATGGCAATGCGTATTGCACTATGATGGATAGGGTAAAGCCAGCGGAGGACTTTAAGTCTTGCTGAGTGCTCCGTAGTCAAGCTTTGATCTTATTAAGACTGTATAATCGTAACAAGGTAACTCGATCAGCTCCCCACTTAGTTGTTGAGAGAACTCGGATGGTCTTAGTTTTTTAATATGCTCTAAAAAAGGTAAGTTTATGATCTAATGCGATTCCTAAGAACCGTATGCTGGGATGAACTACTATTTGTTGACCATTCAGTTGTAGTTCTGGATGTGGGCGAAGTTTACGTTGGAGGCAGAAATGGATGCAAACGTTTTTTGGGGGCAAAGTTGAAAGCCATTAATTTGTGTCGGTGAACTGATCTTATTTATTGCCACTTGTAACTGTCTCTCAACATTATTCATGTTTTTCGTATGGCATGAAATGTTAAGGTCATCTACAAACAGTGCTGTATCAATAGTGTTTGGAATCTGTTCAGCAATGGTGTTAATTGCAATTATAAAAAGTGTGTAGCACTGAGTACAGAGCCTTGGGGGGGGGGGACTCCTTCTTGCAAGAACTCTTGGGATAACAAAGTTTTGAATCCAACCTAAAAAGAGGGTTTGTATAGGAAGTTTTGTATGAAAATTGGGAGATGATCGCGAAGTCCATGTTGATATAATTCGCGGAGTATTCCATACTTCCACGTGGAATCGTAAACCTTACTCATATCAAAGCATGTCTTGAGACATGATGTTCCGATCTAAGGAATGCATTTCGGATGGAGTTCAAGTCGTATTAGTATAACTAGTGTTGATCTGCTCTGTCGGATACAAATTATGTAGCAGGTATGAGATTAAAATTTTCTAGGTACCATATGAGTTGACGGTTTACCATCTTTTCAAGAAATTTGCAGAGGCAACTGGTCAAGGCAATGGGTCTATAGGAAGTGTTTTTTTTTGGATCTGTACCTGGTTTAAGGAAGGCAAGGACTGTAGCATGATGCCATTGTTTAGGGAATGTATCCTCTAGGTAAAGTCTATTGAACAGATCAAGGAGTGACTAAAGATTCAGAACTTAGTTCTTGTATCATCGGATAGTGAATGTTATCTGGTCCTACCGCGCTGTATCTAGATGTTGACAGAGCTCTACGCCGTTCACAGATAGTAAATAGTAGGTTAAATTGTTCATTCCTTTTGATGAAAAGTTTAATGTTTGTTTTTCTTTATTTGTTTTAAATCTTCTGAACGGTGGGAGTGTATCTTTCTGCTGTTGATGTTTTGGCAAAAGTTTACCCTAAGATATTGGCAATTTGAGCAGGGTCAGAAACTTTCGTCCCCTCCATTTGATGGTAGGCACAGGATTTATCTGATATATATCACTCATTTTTAATTATTTTCCAAATTTTATGTGTAGGAGTTTCCTGATTGATTGTAGAAGTAAAGCGAATCCAAGCTGACTTTTTATTACAGCATCTAACACACCTTTCTCTGGCACGTTTATAATGGATAAGATTAGCTGTTGTTGGACTGCGGCGAAATATATTCCAGGCTTTACTTCGCTCTTTTTTAGCTGCTCGGCACTCGTCACTCCACCAGATTTTTGGGTGGAACGCCAATTTTGAAAAGGATTTCGGTATGTTTTTTTCTGTTGCATGTAATATTGTTTTTGTGACATGTTCAAAAGGCTTCATCAGTTGGGATTCTCGGTTTATTTCGTGTCAAATTTAGCTAGTTTTTTATACGTCAGCCAATCTACTTTATCAGTGAGCCACTGAGGAATTTTAGTAGGATAATACAAAGGGCTTGTTCTTGTTTAGTAATTCAATTTGTTTGGGAAAATGATCACTATGCAATGGATCATAGTTCATTGTCCTGTTAGGGTAGGATATAGGGCTGCTGAACAGATAGATAAGTCCTCTTCCTCTTCGATCAATTGTTTTGTTGCCCCATAGCGTGTGATGCCCATTTAAATCTCCCAGAATGAGGAAAGGTGTGGGGAAAATGAGTGTACTGGAAATGGTGGGATATGGTTTACTAAGATCATCAATACAAGAGTTGGAAGAAAAATCATGCTAGCAGGTCAGCTTTATCTTTGTCTGAAGTGGCAATAGAACCATCACGTTTTGACAGAGGTGGGAACAGAGATTGGCAAAATTTGCTGCCAACAGCTTTGGCAAGAGACCAGAAAATCTAATTTGGATTGATTAATAAAAAATAATAATAAAAAAAAAGGTAAAAAGGTAAACTGCAGCAATTATCAATCCACGTCAGGATGGAAACCTCCTCAACGATTCATGTTGAGGAAAATGGACCATAATCTGCCAAGCTGGTCCAGTGCGGGTTGGCAGAGCGACCCCATTTAGCAGTCAGGGGGTTGAATCCCAGTCTACTTAAAGAGACTAAGCTACTGCACTCTTTCTACTGACCACTCGGCTACGGAGGCCTGATTAATCAGACCTCCTGATTAATAATGACTATTTATTAACACCGATTAATAACTGCTTTATAATCGTTGAGATGGTATAGGCAGAAAATCAACCTGGAGATTTGGATACAAGCCCATTACTATACTCAACATCCATCTCTTGAACAGCCTTAGCACATTTATTGGGCAACCAAGATTTAGGTAAGGGACGTGATTTTAAGGTGGAGTCTGAAATAAACAATTTTATTCGTACAAGAATAATTTCACTATCATGATCTAAGCAAACGTTGACATCAGAAGGTGTAAAACTGTAATCGGGTCAAGGAAAAGAAACATAACAGATCATCCGACTTGCATACTTGTAGCGGTATTCTGGTAAATAAATGAACAATCTGAACGATTTTGCAACTAGTAATTGCAAAAGCCTCAGCATCTCGACCAGATGGGTCCGTGTGACTAGAAAATGGAAGCCAGCTGGAGTTGTGTACATTGAAATTACGTCATTGTTAGAAAAGTTGGACTGGAGAAAGTCAAGTTTCAAAGAGAGGAAGTCAAAGTGGAGTTGGGAGAACAATAGAGGCAACCGATGAATTCGACAGAATGTGGTAGAGAGATTTTAAGCAGGAGAAGATCGAAAAGAGGCGATTCAAAATTACTAAGTCTCTGACAGCAAATATTAGAACGGCCATACGCACACGTACCACCTTTGAGGTCAAAGGAATCATACGGCGAATAATTTGGACAACTGAGATGAGCAGTAGATGAATCAACCGATAATTGAGATTCTGTCAGAAAAAGTACATGGGGTTTGGCAGACTGCAAGTGGAAATGGACATCGTTGAGATTAGAATTGAGACCACGTATATTTGTGAAATGAATTAGGAAGTGCTTGGGAGGTTTAGATCTTTTCGCAGATAAGGTTACTGTATTAGTTTGACGATTTATGGTGTATTCAGAAGTACGAAAAGGTGGCGAGGACATGCTGTATGAAGTAATGAAATTTTTTGATATGGCGTACACATGGTAAGAATATACACCCAACTCCTTGACATAACGTGGCCCCTCGACAATGCCACGAACAGCGTTTTACAGAAGTGCCCTCGAAACGTAAGGATGATTAGATCTCTCCTTGATGTCCATCATAACCTTAAAAGACATCAATCATACTTCAAGATGGAGAAGACAGTAGGGGAGGTGGTTTCTCAGAGCTTTGCTCTGGAGACTAAACACGAGTTACACCACTTAAAGCCTCCAATAAGCAAAGTGGTGTACTGCACCAGTTTATGAGAGTCATGTATCACCTAGTATTGTGTGGTAACACAGAAGGGCCGCATTGCTCGTGTGGTACGGCCGCCACACCTCGACCTCTACTTATGTGGTGCGAACCAACTCCAGTACGCTACTTGCCATATTTCCGATTTTGTGCTGGAAAAAAAAAAAAAAAAAAAAAATTCATAATCTGCATGAAATACTGATTATGAATGCCATTTTTTTTTTTAACTGTCTGGCGAATTTTTTTTCAGAAGAATAAAAAAAAAAATCGAAATTTGCAAGTAAAATTATTTTTTTTTATTCAGAAATTTTTTTTTTTTGCGAGATTGTTAAAAAATGCAATTCATAACCAGCATTTCACTGATTATGAAATTATTATATTTTTATTTTTTGAACAAAAGATCGTGTCGACGAAAGAATGGGCTCATTTCTGCTGGAGGGGCAAAAATTAATTTATGTTGTAGGGGTGCATTAGTACAGTTGTCTCTGGTGTTAAGTCTAACCAGATGCACGTATTTCATTTCTATTATTCTCAGTCGGTCCTAGTCTCGTTGCGCATATTTCGTTATTATATAGGGAATGTTGCAGACGTCTCAAATTACAGGTTTACCTCTATATTAGCATAGGCATATGATGCAAGAAAGCAAGGTTGGAGAGCATCAGCCAAAAAATAAATAAATAAAAATCCCATTTCACCCATCCATTCGCTACAAAATGTCCACTTTGAATTTATTTAAGCTATCAACTTCCACAACAACAGATGGAAGTTTGTTCCAGCAATCAACCACTCGCTGGGTAAAGGTAAAATTTCTGCACATCTACCCTACAACTGTCTTTTCTCAGTTTGAATTTATGTCCCTCAGGATAGTAATCTGAGCAAGAGGAAGAATCCCCTCAGCATTGAGCTTGCTCAATCCATTCAAGGCCTTATACACCTCAATCAGATCATCTCGCAGGTGCGTACTCTCCAGATGGTGCAATTTGCAGAACTTAAGCCTTTCTGCATAAGAGGAACCCTTTGTTTCCCTCACCAACCTTGTTGACCTTCTCAGTACTCGCTCAAACAACTCTACATCCTTCCTAAAATTAGGTCTCCAGACCTGTTTATTCCATGGGCAGTTTATCAATCATGGAAATACTATATCCATGATTGATAAACTGACTTGAGCTTTATTAGATAATACAGCTTCAGAAGAATAGATTTTCGATTATCATAACGTTTTGTACACGTGTTTCAGAGATCATTTGGCTAAGAAATAACAGCAATAATGCTTCTCAAATTCAAGACCAGCCTAGTCCTAACTTAATCCTTTTACTCAGGAATTCATGAAGATTAAATAAATGATTACAGTGAAATAACAGCGAACTGAACTTCGCAGTGGTCACAAAATCTTCGATTAACCAAAGTGTCCTTCTGGAGGTGTTTGCCGATGATTCGAAACTAGAAACAATAAACCGTAGCCGAGTGGTCAAATGCGAGGGTACCGTAGTACATACGTTTAGATTTACCGTGTTTTATCACACATGGCTGCTAAATGTTCTTCAACATATCTATTTATATATCAAGGAAACTTAACAACAGTTTAAATGTTATTGCCAAGCGATATTAAACCATCAAGGATCTCTGAGGAGGAAGGCAGTTTATCGGCAGGTCATTCTCTTCTTAGTCTCCTGCCGAGGACACTGAAAATATATTTTGGGATGCAGAGGCTGTGATAAACAGGAATCACCGTGTGTGCAGAGATGTACCAGAGCGCACGCGCGCACACAGGAGCTTCTCTATAATAATATCCAGTGGTTATACGAAGTAAACAGGCCGTCCACTCCTCTCTCTGACCAGTTGGACCTTGCAGAGAGCCGAGTCGAGTTGCTTCTGCGAGTGTAGGTAGATCGAACAGTTTCAAGTAGTGTTCCTGTACATCCTCCCACTTTCAACCCCCCCTCCTATTGTCAGGAGAGCAACACTTGCTGAACCTCTTGGAGTGAGTAATGTGATAGGGTCGACTGGCCTCCTTCAATTTCCGGACTAATAGTCTCGAATAACAAAAGAGTCTCAGATTTCTGCCGTCGCTTTGCCTTCCGAAAGGACAACGCTGCATTCACCCATTTGCTCGTGCCACGTTCCTCTCTCTCTCTCTGTGCTGCTGTTCTAATGGATTGGGAGCTCCATTAAAGTTACCTACAATGTTGACAAGTGGCTCGGGATCGGAGAGAGAGACGCTGTTAGTTCAGGCATGACACAGACTTCCCAGGGCCGTTGCTAGAGGAAATAAGACTGTTTCTACAGAGGCAGTTTCAATTTCACTTTTCATCAACGTTTCTTCTCAAGTTGGGATCGTTTTATCACCGGGTACAGGGTACGCCCACGAGAAACCATCTATCTCTTTTCTTTTCATTTTATTCGTAGTTTTTAAGCTTCTAGAGAAACATCGGCTTTCGGCAGACTTCATTCAGACGCGTGCTAGTGCGGATCGGATGTTAGCTCTCGTGAAACAGCGATTGTTGCGAAATATAACGAGTCTCACATATCGTACCAGTCTTGAAAGTCACTGCAGTCTGCCATTATCAGTAATCACCTTTGAATAGGCGAAAGCAATCCTCAATAAAAACCACGAAGAGAAAAACAGAACCGAAATTTTATTTAAAATCAAGATTCTGTTCCACGAATCTAAAACGACTGCAATTCGACAGAATATCTTTACAGGAAACTGTCATCACTTCTGTTTACGAAAATATTCACGATATTCTGATATAATAAATGTGCAACTGAATTCAGATTAGAAATGAAGACTCATTACAAAAGTAATCGGCTTAATTAATAAAAAATATTTCCTTTTTGTACTTCAGTAAGGCCACAGTGTGTCAAAGGAGTTCAGAAGATAAAGAACACAAAAACATTACCGTATTTTGCGATCACGTAATCAAACCAAGATAAAATCTGATTAAAAAAAAAAAAAAAAAAATTCTTATATAATATGATTGATGACTGGAGGGGGGGGGGTGGAGCACAGAAACTCCGAAAAATGAAATAAAATAACCAAGTTAGCCGCCTATAGCATCAATTTAACACATTTCCTTTTCACTCGCCAGAGGGCATTGCAAGCACCGTTGAAAGTTTTATGAATTCAAATATGTACGATGCCACTATTCTCATAACCTGAATTAGTGCCATCTGGCGGAAATAAATGATCTCATTCCCTGTGTGTGTGGAAGATAATCAAGGTCACATGTCTGTATTCAAGGGTAAGTCATTTCATCTAGAACGCGACACATGCGCGCTATTAATACTGCTCCTTATCGGGCTGGCAGTCGCTCACACCCCACGGGGTACACGCTAAATCACCCAATCCATAATTCTGAGGAAAAACAGGTAAATAAATGAAATAGCGGCAGCTGGTCTCCTCCTTCCCACCCACCCATCAACCGCAAACACCCTGCTAGACCCCGGCCGTCCGAAAGTCAACGTCCTTAACTCACCCATCCCTAGAGCCGTAGCGGAGATGTCGGTCAGATAATGCTAACGTCTCATTTTACGCCCATTGTCGGACGGACACGGTGTGCTGGACCATGATACAAGGGACTCCCGCCTCGGACCTAGCCCCTCCAGACGATCGCGGACAATGACGTCCAGTGCACGAGCACCAACACCATCATCACGTTCTCACGCGCGGTGTCACGAGGAACAATTCGCAGACGCCGGTGATTTATTTGGCCCTCTCCGTACGCCTGGTCTGGATTGCTCGCTTCGCTGCGTTGTGGGCATGACCCTATCTAAACAGTCGACCTTACGGAGGCCCGAACACCCCGCTGAGTATGTAAGCCTATTTGTAGGCGAAACTGAACTAACGACGGGGGCCTTTCATCCATTGATCGAACAGTCTATCCAACCGCAACTTCCAGTCACCACGCGAACAATGATGGCTTGCGATACACGGGCTGTTTCCGTTCCTGAGGTGCCAGATCTGTTTGGAATATTCGAACCCCCCCACCAACTCATTTTCGAGTGGCTTTATGCGTTAAGTGCGTCAACAAGACGACCACAACTTGGAAAGTAGACTTGAACGCTACCTTTTCCGCTTAAGTGTACATGGGAAGCATTTCAATAGGTGGTCTTAGGATTGCACCTCCATTTCGTGAAGACCGTTGCTGAATATGTTAGGAGAAATGGAATCTTCTCAAAAATTAACCTGCAGAACCCGTAATGATGTTTAGAACAATATTTGTTTGACTGCATTGTAGCATTAGTTGAATTCAGGGTATTCTAGATGAAGATATCTATTGAGTTCATCATTAGGGTTAACCAACTAGTTTCTCTGAAGAGACAGCAATTTGACGTATTTGTACACACAGGAAAGTTGTTCCAGAAAACAAAGCAATGGGAAAGGATGCTGGGTAGTTTAGTTTCAGCAAATGGACAGGCTTTAGAAAAAAAAAAAAAAGTAGAAAAATCAATGACTAATAATAGAATTAGGGTAAGACCATCAAGAAGAAAAACAAGGAATTACAAATAGCGTTATAAGTAGCTCTGAGTAGAGAAATTTAAAAGAGAAGAAAGCTCACCCCCCCACTTCTATTTAACATGCAACTAGTTTACCACTCTGGCCCTATTCAAAATCAATTTTAGGTTTATTAATAACTCGTCCGCAACTATAATGAGTCTAAGCCCAAATTGGAGTTTGATATTTTAATGCAAACCCCTACAATCACTCCATCTGAGTTGTCAGATAATGTTATCAAAATACTTTTCGATTTGCTGTATCTTAAGAGATCTACCGTTCAGCTAAGTTCGTGTGAAGAAGTACAAAATTGTGAGAAATGGGATATTTTGTTTCCTTCTAATCCAAAATAATTTATAAATAAATTCCTCTCTCAAGACATTACCAAAATTAAAGACATGAAAATTCCTCTAACTGAAAACAAGAATTGAATTATTTTTCAAATATATGTTAATACTGAAGAGGAAAAATATATTTGTTTAATTTATCACCTGGACTGATTTGAATTACATTCTCAGACGCAGCTGGAACTAAATTCATTCCAATAAATGTTTGAGCTGCTTGGTACGATACCGCCCACTGTTGGTGCTTAAAAATGGAATCCATTTAAGAGGGTGTTGCCTAAAAACGTATACCAAATCTGAAACTTACTCGTACTAAATCAAAAAGCCACAGCACTTTGGGAAGCTTCGGTGTCACTAACTGCAATGGACTGCTTGAAAATGTCAACTGAAATAGTCATTTCATGATTTGTCATTGCCTCATTCTTAAAAACGTAATTCTTCGTATATAAATTAGGTTTTGCACGCTTAGAGGATTATTTTATTTAAGAGAAACTTTTTGTTAAAGCCAACAGTAATATCATTAACTACACAACACAATCGCGTGAGTTAATAATTAGTATTATTCCTACCTTGTAAATCATGGCTCAGTTGAACTTCGCCCAACGTTTCTAGGAACGTTCTTTTGTGTAATTTTGATTTGTGTCCACCCTTCTATTTTCAGATTCTGCATTCTGCTTAGTTCGAACTGGGCTGATTCTGGTAGGTGATATTTCCATTTGTCTTTCTTTATTCACTTGCCCATGTCCCATAATCACAAACACTCACTGGCTGGCAATTTCCATCGTGTTGGATCAACCAAGAACGGATTTGTTTGATAACAGGATGAGATGGGGCACCTTGCTTTATAAGGGACTGCTTCGTGGAATATGTTAAGATTACGACCTGGGGTGTATGAAAAATGTTGATATGACTAAGGGCTAATTCATTTTATACAATTCAGCGGGGGTAGACTGTTTTTCCCGTTTACAAAAGTGATTATTACAAGATGGCGACTATAGATCCATGGGGGTTATGGGTTTTATTGGCGCTTTAGTAGCTAAGGCTATAATGCACTCAAAAATCATGTCAAATAAAATAATAGTTAAGATTTCAGTTACATAATGAATTAGGTCACTATATCGAAATGTATAACAATAAAAATAAGTAAAAATGGTAAATTTTAAATAAGAGTTAAAAAACATTTGATAATTTTAAATAATTAAAAACAGCAGATTGGTTTGGTAGTTGTTGGCGCATCGGCTTCTGTGGCCATATTGCACCTCCCAAGGTTTTTGCAGTACTTTGATCCAAGCCCGAGGCGGGATTCGAACCCGCGACCTTTGGGTTGCCAGGCAGGCGCTTTACCCACCCGGCTAGCCCGGTCGGCCAAAAAACAGCAGACACATGGTAATTGTCGGATAAATCTGACTGTGTAGGGCTCAGTCAGATGACTAAAAGCATGAAAATAAAAGAAAAAAAAAACGTGTCTAAAACGTGGATACTCGGATAAAATATGTCGTATGGTTATAAAGGTGTCACACATGAGGAGTCATCTGTCCTCAGCAGGAATGAATGCTGAGGACAGATGGGGATTCTCTGGTCGGTTTGAGTGCTTTGCTGGAAGAAAAACCCGAGTTTCCGGGAGAAAAAATCCTTTCTATCCTCGACTGAGACTTCAGCCACGGAGAAAAAAAAAGCCCAAAGAAGTTCCCCGCATCATTGATGTGATTCGAACTCAGGCCTTTTCACTCTGTGACTATGATAATCATCACTGCGCTACCCATAAAGACGGGGAGGGGGGAATTAATCACTGTGAATGATCGGCTAAAGATCTTCGAGTCACAGATTAGTCTTATTGGTAATTTGTCATATTTTGCGTGTTAATTGTAATAGCCATAAAATGTTAAGGAAGTCAGAGGCATTTGCTGCACTGCCCAAGCGCAGCAAAAGCTCAAACTTTGGGAAACGGGATATTTTAAGATATTTCAGCATACGTTTAACTCGTCACTGATCTTAAATCATAATGCTGCGCAACTCCATATCCATTATGTTCGCAGATCAATGAAGAGTGAAATTCATATTTGCCATTCGTTTTCCGGATTTTATCCAAACAACCTTGGAGCCGGCCTACCAGGTCATAGAAGATGACCTGAATCACACATGAATGTCAAAGGCTCTGATCATTTCCGGTAGAATATCGTCAGAATATCTCACCAGCCGCATTTTGCGCATTTCTTGTTGCTGTATATACTGCATTCACCATGGTTGTGGAAAAAATGGAAGTTGAGTATTGTAAAAGGAATCATTTCACATCTACTACTACTAACTACATATTCTATGACAAAATAATCCAGGATTCATTTTGGTCAAAGACAATAGGAATCCTGTATTATTCGTAAGAGGAAATATATTCTTGTTGACCTAAGTGGCGTGTTTTAACTGGTTCCGAACCCTTAAATACCAAGATTCCTCTCTCTCTGACAAGTCCAGGTGGCAGCGAACAGCAAGCAAGTATGCCGGATCCCAATGGCCTGGCAGCTGGATGTGAGTGATGGATCTCAGTAATTTTGTAGGATCAGCATTATCACTGAGCGCCAAATGTATATTCGGTGTATATTCAGATACGTACTAATTGTAATTGAATTAGTATTTGTAGTATCGATAGGCTGTTAAAGTAATTGTTTATTTTTTTACGTTGTGACTCGTGCTTTAATATCCTAAGTTGAATTTAGAACTTTATAGGTTTCAGAATTTGAAGTCAAAGTCGAATAAATTCATTGAAAATGAATGAATTTATTCAAGTTGGAAATTTAAGTTAATATTTACTAGTTGATGTACCCTATCGCCCTAATTAAGATCAGAGACCACCGTGGTTTCCTATTATTTTACATCAGTTTCTGCTTGTTTTTGGGAAAGAATGCAGGTCTCGTAGAATAAATGCAACTATATGTGGCATACCACGATAATTATTTCTGATTTTATTATTATTATTTTAGCTTTTAATAATACTGATCTTTTATGTAACGTCCCACAGGAGTTTAAAGAGACAAATAAAAGGTACACTCTATCCTCACGGCAGGTTGATTCTTTGTTTAAGAAAACTGTCATACTAATACTTATCTCATACTTTAAATGGGTTTCAATAGTTTTAAACACAATACAGAAGTGATGAATGAATGAGTGTGCGGGTGAAAAATTGCGAGGGAGAAAGAGCGCGGATGTATTTGCGTTGACTCATACGTGAAATTATGAAAAGCGAAGTGTAGGCTGTTTCTAACTGATAGTAAACCCAAAATAGAACTGGGAACGTTAGAAAAGATAAAAAGGGAAAAAAAGTGTTGGTCTACCCAGCTGCTAACAGGAATATCAAACACGGACACTCGCCAATGTGACTTCCTTCTCACTTTCTGACATTTATGTACTCAGTTGCTTCCGGATGGTTTCCGAACTTCTGCGGTTTCGTCTCTAACTGAGTAGAATGGGGAGGAGCTCTCTGACATCTAGTTGATAAGATCTTTTTATCGCTCACACCGCTGTCAATACAGTTAACTACGTTCAATCCGTACTGAATACAAACCTACTCTCTTTTGAATTCAGCGAACTGTCATTTCTCATTTCCATGCTGGAGGCGTCACCCTCCATAACTCCGAGTATCAGTAGAACTTCATTTGTTTTTCAAAGGAAGAAATAAGTTTCGACCATTACAGTTTGCCACCTTTGGTTGGTTTTGTGGCTCATCAGTATTTTAAGCCAAATTGTGCGAGATGCCAGAATAAGTCACTGTTGAATACATTTCGGTCAAATTTGAATCCATTTATTCTTTGAAAATCCTCTATATCCCAAAGTGGGGGACACACCTCATGGGAGATTGGTAGTGGGATTAACAAGGGGGAGCTGAGGCAAGGGGCGACAGGGGTAGGTGGGCCCTCCAAGAACGTTGATCGCTTAATTTACGATTGACCAGGCTAGACAACAACACCTTCCTCGCTTCGTATTTAAAGTCTTATTGCTTTTATCGCTTTCAAAGCTATTCCATCGTGTTAAGAATTTATTGAACAGTGATGTAGTTAATAAACGTGGAATGGTGGCTAAGACTCGCTAAATAACTATAAGACTTTGAAAAACTTGTATAACTGAATCAAGTTCAATTTTGCTCAATCAATCAAATTAAAGTTTTAATTAGGTTTTGAATAAATGTGCAATTAATTTTTTGAATTTCATTGCGTTATATCTTCCTTAATGGGTCGAACGCTAATCTGAATAACGCATTTTATAGAGTAGGGTAGGGGGCACTGGGGTTGAGTTTATGGGACAAGGAAGCGGTGGCGGAAAACGTTTGGGAACCACTGCTCTATATTATCATTTTATAAACTGTGCATGGCACCAGAAATTCTGCTTTATTCAACGTTAGTTGGGTGTGCTGCAGCTTGGTCTGCAGTTCATTTCTTCTGATGCCAGATGGCTGGGCGGGGACCCAAAAGAACTTGACTGACTGCGTTCTTGATCTAAAGCGCGCCTTAATTGAGATCGTATATTTTTTTCTGTGTATATTACGTCTACAAAATGGATAATTTATTAGCATATTCCGGTGCTAGTTTGATTTCATATATAGGGAGATAATCACATATGCTAAATGAGATATTTCTGCTTCCACAGTGCTATCTGTTTTCGATCCGTTGGCGCATACTCGCCAGTGGTAACTCCGAAAATTGTGAAAAGAACGCCTTGCATGCAATTGCCAGATGCCACTACGTTCTTTTAGATTTTATCCCCAGTTCTGAAAGCAGTGGATATTCTTGTGGGCCATGGTGGATCTACACTGGTGTTCAAAGAAAGTGCATCTACCTCGGAATTTCACATTTCTAACCCTTTTTAGCGATGGTATGTTACATTAATGACTAGCATCACAAATAGAAATATAAACAAAGGTTAAGGCAAAGCTAAGTAATATTTGACAGGTGCTCCCAAAATATTCCAAAATGAGCATTTGCAACCTTTATACAACAGTTTTGGTAAACACTACAATTACGGCTGAAATGTTATCAGAAGCCCTCAATTTGCTTCAAATGGTCTCTAATGGTTGGCAGCAATTTGCCTTCTAATATAGCTAGTCAGGTATCCATTGGCATTTACGGAACCTTTTATAAACTGCAGGTGATACGAAATGCACCCGCATATCATTTGGCTGGTAGGGAATTTCACTGAAGACACCATACAGTCTGGATGGTATTCTTCACCACGTCTACGGCGAATCGTTTGTCTTCCATCAGAGCCATGCAGATTGAATTTCTTCTCATCCGAGAAAATAACTGACTTCCACTGCTCGGTGGTCCATTTGACATGCTCCTTACACCAAATTAATCAGACCTTTTTCTTCTTTTTTTTGTGTGAGGAGGGGCCTTCTTCAACTCTTGCAGAGCGTGCTTATATAGCTGAAAGTAACAGCTGATGCAATATTACGTCATCACCTACGCATGTAATTCTTATCTGATGCAATCTGTAAGAAATATTGTCATATACTTACGTTATTCGGACGACAATTACAATTTTAAGGGGTGATGCACTTTCTTTGAACACCAATGTAGTTAGTCGATTTCTTACTGTATATTATGAAGGTTCCAAATTCATTTGAAGTGATTTCATTGGGTTTAAGGAGTGTATTAGTTATGGGAAAAAAAAAAAAGGTTTGTCAGAATAGGCATGAGACTGTTTTATGCTTTGTATTTTTTTTTTTTTTTTTTTTTTATTATTCTCAGATTCTCACTGCTCACGAGTTTTAGAGAGTGCTTAATGAATATGTTCCTTAGATCAACAGTTTGAGAACTCTTCGGTAGACAATCTAGGAGCGTCAGAATATTTAACAGGAGGGATTTGTTGGGTTCAGACTATTAGAATGAACACTACTTAACTTATGATGAGTGATTTGGAGAACTGAAAGTGAGAATAATGCTAGGAGTGCGAATAAATTCACTGTGTTATATCAGCAGTATTTTATTTTTATTTATTTATTTTTTTTGCTCGAGTGACTTTCTAATAATGTAGTTCCTAGATAAATTTCTCCTCTGAAACATTCATTAGTTCGCATTAAAGGGACATTCATAGATATATTGAGTGGTGCAAAGGTGATAATCTTGTTAGGAACAGCTCCGAAATGAGTTTGAAAAGGCTCAAAAATGTTTTTAAATTTTTTTATGAACTAACTTCGCCTAGAAATGTTTGGTTTCTCACTGACCGGTTTGTCAGCAAATGCAAGATAAGGACAATTTAGACATTTCAATTTCAGGTACATCTGTTTTCAGTCTCTTTTTATGTGAAGTGCTACAATTCAGCTGTTTCGAATTCATGGATACTGGATCTATAGTGCGAAGCCCTCTCTCATAACCAATTGCACGTAGTATCTCGTACCCTGATATGTACTTAGCACCCTCCTGGCACTTTGCCGTCCCGGGGTGGTTCCTTATGGAAATAAACAGATAATAATAATAATAATAATAATAATGTGAAACCTTCAGTGTGATAATAATAAAAAAATAAAGTTTTCCTTACAGGTTACGTGATAAAGAATGCAGTACCAGGAATGCTAGGGATTATGGTTTGTTCAAATCCGTTATTTCGTCTCTTGGGTAGGGGATCAGGGTCAGAACTCAAGGGTTTTATGTTGGGAGCTCTTCAACAAATACCGATTCCTGCGATGGATATTTCTTCGCTTGGGGAAGGGGGATCAGGGTCAGATCTCGCGGGTTTTATGTTGGAAGCTCTTCAACAAATACTGATTCCTGCGATGGATTGAGTGCCACTTGTGCTCCTTTTGGCCCTGAGAGTTGGTTTTTACACACAGGTTAACGATCCCATTACGAAGAGGCAGGAGTCGGGCCCTCCTCATGGGTAGCACAGTTTGTTGGATGGCCAACCAACAAACGAGTTCGAGTCCCGTCAATGACGGGAGGAATTTATGGGCTTTTTTCCACAACGTGGCTTAGTTAGTCGGTCTCAGGCGATGGTAGCATGGTTTTTCTTCCAGGAAATTAGTTTTTCGCCCAGCAAACAGAAAATCGACCTCAAAACACATGCAATTTACATACAATATAACAGAGCAATATGGACTTCGTCGCTGATGCCCCCGAAATCCTACTACTAGTACATCAGCAGTCGGATCATGATAACACCAGATGACGAAGGGGATATAAAGTTAATTAAAAAAAAAAAAAAAAAAAGCTATCAGAGGCTTGGCCACAAGAATTCTTGGCAATAGGGGCCATTTTCAAAGGATCGAATACTGTATTATCACCAATTCATCAAAAAAAAAAAAAAAACATTACTTAGGAAATTGCTTTTTTTTTTAAACTTTACTCAGTCCCTCCCCTTAGTACCCAAAAAGATTAGAGGGTGTTCGATGAAAATCGAGTTCATCCATGCTTGAATCTTCTATGCGGCTATTTTATCTGTTCCTTTATTGCTGTTCTTTCTATTAATCGCCTCTTTGACTAGTAGTTAAAGGAAAAAAAAAAAAAAAAAAAAAAAAAACTTCTTTGGTTTGCTTTCAAAGGTTTTCCTTTTAATCGTGGGACACTTATTTTATTTTTTTCATAGCGAACGACTCTTAAAATGTAAAATTAAGACGTATAGAGAGAAAGAGAGATGTAATCTAACCAAGAATAAAAATAAACGGTTTCAACGAACAAATAAGTTGAAGGGTAAGTTAGAAAGAAAAAAAATTCCTCTGAGAAAAGGAATTTTAAGTGTTATCTTCGCACGTTACTGATAAGTTTTAGCATACATCACGTTGAAGTTGACAAGGATCCATCCGCAATGTGTACGCGCATGACAGAACATATTCAGAGCTGTGTAAAACGGTAGGTCAAGTTCAAAAATCGTATCTCTTAGTGCGATCGAGAACACGGCAATAAGAAATACAGTAGCTTTTCAATCCGTCCTTGGAAAAAAAAAGGAGGTTGAACCCCACCAAAGCTCTATCGCAGAGAGTGAACCCGGCATATCATTCCTGAAAGGACGCGCGACGACTGACGTACATTACGATATACACAACTTAACTGTTCTTGCTAATTATACAAAATATTATATACATGGACAAATACACTCGATGATCCCTGAATTATGACCCCATCCTAATTCTGTAAACATGGATAACAGCCGGTATTCGTTTAGATATTGACTCCACTAGATGTCCAAAGACGTCCTTAGGGATCTGCTGCCATGCTGCCTGCAAGACTTTCCACAGTGTCTGTATAGATGACAGTTGCGTGTACGTAGGTCTCACTTCCCGTTCCAAAACATCCCACAGAACTTTAATTGGATGGAAGTCAGGAAAATTTGTAGGTCAATCAAGTTGGGTGATATTTTCACTGTGTTCCTGGAACCACTCGTGCACAGGCCGGACCAGATGAGATGACACATTATCGTCTTGGAAAATTCCATTTCAGTCCAGGAAAAAATGCAACAAGGCAAAGTGCACATGGTCTCATAGGAGTTGTCAGTGACGTTCATCAGTGAAAGGTTGGTCCATATTATGCACCAGTGGTTCCACTTCGTGCCAGCAAAACATGTCCCATATCAAGCAACCACAGCCATCTGCCTGGATAGTGGGATAATGGATATACCATGTGTAATGGGTACGTGGACTCATGTTGCTTGCGCTACACAAGTAGACGTTCGTCGGCGTTGCACTAGGAATTTGGACTCATCCGAACAGCTCATTCGTTTCCAGTCAAGTGTTCAACCAGCGTGTTGTCGAGAGCACAGCATTCACCATCGACGATATTCAGCGGTGAGGAGAGGGTGTCTCTTGGATCGTCCTCTGTCAAACCCAGTACGTCTGTATGTGCATGGGCATTGTCATTTGGGATATTGTTCTTGAATTCCCCATGTTGCATTGCGATATCAACTGTCAACATCTGCCATTCAGCTCGTACAACGTGCTGCATCCTTCACTCATCCCAAACATCCACTTTGTGTAATCCATTATAGTTCTGTCGGCAGGAGGTGATTTGACTCAAATCGACACCATCCTTTGGACACCTTAACCACAGTACCGAGAGCAACCGAAAAGACGGCAGTTTCCGATATGGAAGAAATGGACGCTAATTCATCATTTTGACTTGCGTACTGAGTGCGCACACACACGTGTCTGTGTATATTATACACTCAGTGATCACTGAATTATGACCACTCCATACGTAATGGGGCATGCCGCATTGCTAGACAGCACCGTTAGCCCTTAATGCTTGAAATGCCTTTCATCCCAAATATAGTGATGCTGAACTCTATCTAGACGTCCTGTCCTGTACATAGCAGCAATTAGTTGGAATGGTACACACCTGCGTCAGCAAGACAATAGTCTATGTCATACTCGTGTTGGAACAGACTGGTTTGTGGACGTGAGCATCGAAATATTGGATTGGCCAACCCAGAGCACGGACCTCAACCGTATAGAGAACCTCTGGGATGAACTAAATCTTCTGGTGGGTGTAAGGAGAGACTGGCCCCGAAACAGAGCTGAACAGAGCCGTTTTGAAGGCCGAATGGTGGAAAATATACAAGGTGTATCATAACATGTGGAACCCACTTTAAGGATAGGTTTAGGAAAACACAGATCTGATTTCGCCTTGTTTCCGAATTACAGCCCTTTTCGTGTTCCAGCAGTTCTTTCCACAAACGAGTTAGCACAGCTGTCCCCATTCAACTGTTGACAAAAAAAAATCCTTGATATCTCATAGAAGGCCTTAAAAATAGTTATGTAAACAAGATCCCGGTGTTCTTTCAGTGATTTAATTGAGTTCTCCTGACAAGGGCACTACATTTGGAGCTTGCTATAAAAATTTGGACATTGTGCATTTGTTGTGATAATGGAGGCTTATTCAAATCGAGAGATGGCAGACATACATCTCATATATGGACTTGCTAGTGCGTGCAATGCAGCCAAAGCAAGATGTCTGTACGCAGAAGACTTTCCCTAATCGTTATGTACCAAATAACATCTTTCAGAGAATACATGACCTCTTTGAGAAAACGGATTCATTTAGAAAACGAGTTTCACATGGCGGTAGGGTCATCAGCACCAAAACAGCGAATCCGACAGCCACCTGGAAATTGAGCCGGTGAGAATGTCTATGATGAGACTTTTGCAAGCTTGTATTCAGGAGCTGGGTTGTAATTTTGAGCATTTCCCGCAAAGGTAAGCAGATAGTTATTGGAAAACACAAAAATGATACACCCTGTATTGGAGAACATTTACAAAAATCTGGTGGATAGCGTTCCACGGAGATTAGAGTCTGCTATAAAGGCTATAATTTCCAGCACACGTCACTGATTTTTCTGTATTTAAAGATTATTTGTAGATATGTCCGGATATTAATGGTAGAGCAGTATTTAAACTTGCTTAGCATCTCAGCAGTTTTTTTATGCTTGTCAGAATTCACTGTCATGTTGCTGGAATCAATTCTGTACAATTCTCACCTCGTGTCACGGCGTATTATCCTGTAGGAAGAACAGGATAATACCAATTATCATCACCAATTTAATGATACATATTTTCGGTTTTGACAGCTTCTGACTCATTCTATAAACATGGTCAGGATTTCCTCCGGGTACTCCTTTTTTTTTTTTAATCTCTCACAATGACCGTACACAGATTTATTCCTTACATACACATTCCGTCATCCTAAAGAGGAGGGGGCGGGGGAAGTGCTCGCTCCATAAACAGGAATAGGTTCCGTTCATACGGCCGAAGTGCGCGAGCGCCGGTTGTGCCTTACCGCGCACCCTTAGCGCTATCAGCCCAGCAGCGAGCTACGTTGTTTGACCGTCATTAAAAACGCCGTCTGCTGTGCCGCAGTATACAGTTACATTTTATGAGCTGCAACATATGCTGGTAAATCTGATCTGCAGTCTGTGTCGCTGGCACCATGCTGAGGCCTGTACACATTTTCTTCAGTCGAGTAACCCGCGGCGGAATGAAAGCTATCCTAACTTCCTACGTTAACTAAAAGCAAGCATGGTGGAATCATTATTGCGAGATGAAGTGTTCGGTTTCACATCGTATTACGTCGATAACGAATCTAAAGACTCCAAACTATCTCCGGTCTTGTTTTTAATAGTCACCGGTTATTTAAACTCATTTCCTGCCTTGTTAGTGATTTGAGGCTTGTTTCAATTAACAGACACGGGAGATCAAATTTAATACCGCTTTGTGGAAACATCTAATGCGATTGTACCGATCCATTAGAAGTGCCAACAGACGTTTATTTAGTCGCAGCCGTGTTCATTGAAACGAGAAAAGAACTGGTACTCACGAGACACCCACCATATGTAAGAAAATCACGACGCCTTTACATTTATTTACTTATAATTTTTAAAACCAGACGCCTTGACATATGTGAAAAGCACCTGTCAGTCTTCACAATATCCGTCCGTCTGTCCACCTGTAACAATTCGATTCCAAACGAACGGAATTTGTGTTCTTAGTTCACGCGTGTGAAACTCGTGCTTTTTTTGAGCAGCTGTTTTTTTTTTATTTTTGAGTTTACTAAATAAATAATGAATTATTGTTTCTATTACATTAATCAGAAATACGTGTTGTATTTAAATTTTCATTAAAATCAGGAGAAAATACGCAAAATATTAAAAAAATTGAGTGAGTGTTAGGTTGTGAGGTAGGTGCAGCAAGGTATAAACAATCACTTTTATATATTATTAGTTAACCAATTAGCAAATAATTAGTAATATTTACCAACTTATTCAAACTATATTTAGCTTTCTGTAAAATATTAAAAAGATCATTTGCGATAATTATTAACCTCTACAGATTTCTAGTTTAGGACCTCAAAGCCTTACGTTGGATGAGGGACTCGCATTTCATCAGCGTCTCAAGAGCAAAGACCGCAGCAATTTGAAATGGTATACCAAGTCACAGGGATATATATGACCCTCAGATGATCACTCAATGTATAACAACGCTGCCTTCATCCAATACTCAGTGTATTAGATGAATGCAGCGTAGTATTGGCAAGATATTGCAGCTCAGAACATCCATACACTAACAAAACTCAAAACCAGCAGTAATTAGGATCAACAATATTGTCAGGACACTGAGGATAACAGGACATACCCAAGCTGAACCATAACTACCTCTTTAAGGCGGGCTAGAAAACCAGTTTGTATAACAAGCAAGTTTCATGACAACGCAATCGATCTTGTAAGCAGAGTAGCACTTGAGCTGGACAAGTTCAGTGAAGAAAAAAAATCTTACAATCTGGAAAACTGCAAAAACCTTCAAGTTCATGTAGTTGCGATCTTTTAGTAATTTGTATATAATGTAAATAATAATAATTGATGGTAGTACGTAATAATAGATTTAAATAATTACAAATAAGATGGATCACCCTCACTGAATGACAGTATAAGGGATAGACATGCAAAACATCTCATGTAGGATGGCACTTGAACTGACGTTCAAGTGCCATCAGTTCAAGAACGTCAAAATGTTCCATAGCGGAATAGAAATTAAAGGGACGTAGAAGTTATTGGAATCATAAATATAATACAATTTTCTGAAGAATACCAGAAATCTTATTAATTACTTTCTTGGTCTGGTTTCGAATTTTTCTACTACCTAAATGTTTTTATAATAAAAATTGCAATAGTTCTGCAACGTGCATATTTTATTTAAAATAAGAATACACTTGTAAAAAATTGCAATAGTTCGATCTCATGATACTGTTTATTTTTAAAGTCGCTCATACTATGGATAAAGATGTCAGCTGTGGTTTAAAATATAATAAACATACAAATATAACATTTTTCTCTAAATGGAATGGAAATTTTATTTTTACTCTACCATTCTATCATCTGAAGAAATTACGATAAATCCCGAAGATAGACATGATTCTCAGATTGTGGGTCACGATCCCCTTAGTGTCGCACCCTGTTTTATGATGGAGGGGGGTCAATAATGTTCCATGTGTGTGTGGAAGGAGAAAAAGGGGTCGTAACCGTATTCACATATCAATACTATTCAAGCTACTGGAGCAATTTTATTGAATTAAAGGCCAAATGAGTTTTTTTTTTTTAAAGGAACCACTTGAGTATGAGTTTTGAACTGAGGGTAGAGTACGAAACCCATATGAGACGAGTCAACAGGGTGCCCGATTATTCTTTTAACAGTCCCCAGGCGTAACCCGTAGGTGTGTATTATTGCTATAGAGGTGCGTGTTCAAGGGCAATTTGTATGTATAAATGGACTAAAAAATCCTGGAATAACTCTTGGGAGGGAACTCTACACCCTCCGCCCGAAATCCATTAAGTAAAGTGCAGCTATTATCAACCCACTGCAGGATGGAAGCCTCCTCAACAATTCATGCCAAGGGAAATGGACCATAATCTGCCACGCTGGTCCAGTGCGGGTTGGCAGATTGGCCGTATTCAGCAGTCAGGGGCTTGAACCCCGGTCTACGCAAACAGCGCGTGCTACTACACTCCCGCCCCTGACCACTCGGCTACGGAGGCCGTAATTCACACTTAATTGAAGAGGACTTAAAAATCCCTCCAGTCGTCGACGGGATACCAACCCAGACCTCTGCGGGTTCGAAAGTGGTGAAACCACTATACACTGTCAAGAACAACGGAGTTCCAGAAGGGGAAGGTTCTGTCTGCTGTCCCTTTTCGTAATCATCAGTTACACTCTGGTAGCAATTAAGAGGACATTGTCAATTATGCCACGCCAATAACAGTAAATGAATGACAGTAATATTGCATACGGCATCGGTACAGAAAAAGACTGATGGATACCTTAGCCCAGATAGGTGCGTGTCTCCAAAACTTTTACTGCGAAACTACCCGACTAAAACGGTTTCTCCGAAACCCCCCCCCCCCCCCCCGATTGTTATAATGCCAATTCATGAAGGAATCCAAATCTCCAGCGCACAGAACCATAGAGTGACTTTTGACACCAAGCTCCTTTTTACCTATCATGTTAAGCATGTTAAAAGTGAAAATGAACTCAAGAAAACAGTGGTTAGCCAAACAGCGCCTCCTTTACGCGAAGAAACTGTTTTTAACTACGCTGCCGTGTAGATATATTAATGCATTCTGCACAGAGTACAAATCCTGGGCAATGGCCCCGAAAACTGCTCTTTGCTGGTTAGTCCGTGGGCAATATGGAAGAACTGATCTCCAACAAATGGCAATGGACGACGCCCATGACAATGCTCTTGGACTGCAAAAACTCCCTGATGTAATCAGAGAAGCGTTTTACGCTAAAATTACTCATGGTTAGATTCTCCGCACTTGATATATGGGAAATAGTCGATTGGAGGATCGAAGTCCAGATTTGGGGAGGAAAAGACGATCATCCGTCGGGAGAAAAATACCCAAGTTCAAATCTTGTCAATGACATACGTAATTTTTATGAGCCTTTTTCACAACTTGGATGAGTTAGTCGGTCTCAGGAGAGGTAGCGTGATTTTTTTGGCAATATGGCCTAAGTTTTTGATGCGCCTAAAAATCATACAACAACCAACCCACTGACCGAACAATTCCTTGCTGCCCAAATGAGTCTTCTGGTACATGCACTGATGAAGATCCCCAGAGATTTATTCAGTATAGGTGCTATCGCTCTGGAGTGCATAAATATCCTCCTCCCCATTCCCCAGCAAAGAAACTGGGTTCTGCTGCTATGAGACTGTTGGTTTTCTTATTACAGCTTTAATATTATGAGTATTGCAGAACCCTGCGAGTTGGCCTATGTCAAGATTTTGTTGAATTTATTGTGTGGTATAAACAATATTTTTTTACCTTTTTAGCAATAGATAGTATACCTCTGAGTCCTCTGGCTATTCTGACAGTAAATATAATCTTCGGGGGGTGGCGATAAGTTGAATCCAGCGATGCAATTTCAATCTGGTAAGAAATCAGATTGAAATAGCAGCGCTGTTGGCAATCAGTTTTAATGTTTGAGTAAACCGCATGATAAATTTGCCATTCCCCATCCGAAATGGTTCTAAATGTTTCGAGGAAACTCAGAACATAAAGAGATGACAACCCAAGAATCAAATAGTTTTAACATTTAAACAGAATTTAATTAGACATTGAAAGAAACAGTCAGTCTGCTCTTATAAATAACCGAGTTCACAGAAAGTTCCCACACGTGGCTGCGAGGATGTTTTCATGCGTATTTTCACTCCTGCTTTTTCTCCTTCGATGATGTTTCAGTCTGCAGAAAACCTTCCCGTCTACCTCTGCCAGCAGCTGGTTCTTTCACAATATTGATGAGTACCGAGTTTCGGAACGTCTTAGCAGTACCGCCAAATACACTCCACGCGGCAATCTGATATGCTACGGAAACGCAGGGAAGCGCCTAACAGCATAACTCTTTTTTGTACGTGTGTTAAGTCTGCAACTCCCTCTTTCGCATTCTCTCTCTCTCTCTGTGCAGTATAGCCCTTTACCAACAACGGACCTTTGTGTGAGCGCAGTAGGGAAAACATTGTGGCCATTATCAAACGTTTCTCCCCAACATACCAAAGCTCGTGCTCAGTTCGAAGATGGCGCCTCGCTGGCCAAGTAGTTAGGTGTACTCATTGCTGCATTTACTCTCCGCTACGGAAAATGAATTACGTCTTGGTGTTGACAACTCAGTGGCGACAGCCCTCAGTTCGGAGAAAGAAATAATAACAAATAAAGAAGATGGGATACCAGATTAGACGACTTAAGTTTGTTGATAGCTTTGAATAAAACATGAAAATTGGTGACAGCCGAATTTGAGACTCATGAAATATGCCAGGAGATGTTTTTAGGGATTATAGAGCATAAGGAAACGTTGACTGGGGAGCTTAAAACACTCTGGACGAGTAAGCCTTAAGTTATAAAATATTAATATTTTCTTTCTCTTTTTATCTCTCTCACACCCACAACTGGCTTTCATTTTTAAAACCTGAGCATTCGTACGTCAAAACAAGGGAAATGTTCTTAAGATGTTCCAAGAGTGTCTTTCCTTCCTTCGGAGAATAATTAAAAGTATTATGATCCATAAAACTGAGGAAAATGCTAAAGAAAACAGCAACCAAATTTTTCCTTTTCACCACCCCTGTGTTTCCCCATATTTCTTTTTTATTTGGCATCCATTAATTCGTTTATTCTGTTTATCACATGCAATAACACACTCTCTTTGAGTAGACCGGCGTTCAAGCCCCTGACTGCTAAATACGATCCATCTGCCAACCCGCACCTGAGCAGCGCGGTAGATTATGGTCCATTCCCTCAACATGACTTGCTGAGAAAGCCCCCATCTGCAGTGGATTGACCATGGCTGTAGTGGATTGACCATGGCTATTTTAAAGGCCTCCGTAGCCGAGTGGTCAGGAGCGGGACTGCAGTAGCACACGCTCTTTGAGTAGACCGGGGTTCAAGCCCCTGACTGCTGAATACGGTCGATCTGCCAACCCGCACTGGACCAGCGTGGCAGATTATGGTCCATTTCCCTCACCATGAATTGTTGAGGAGGCTTCCATCCTGCAGTGGGTTGATAATGGCTGCACTTTTTTTTTTTATTTGATACTAAAGAAAAAAAAAACTATAGAGCTTTATTTTCTGCCATTTATACGGGAAGGCAATTGTTAATTTCTTAAAAATAATAAAACTACAATAAAAGGATAGACATCCAAATAAACTAGTGTATTGAAGTTACAAAGAAATTTTGGATGCCTCGAAAAGTGTCTTATATTTTCTCGACAAATGGTGTTTGCCCATATTGCCAGTTTGTATGCTTGCTGGATGAAAAATCTCAGTTAGATGGGAACAGAGGTCAAGGCTTTGTATTTAATAATTTGAACATGTTCGGTTCGGAACTCGAACATATTCGAAAGAAAGAAACAGGACATCTTTACAAGCCATTTCTGAACTAGGATACAATGCCTTGAGGATTAGAAATATATGTTCTTACTGGATTAAGATATCCTGCTTTGATTGATGGTGAAAGCCACGGAGAGTTATTGGAAAATTTCTTCCTCTGATGCATGGAGACTCATTCGGATATTGCACTGAGTAAGCTATTCAGGATTTTCTGTGGAGTTATAAAAATCGGCATTTGTTCATTTTTTTTGGCCTTTAGGAGTTGTTTCAAATTCTCTGCAGAGGTTTCTACAAGAATATCACAGGAGTTACTGATATAGGGGATTCTGTCAACCTTCAAGCCCTTTCTGAATGAAGTATAACACCTTGCCAACGAACTACTCACTCGTTGAATTATAACAAAGAACAGGAGTATTACTAATACATTTGTGTCGGTCCTCTGTTTTAGTAGAAGTGGTTTCTCTGGTATCTGCAAATCGATAAGGTGGAGTCCACGCAATATATTTGTTAAATTGACCCTACAAAACCATTAACGCTATAAGCAATGCATTTTTTTGTTAACCAGGATAAGATACAGTTACCTTTATATTGTAGTTGGGGTTCCGATCAATAAAGTCATTTTTAAAACACCTTTCAACCATTAGTACAGTATTTCGAAATCTACTCATGAAATACTATATCCGCTTCAAAAAACTATCCTACTATATGCGATCAGTATTACAAAATGGTGGGCAATACGAGCCAGGCTGAAACAGAATCTTAAAAGAAATATGATTTTTTTTAACAAAATAAAAACTCACCTAAGAATGATATAAATATGCCAAAGTTATAGCGAATGTTTAAGTAATTTGATAAGACAGTTCTCCTCAAGACTATTGAGACAGTTCTCCTCAAGACTGTTTCGACACAAAATAGCCAAGAAGCCTTCGGAAGTAGCCAGTGGGTGTAGTCACTATCCACCAAACACGAAAATAATTGGGTATTTCCTTGGCGTTGGGTAGACGCTCCAGAAACGAACTTCGTGACTACACAACTTGTTTGGACACAATAAGTTGGATTCTTCTACACAGAGGTTTTCAGCGTCCTCGCGGGTACCACAGTGGTTACAGTCAGATCCCTCCCCAAACCGTGAAAAAGACCCGAGTTCGAATCCTGTGAATGATGCGAGAAATTTTTTTGCTGGCTTTTCTTCACAACGTAGCTGAGTTAGTCGGTTTCAGGCTAGAATAGCATGGTTTTTCTCCGGAAACTCGGATTTTTCATCCAGCAGTGGATAAAATCGACTACAGAACGGACAATTCACAGATTACATACGGGTGTAATATGGCCGAGTTGTTGATCGCCTAAACCACTACTACAAAGCCAACAGGTGTTTTTAGCCATTTATTTCTGAAACGGGCCTCAACTTTGTCAGTGTTATTGCAATGTATTTATTAGAGTGCATGGAGGCAACAAATCAGCATAAACTTCAAAACATTCTGGCAGACCTGGAGAATGAGAAATGACAACTGATAACAGAAGTCTAAGGCAGTTTTAATTAGTTTAAAATAAAGAGCATAAAAAAATTTATTAAAAATTTATCCCTTTTATGTCGAATGGCTGTTACGTGGCTTCTTTCGCAATCTTCCATAAACATTATTAGCCATTGATATTTTCTTCAATATAGGAGAGTATCATTTACGAAATGAACTTTAAACATTAGGCATTTTTAAATCAGGATGCCTGATATAGCGCAACTTATTACTTCTATTACATGAGAACACTCAAGTCTCAATACAGAAAATCACTGATATTTCTTCTTAGTAAGTGGACTAAGTGGTGTTTGTTTTTTTTTTTTATATATTTCTTGCCTTCTTTTTATAACACAGTTAAACATCGATTTACTATTATTAATTTCAAGCCATTCACTATTTTGAGAATATTTCTATCTACTCTAAAGATCATCGTGTAAGGAGAATGTGACCTTGAAAATTAAGTTTTGAATATTTTAGAAATCAACCATCTTCGTGTATTTAAAATGGCGAACACTTCAATTTTCAACCAACTAAAAGTACATAGTTCACTCGCAATACTTTTTTTTTAAAATTAAGATCTACTAACAGCAATGTAACTAACCAGAGTGCATCGATTCGCTTTCCTAAACTGGTTTGGTTTTAATATTCTTGCTATCTTCCATAAGTAGCGCACTGTTGCGTTAATTTAATTTATCAGTTAATTCATAAATTCGTGTTAAAGACGAACTAGTGTTATAACGCTTGCAGTAAACAAAATACAGTCCAAACTGTCATAACGGTACCTCTAGACATGAGGAAAGACATTCAGAATTTCTGGAAACTCTGACAAGAGATCGCTGTTTGACTGATGAACTGAATAAGGAGTCAAATCCTGCTTGAAATTTTAGGGAAAAGGAGGTCTGTGCAAAATTTGTGTCGCGCGGCCTCACAGATGAGCAGAAGCACAAAGCGCATCATCGTGCGAAGACTTTATCCAAACATGTCAAGGTAATCCTAATTTCTTAGAATGTATTGTCACTAGAGATGACAGTTAGGGTTTCAGTACAATCCCGAGACGAATCGTCAAAGCATGCTTCAAAATCATCACCAAGGCCCAAAACGTTTTGTTTACAGAACGTCCAGGATCAAGACTATGCTGATCATGTTTTTCAACAAACGTGAAAATTCACAAAGAATTGGTACCTGAAAGGGAGAGGGTCAATTCTGTGTTGTATGTACAGGTGTTACAAAGAAACCCCCGCCCTTTCCACACTTGTTATGAAGAAATTTCTATTGTACAGATCAACCAGCCTCCCGATTTAGCACCACAGATCCCATGGTGTAATAAATTCGTTCGATCTGGTGGCAATTACTTGGGATATATATAATCAATACATTATTTTCCCATATGTTTTTTTTTTTTTAACTATTTGTCAGCCTAAATTAAAAGCTATTTCAAGTTTGAAAGAAAATATTATTATTGTTTAATAATTGAATTATTATTTTATAATAATAACAAAATTCTCTTTTATTTCCATTAATGAAATTAAAGTTCCAGTATTTATGATTATTAAATTAAGCATCATTGCATTATTACTGATATTGGTATGATCTTTTAAAATAATTTAATGCATATGGCTGTCGCTTATTATTTAACCATAATAATATTCTAGAGTTGCAGATAATTTTAATAATATTTAATAATTTTAATAATATTTAATAATTCATAATAAAGAGAAAACCGCATGGTTCATATTTAAAAAAAAATGAAATAGTAGTAGTAAGAAATAAGCTACTACACAATTTACACTGATTTTTTTCTAATAGCAGCTATCTACTAATAAGGAAGAACCAACAATCAAACTTCGTTGTTAGTACTAATGTACTCTGACCGTATTCTGTATATTAGTCGTTGTGCAGCCTGCTGCACACTTCACATCAGAAAACAACTGTGCAACAGAAAACTGCAAAATCGCATTCTTCTGACTTCAGAAATTTGTTTTATTTTTGGTGAGAGACGCTTATTATATACACATCGTACGCGACCGATTTTTTTTTCCCCCTTTAGTTTCGAGGTAGCCGAAAATGTCTCCTTGTGCACGTTTTTCTTGGCTTCTTTCTACCACACGCTCCACCCAGCCGCAAGCTTCCAAACGAAGCCGACCTCCCGAATCTCGCGGAGTCAGCAGATGTATAAGATATACGCCAAAAGAGGGTGGAAAGGTTCTTATTTATCAGCAACAACTGCGGTAGCAGAAACGTTTTCCGGCTCTCTTCCCCCTTTCTCCAGCGAGAGAGTTATACGAGCTATGACATGTCATCTTGAATAGTAAAGGAGAGAAAGAGAGGGATTTTGGCAAGGGGAGAATGACGACATCACCCTGACGGATGATTTTTTTTTAACCTGCCTATTTGATATTGTGGCAGATGTGTTCTTGGCTCGCAGTGTCTGGCCTGGTGGTGGCTCTTAATGAGATTTTTATTTCAGTCACGTCCATTCTCCACAGACATTTGCCAGCAGCGCCATCTCTCTCACTGCTGCTTTATAGTGAATGGAATGTGACATTGACTCAAATGTATCATTGAGCAAGTCCTAAGAAAGGGGAAGAGAAAGAGGGAAGGAAGGAGTTATTTTGGATGATTGAAAACACTCTCATTCAGCTGCTAAGCGAGATCCTTTCATTATGCTTTAAAAACATACCGCAAGAAGCTGAAGAAGAGCGAAAAACCAACTCGTACATATTTTGGTAATGATTCTCTCTCTCGGCTTTTAGGCATCTAAAATAGGCTGCGAATGTGGAATATTTGTGGCGGGGTATTGGCGGAAGATGAGCTTTATCGAGGGAAATATTTCAATGAATCGGTTAAACGGTTTTATGAAAAGGATTAGGAGTGTTTTGTTTCTAATACCCCGCCATCCAATAACTTTAATTACTTCTGGATAAAAAGTCCTCTTTGACAGCATTAATTGCAGAAGCACCCAACAGAAGCATATTTATTTTAGAGCAACATGCAAAGTCGTCCATACAAAGTTCATGTTGTTGTTTCCTACCCCTCATCACTCTCCATTAGTGTGGACAGTGATGGAGGGTAAAAGGGTCCCAAATTTGACACAGGACTCAGCCTTAGAATTTCTGATGATAATATACTTTGATAATATGTTGGAACATTGCATTCTTTGTTTATTTTTTTAAAAATTACATTGCAAACCCTTACCCATTTGAGGAAATCTCGGTTCGAATCCTACTAGATACAGAAGAATATAATTAACAGAAGAAATTCTTAAAGGGCAAGATCTTCCATCTTGGCTGTAATTAACAGATCTCAGGCGGAGGAACAGGCTTTTCAGTACAGATAACATAAATCGACCCAGGCGAATGGGTCGATTTGTATATAACTGTTTTCAGACAGTCCGCTGTCTCAATATAGCGTAAGACTGCTAAATATTAGATGATTAAAACTAAAGACAATCCTGCTTCCCCCTTCCCCTCCGCATTATGGAGTGTGTGCTGCAGTTTGTTCTGCCAGATTCTGAAATAATTTCGTTTTATGAATACCATTTTGTTGTTGTTTGTTTATTTTGGCACTTCTTTGAACATCGATTAAACTGGTCATAGTATGTTGATTCATACTGCACTGGGAGCAATCTTTTATTATGTTATAAAAAGCATATATGGCCACGGGCTGATGTACCAGGAATAACTCGATGTTGAGGCTGCAGTACCTTACTTCTTCTGCTTAAGTTCAACTAACTATAACCAGAGCGAACATTCTTCTAAAAACGCCATCAGAATTTGAGGGACTTTGAAACCAAATCTCTCCAAATGAGTGACAAGTGTTGAAACGACTATACTGTGGCAGAGTAAAAACACCCTTGATGGGAACATAAATATACTGATGGACACCAACACTGCGTTTAGTATCAACCTGTCGATATTATTTTATTTTTTTTTTTTTTTTATCAAAAACAGATTAAGGTTTTCTCCAGCTCCTGCGAACTTTAATTTTTAAAAAAATAAATTAGCAGCAGATGGCAATGAAATCGAATCCCACAGTCCAATTTCACTATTAATTCTGGCGTTGGACCTTTCCACAACCAATCATGCTTTGAAATTATAAAATAATTAACGCCAAAATTGTTTAACTACTTTATAATTTAATTTCTCACTTCGTCTACCGCATGTCAGCTCACATCGAATGACTTCTTAAATGGTACCAACGGAACTGTCATTAGATATCGCGTGTTATCTGGAGAGGGACCTTACAGGTCTCTCATCACATAACAGGTTATTTGATGCTATTCCACAATCATATAACCTAACGAGCTATTGGCTATAATTTCGATTTCAGCAGCATTTGGCCACCGTGTGGCAAAATGCTAGGAACAATAGAAAATTTCGTTCTTTTTTTGCATTATTGTTGGATCATTTAAAAATATTGCAGTAATAAAATGTTTCATTTTCGCTATAAAATTTAACCTCTTCAATTCACATTTTAGGACAAATTGTTTAAGAAAATTACCCCTCGTTTCATGCATTTAGGGACCTAACTGTAAGGATATTTTTATTGCTCACGGCCTGTCACATCTTAAATATTCTTTTCACCGCTTTATCTGAACCTAACTGTTGACTTTATCACAAACCCTGGGGTTTTTTTGTTGTTGGTATAGGGTTCGAGATTATTCCGGTGCTCCCGCCTTTCTCCCCCATGCCATTGTGTATCCTCTCAGAAAGTCATTACGAGTTGAATAGCTTGTTCACCCACAGAAGGCACTTGTACAACAAGAAGGCTAACACGCCACAGCGGAGCACACTCGCTGTTCGATCCCGCTTGTGTGTGTCCCTGTTACTCGCGTTGCCAGATTTTCAATAGGAAATGGGGAAGCGAAATCTCGCCTAGCGTCTGACCTTATTGTCAAGGGCCTTTTGAGGTGACTATGAATAGGAATTGAGAGACTGGAAGCACGAAACGATGTTGTCGACCCGTTCAGAGTTGGGGCAGGACGAGTGGGTAGGAATTATAGTAAGCAAACGATGCAACGTGGTCTGCTTTCGTAAACAAGCAGAACTGTGTTAAGTAAAAAACGTGTGTAAATACAGTTCATTTAAAAGGTCTTTGACATTCAACATTCCTGACATTCGAAATGTCAGTGGACAAAAGGCGTTAATAAAAAATATTCACTAAACGACTGCAAGTTTCCTTTATATTCTTATCGCTGAAAATATCCGCCAGACGTCACTAGATTCTCGATTCTTTTTTGCTGAATCCTTGAGGAGATCAACGGAATTGTATGCCAGCGAATTCAAATCAAAAAGGTCAATTTTTGTGAAATTTTTTTAGAAATATCTGACAGGACATCGGCGATGTTCTGAAGTCATCAATGATTTCGGACAATGTAAGGGGGAACATTTTATCTTTCAAAGGTCACTAGAAATGTGGTACCAAATTTCGGAACAGGAATGTTAGTATAGTTTTCAACTACGAGTATTTTGAGAACATTCAGTGCACTAGTACAAAATCTACTTTTGAGTTTTAGATCTGAAGCATAAATTTAAGGTTTGAATTTGGATTAAACCAGGGCTTCGTTAAAACGTTTAAGCGCCCTGACGCAAACAAGATAATGTCGTGTGAAAAAGTTATCAGTAAAACTGTATCCACTTTGTCGCCTGTGATAGTCGGCGCCTGGATGCTGTTGCTTCCAGTGTTTCATCGTGACACGTCCCCGGATTTAACCAGTTACACACCACAGAATCAAATTTGAAAGACAATGATCTCGAAAAAAAAAAAAACCGATAATCTGAACCAGCCTTTTGAATTTAATATTATACAAAACTTGGAGGTCATCGAAACGCACTTCAAAGTCACTTAAAACGCACTTCCCTGCCTCTGCAGTCTGCGAGTCCTCATGATCGACATTTCCAGCAATTTATGGCCGAAGTTACTAGAACAGTTCGTCAATGGACACAGACACTTATTAAAGAACCTGCTGTAGCGCGAAACTACTTCGCACATCACTGTCCAGGAACAACACTCGCACTAAATAACTCGTTTGAAATTGCAAACTAATTAAACGATCAAGTGAAGGTTGTGGTACAACGACCATTTCATCCTATCGAGCAATCAGGAGACCCCACTTCAATTTCTAATCATACTCCACTGACAAAACAAACAGAGCAAACCGGAAAAAGGGGTCACTGAAACGAAAGAGGTCAAATTAACTTACTGCACGAGACCACGAGACACGATGTTGAGTTCGCTCAAGACTTGCGCACCGGCTTGTCGCTCATCACCCCCCCCCCCCCAGGACGTCTCCCAGCTGTCGCCTCCCTCGATTTCGAGAGAGAGCTCTACTGAGAAACGGGCTGTTTATCTGTTTCTCCTTGTTTATCGCCAGCGTTCGTAATGACCTTTAGCACAAGGCCAGCCGACACCAATCCGATGCAGCAAATTTAGTGGAGGTGTGTGGGGAAGATACAATGACGTCACGCCATGCAACTAACGTGTTAGACTGTTGCACGTTCTGAAGTCTGGTGAACAGAGGTCAGCCTTATCAAAACACAGACAGGGTCACTGGTAAACATTCGCTGATAATACTACCATGTGATCGGTCAGTCAGGCTTCGAAGGGGAGATAATAGTGTGGTGCGACTCCCTACAAGCTCGTGCCACAACGCATACCAATTACAGCGAGACTATTTTGCAAATTTTCATTCGAAAAGGGAAGTTCGGTTTGAAGAAGAAATAGCGTACGTTAAAAGAGGACGGTCAAGTTCGAATCGGGTCAAAATAATGAGAAGAAAACCGTTGAGGGAAAAAGTCAAATAGAATGAAGAACTAAGAGAAAAATAGCAGACACAGCTGGTAAAATAAATAATAGCAAACGACAGAATGTAGTGCAGCTTGTCCTCAGAGGTGGACCCAATAAGAAGCAAAGGGATATAGTCCTCCCCATGATCAAAATAATGTGGATTTTCTTTTTCTACTACATGATGATTAAAGCTTAATGAGTCCCAGGAGTCACTGTTTTACCCTCCATCCCCTTTAGAAAATCCTCTCTTCACCAGACCAGAAAGTCCCGCCCCTGTTTATGCTTGAATTTTTTTCGAGCGCTATCATTGGTAGAACTGATCACGTAATGATTCAGAGCCTTAAAATCTACTCTGTAGCAGACTACCTTTGAACTGGCTTCGCAAAAGATGCAGTTCGTTTTGTTTATTTTGCCCACTGATAACATAAAACAAGACAATAGACTGTCCTCCTACAAGGATTATACACTTGGCCCAACCTTCTCTCTTTAAATCTTACCAAACTACAAACAGAGACATTTGAATTAACACAACAAAGTGAATTCAAAGTGCGGCCAATTAATATTAAACAAAAATTTGCTTAGACAAATTACTGAAATTTATAAGTCCAGATATCTGACTTGGCTCACTGAGTTGGATATTTGATGCTCCACCATTCCAAAGATGTTTTCAGTCATCAGCAGCAATACGGATAAATATATCTAACTTCACTATCCACGCATCCAAAAACAAGCAAGGTCATTTATAGATAATTTCAACCCTCCCCCACCCGGTATATAAAAAAAAAAAAAAAAAAAAAAAACCAGCGCCGGATGCAGCACGCGATGACCTACTTTCTGAACACGATATGACAATACTTTAAAAATATATATAAAATAAAATGATACGAAGAAGAATGTCGTCTTAAAAATCTCATCCTCAGACATCTAAAATCTAAGCACATACGAAACCGAAATTGCTTCTAGATTATTTCGAGATACCTAAAACTGCTGCCTAATTATAGGGTTATCTGAATCTGCACTACTGTTAAAGACGAAAACGACTTCCTGTTTCACAAGGTAGTGGAAGCCCTTTACACCTTCAGATGGCAACACGATCTCGAAGACGGGTGTCACACTTGACAGGGATTTAACCAATCTGACATGTCCGAGGACTAATTTTCCATAAATCTCCAGGTGGAACCTGAAATAAATCCGGACTGTGGTTATTTTACACATGGGGCATATAGACCGAAAACATTAATCAGTATAATTATGAGTGATCGCTGGTCTTTATTGTCTAATGACGTTGAGATGTGATGAACATAATTCACTAGAAGCAGACCAGTCTGGCTGTTTGCCAACGCCATTATTATTCTCATCTATCGCTCCAAGAGGTCTTTGTACCTTTAAGAAAACGTGATTGTTCTTAACAAAAGTAGCTAGTTTGGGAAACCGTTGGGAGTCAGGAGAAAAGCGAATGACGTTCACAGTGTGGTTCAGATCCGGCGGCACCTCTGCGCGATACGTCACATGCACGCGACTTGGGTGAGGTGAGAGATTAAAGTCACGCTAAGGTTAATCTATCGATTTCTGCCTTTGTAGGAAACAGAGAAGTCTTAAAATAATCTAGACGATCGTGTATCCGTCTGGCTGTCTCATCTGCCAAAACTTGTGTATATTTTGATATAAAGTAGGTTTAAGCGTCCTCACCTCCTATGCAGTGATTCTTATATTTCACAGACCCCTTCAAGGAACGTGAATATGAATATATACATTTAACGTATACTTTAAGTTCGATTTTCAAGTGTAATATTGATTCTGAGTTCTTTCTGAGTTTCTTAAGTTGTCCTTAAACAATGATTAAAAATCTTTTTTTTTTCTTTTTGCCCTTTTTAATTCAAGGGAATTAAATTAATTTATATTTATTAAAACATTAAGCAAAATAAAATTAATAAACGAATAGTACAAAACCCTTTTAAAGATTTCTTATAATAAAGCTAGGTCTCACCTTTGGCCTGAATGGAAACACCATGATGATTTTAGACGAGTTCCAGATAGAAGTTAGCTGGATTTTGGCACGCGTTGATCGTCACTGTAGTCGCAGTGGGCCATGTTCATGATGTCCAACTCTATGGTTTCATGCCACGTCAAAATTTTCTTGGGATTTTGATCAGGACTTGGAGACAGCTTGCAAAACAGTATTTTTCTCAAACCAGGCGCTTCCAAGCCATGTTATAAGAAGTGCATTGTCATGTGAAGCAATTATTTGAAATATTATAGAGTCAAGGTTTTTGGCACCACAAACAGTCCTAATCCGAACCATGAGAAACAGACCGACGCCATCACACTTCTCAAAAATTCATTATTGAGATGACACACCGCAGCAGGTAACGGTCCTCAGGTATTCTTCAAAACTATACTCGCGCCTAGATCTGCACAATGTGTAGGCGACTTCTCACTCAACAGAGCATCTTCCCATCCGCATACGAACGATAGTCAACAGACAAGCCGAACAACCCTTGGCTCTTTAATGTCATATAGGAATTAAAACCTCGGCAGTCCTATGAAAATCAGCCCCGTATGGACAGCGCATCCCCACTTATAGACAGTCCTTGACATTGGGGCCTTCTTTGAAAATGATGCAATTACTCCTACAGGGTCTTCCAATCGCTATCTGCCAATTTCCTTGACGTATCGAACCTTAATTTAATTCTTCTCAACATCGGTATTTCATCTTTGCAAACATAAATCCATTTATTTTCTATTTATGCTCCTGGACAACCATATAAGTTCGGAGGAGTTCATAACATAGAGAGAAAAAAAAATGCACATCTGCCACTGTCCACTTCAAAAAACTCAAGTGGCCTCCTGTAGCACGCACCAATTAATTAACTGCTATTGCAACCTATAATCACACCTGTTTTGACTTCCAAAGATCCTTACCACTACTTAGACTGACTTCTGCTGATATGAGTGGAGTCTCTGAGCCACTTTTATACGTAATCCTTGTTTTCATATGGCCGACCCGCATCCTCCACTACTTTCAGAGGGGTGTTCAAATTGCTTTCAGAAGATAATTGAATTGCATAATACGTAAGTTTTCTTAGCAATCTGATGCAACTCTATTCATTCCACACAATCACGTAATACGGACATTTATATACAATTACCGAAGGTGTTTTATGTTTTATGTTGTGTTTTTCGTAATGTTCTGTAGGATGAACGTTACTAAATTAGTGATGTTAATTTTTATTTTGCTTCCTTTTATAATTATTCTTTCTCGTGAATTCTAGAAGGCGATTGTGTCCTGAATCTCCCTGTTTTTACCAGTTGAGACCATACGCAGGTGAGCGCAGCGTCTGCCCTCTAGTGGCTAATAAAATCAAACAAAGCCTTGTCTAATTCATTATGCGCATTCATAAATATTTTTAGTTTTATTTATTAATCTTTTTTATACCACAAAAAATGTTCTTGCCGAATGGAGTTCCTGTAATTTGTACAATTAATCCTGAAATCCATCCTTTTATGGATAACTGAGAGCTGACCACATAATACAACGCAGTCTGAACCTGTTATTAACAACAAAAGAAAGATACAATTTGATACGCTGTCAGTACCGTTAATTATTTATAAACAGCTACATTTTTAATAAAATGTGTTTACTCGCGTGATGTTTTATATGACTAAAATCTACATATTCGTTTCGAAGACTAATTATCGAGAAGACGAGACAGAAGCTGATTTATTCAAACCAATAAATCCAGATATCTAAAACAGCTGCAATTAATAAGTCTAAATGTATTGAAACTCTACAACAAGCAGGTGCAGCTGATATCTTGGGCTAAATCTTCCTCTGTAATGGCACGCCATCGGTGTCGCTCCGAGACACCTTTGGGATTATGGATTTTGTGCGTCCATCTCAACCTGTCATACACAGGAAGGGAGAGAAGAAAAGGACAATCAGGTATGCTGTCTGTTCCATTAAATTGCAGAAGAACAAAATCCTTTTGAGTCTCTTAATCAAAGTGACAGAGATGTGATTGTGCCAGCTGCCTCCAGCCAAAATACCAGGTGGGCCTTGGACAGCGGAGACGCAAAACGTGAAGCTTATTTCATTTGTCACGGTTAAAGCAGTCGGACATGATTGCGTGCAAATGCCGATATAAGAAAGGTGTGAGACAAATATCAAAGCAGATACTTAGCGAAGTAAAACAAAAGAAAGTGAAATAACTCAAGAAGACAGCGCGGTTTGTTCATTTATAAACGTGATTTATTGCGCATGTTCTGTTAGAAAGAAAAATGTTAACTGTCGTCTGCCTTAGTGAAGTGCCATTTTTGAATTTATTACTGGGGCTATTAATTTCCGTTTGTTTTGCAGACAGAAAAATAAGAAAGACAGGAATATGGACTCAAAAATAAATTAGTTCGATTTTCGCCTTCATAATTAAATACTAAATCCGGTTCCTTATTTTCTAAGAGGTATGAATATTAGTTTGCAGAGAGAATATCTAAAAGTAGTAAATACAGTACATGAAATCATAGTACAAAATTGACTAAATTTGCTGGATCTCATCGTAAAGAATGTGGTTCGCCTTAAAGATTTGAGGAAACCTCTTAAAAATAGTTAAATCGAGTAGGATGCTAGAATTAGCACAAATTGCATCATATCAGACTTATACCGTGAAGGGCTGGCTCCCAGGAGCCAGCCCTTCACGGTATAAGTCTTATATGATGCAATTTGTGCCCTCTTGGTCTTCTAGATGGGACTCGCTTCTGATTTTGACAGGGAGACTGGGTTCATGCGGTCTATACCAATAGACCTATACAGGGTGTTTCAGTTAAACGTTTCAGAACTTCTAAGAGGGGTAGGGTACATCCTGACAACTCGAAATCATATAGCAATGTGGGGTCGGAAATGCTTTCCTGAAGCGGTGTTGTACACAGAAGCACCATAAAGAAAAGAGAACGTAAGTGAGAAATCGTTTTAATAATACATGAAAAGAAGCAAAAGGTACATGGATTAAAGTAAGTGTTCGAAGTTTCTTCCACGGGCTACAATGCACGCCTCACATCTCCGACGCATGGACATCCGAACATTCTGGAATACTCCAGGCGAATTTCGAATTTCTTCGGCAGCTACTGCGATTCTTGCAACCAGCTCCTCAGCATTGTCAACAGGGGTGTCATAAACTAGCGATTTCATATGACCCCAGAAATAAAAATCAAGACATGATAGGTCGGGTGACCGAGCAGGCCAACGCACGGGACCACCACGTCCGATCCACTGTTGACCAAATGTGACATCCAGGTAGTTACGAACATCTCCGCTATAATGGGCAGGGGCTCCATCGTGTTGGAACCACATTGTCTGTTGCGTCGATGCAGAAATCTGTTCATCTCTCAAAAGTTGTGGCAATACTTGCTGCAGAAAGATCAAGTAGATAGGTCCGGTTAGACGACACGGTAACAGGTAAGGTCCGATGAGGTGATCTCCCATAATACCGGCCCATACATTGACCGAAAATCGAATCTGTGCTGCACGACGTCGTATTGCATGCGGGTTCTCGACCGCCCAGATATGGTCATTATCCTTGTTGAAAATTTCTTCCCTTGTGAAGGAATTTTCACGGTCATATGAAATCGCTAGTTTATGACACCCACCCCTGTTGACAATGCTGAGGAGCTGGTTGCAAGAATCGCAGTAGCTGCCAAAGAAATTCGAAATTCGCCTGGAGTATTCCAGAATGTTCGGATGTCCATGCGTCGGAGATGTGAGGCGTGCATTGTAGCCCGTGGAAGAAACTTCGAACACTTACTTTAATCCATGTACCTTTTGCTTCTTTTCATGTATTATTAAAACGATTTCTCACTTACGGTCTCTTTTCTTTATGGTGCTTCTGTGTACAACACCGCTTCAGGAAAGCATTTCCGACCCCACATTGCTATATGATTTCGAGTTGTCAGGATGTACCCTACCCCTCTTAGAAGTTCTGAAACGTTTAACTGAAACACCCTGTATTCATAGCTGCTATTATTACTCCTTATGGGATTTTTTAAACCCTGTGAACGGATACTTGTACCAAGTGCATGGGGTGGCTGGTTGGTTGGTTGTGTCCGGTTACTATTATTGAGGTGGTTGGTTGTGTCCGGTTACTATTATTGGGGTGGTTGGTTGTGTCCGGTTACTATTATTACTATTATTGTTGATCGAGGAACTCTCTGATTATCCTACAGGTGTTCGCAACCGTTGCTTTCTGGAGTTCCATGTAAATGATCTCTGGGAGGCCTATTGCTGCTAGATCCGTATGGACGCTTTTTAGCACCATGCCGGTGGTTGACACGGCGATTGGGGCGGTCATTACTTCTTCCATATGTCACATTTCTTTGACTTTCTGTCTTAGCTCTGTTTACCTCCTGAGCTTTTCCTCATAGGTTTTCTTGAAGGTTGCTGGTCCTGGCATAGTTTGTAAGCAGAGTTATTCAGTATAGCTATTTGGTTGTTGTTAGATTTTCAGGCACATTCGCAAATTAGGCCATATTGCGCCGTATATAATATATCTGCAAATTGCGTGTGCTCTCGCCCTCATGGGTAGCACAATTGATAGAATCTCCGTCCTACCCGCCCTGGAAAAGACCTGAGTTCGAGTCCTGTAAATGACGTAAGGAATTTTTATGGGTTCTTTTAACAACGTGGTTGAGTTAGTCAGTATTAGGCGAGGTTAGCATGGATTTTTCTCACGGAAACTCGGTTATTCATCCAGCAAATAGAAAATCGACCACAAAAAAAAAAAAAAAAATCACGTAATTTACAGACAGTATACACGGAGTAATATGTCCATAGTCGCTAATGCTCCTAAAACCATATAAAAAACAACAACAGCTGCATTCTGTGATTGATTTTCTGTTTGCCGGACCAAAAACCCCACTTTTTGGATATAAAAAATAACATGGTATCCTCTCCTGAGACTAAATAACTCAGCAATGTTATGAAAAATACCCATTTCTAGTCTTATTCGGTCTCGGGGAAGAGCCTCCCTCTCGTGAGCCATGCGTTGGAACCCATATAGTTCTATATATGTAGTTTTTATTAAAGTCATTATAATGTCTTCCATGGAATGCCTTCTTCGCTCACTTTTCTGTCTTTCTTTATTCTGTCTATGTGATGCCATTTGTATATCTTCCTTATGGCTTGGTAGATTGAAGCTGTGTTTTCCTGGAATTTAATTCCTCAGTTTCCTAATCGCCTTCTTCTGTTGCTGAACAAGGTCTGTCAAATTCCTCCTTTTCGGGCTATTTCTTTTGAGTTTTATTGGCGCATTAGCAACTATGGCTATAATGCACCAAAACCAAGTCATATAAAAGATTACAGTTAAGATTTTAGTGATCTAAGTCACTATGTCAAAATGAATAACAATAAAAATACATAAAAACTGTAGAAAATTGAGAATTTGAATAAAGCTGTCAAGGTTTAAAGTTTTTAAATGGTTATAAACGACTGATACATGGTCATTGTCGCATAATATCTAAGTGTATAAGGCTCAGTCAGATGACTAAAAGCAGTAAGATAAAAAAAAACACATTCGCGTCTTAAAAGCACACACATGGACAATCGAATAAAATATGCCGTACGGTTGAAAAGGTGTCACACAGTTTACACATAGGACCGTCATCTGCACTCAGCAGGAATTAATGCGTAAGATATCTATGTCCTATGAGCAGATGAGCAAGAACAACTTCCTCTCTGAGGTTTCTGCGTAGACTAGACTGCCAGTAGTGGATTGTAGGCCTCATCTGATACAGCTTGTTTGTGACCTGCCCATGCCAAGATTGTTGCCACTGGGAAAGTAATTTAGAGTGTAATATTTGCCTGTAGTCTATATCGGGGACTAACAGGCAAAGATTGGCCTCGAAGAACAAAATATACCACAGAGTTGAAATTAGCCAACCAATAACAACTTCATTCAAATATATTTGTCTTTAAAATAGTTTTAAAACGTTGAATATGGTTCTCGCCAGAAGAGGGAGGGGAGGGTTTGTAGAGACCTTTGGTTAGAAGAAAGAAATTACATAACCGTCCTGGCATGACATTTCTAGGTCTGTTTACAAGGTACCATCGCTTACGAGGATTGTTGGCACATTTATTAGGCCCAACATAGCGATACTTTCTTTGGCCATGTGGTGCAAGCTGGTGATTTGTAAACTGTTAGCAGTTTTGTTCGCGCTTTCTGTCAGTGGCGCTTACAGAATTTATCTGCACAAATTCGTCTCTAGTTTAGTTTGGTAACTTAGGAGTGAACCGCAGCCTCAGTAGTTTTATCTTTGGTGGAGAGGATATACGACATTTTTACTACCAAGTCGCAGTAAACCACGTTGTAAAGAAGCATTCCCAGTCTCATTAAAAATCCCTCAACCCAGACAGTTAACGGAGAAATGGGGTTCGTCAAATTAGTTGTAATAATCGTTGAAAACTACTCGATGTATGTATATATTTTTTCCTCCTATTATTTATTTATTTTCTTTTTTACAGTACGATTTCAAACCATAAGGAGAACTACAAATTTTCATATTTCAAATTATTTTTGCTCAATTAATTAAGGCCGAGCAAGATTTTTAGGCTTTTCAAAATTTTCCCAAGAATTTATTCCAGAGAAGATCAGTGCTGCTTGAACTACAGGAAAGAACAGTAGAAGTCTTATAGATTATTGACATGAATTCTGGGACAGTTTAGGATGGATGCTGAAATAAACTGTGCAATTGACCTTGTAGTTAATGATCATCGTGTTCCTTTGTAAACAGGATAAGCTTATTGGACAGTTACTTGTGACGATACTGCTATTTGTCTTCATCTCATGTTGACTTCTTAAGATCAGTGGCTCCTTGTTTCACGTTTCGTCTTATTCATGTTGTGGGGGTTCTGTTTTTGCTTCCCTTTTTCTCCAGACCTCCACCCTACTGAGGTCTCAAACAGCCCACAAAACGCAAATCTAACTGCAGTTCACAGGAAATTCTAGATTCTAGGGTGCGTGAAGCGGTGTGTTAGCAGTACATTAAAGACACATTTTTTCAATAAAAATTTCAAACCTTTAATGAACACTATATACAACATTTACATAAAAAAAACCAAATACATATATGCATATCAATTTCCATATACACTGAGTGATCACTGAATTATGACCCCCCTATGAAAACTGGATGAGACCCGTTGACCACGTGAGGTACGAGAGTGCGGAGTTAGTCGACCTACGTAGCATAGATAAGGTGTCAGGGTGTAGGTAGTAAAATTCCGAGCGTGATGGGTAAAAGAAAGGATTTATCGGACTTCGATGAAGGACAGATTGTGTGTGTGTGTGCTCGACGAGTTGGTGCCTCGATTTTCCAAACGGCGGAACTTGTGGGGTGTTCGAGAGCCGCCGTAGTTAAAGTGTACCAGGACTGGCGTCAAAATGGTTAAACAACGACCCGACGGCAAAACTGCAAAGGTCAGCGAAAGATTGATGTTAGAGGTGAGCGCTGTGTCCGACGACTCGTACAGGCGAACAGGAGCAGCACTGTTGAAGAGTTGAACTACCCAATACAACATGGGCTAATCCGGAACAATATCTAGCTTGACCATGCATCGCACGTATGGGCTATACCAGCAGATGGCCACTACGACATCCTCTCCTAACCAAGGTTCATCGGTGTAAAAGACTCGCCTGATGCAAAGATCATGCAAGTTGGACGTTAGAAGACTAGAAGAAGGTGTGCTGGTCGGACGAGTCACGTTATTTACTCCACACCGTGGATGGTCGTGTACGGATTTTGCGTCAACAACATGAGGTTCCTGATCCATCATGCATGGTACCAAAAGTGCAAGCCGGTGGAGGCGGTTGTATGGTGTGGGGCATATTTCACTGGCAGGAACTTGGATCCCTGGTGCATGTGGGACAACGTATCAGTGGTCTCCGCTATCGTCAACTGCTTGCTGACTGTACACCCCGCTATGCTACACTTTTTCGCGAATGGCGATGGTGTCTTCCAAGATGACAATCCGCCAAGCCATTGGACACTTGTTGTGCAGCAATGGTTTGAGGAACACAGTTCGGACTTCAACATATAGATTGGCCTCCGAACTCCGCTGATATCAATCCCATAGAGCCAGTGGTGAGCTATAGTGGGCTCGCATGGGCTCGCGAGAGCCCACTGTTATTTATTTATTTATTTATTTTTTGAAAATTTGCGACCCCATTGTTGAGAAGATCATTTATTTTACAAATGAAATCCTGAATGCAATTATTGAATAATGTTGAAAATTAAACACGTTGCAGATTATGATGACCATACATCTAAATGGAAAACCATTGCTTCAATTTGATCCGGATCGTTATGCCAATATTAATAAAGAAGTAAATTTCATATGGAAATTTTTAAAAGAAAATTTTTTTGAATATTTGTGCAATATTTTTTTCATGTAATCTGTGATTTTTGTGTACCTTTTCTAGAACAGTTTGTTTTTTATGTCACTACAGATCACTCGTCCTACCTTAGTTACTCCCTCTATTCAAGAGGTTTCTAAATAAATAAAATTTCTCTACAAACCGTATCTGTCAAGTTACCATTTGTCTAAATTAGTGATACATGTTAACATATCCTCGCCTTACTACCCCTATGATTATATTTCTTTATTAATTCTTTTATACTATTTCTCTCTTTTTATTACCCCTGTACCACCCTTACGTTATTTCATAATCATTACCTTTCATAACAAATTATCTCGACCTTAGTAACTAACTTGCCTATTTCAAATTGAATTTTCTTTAGAAAGAACTATTAATCAATTTCTTACAGAGTTTAGATTATGAGTCCATGAGTTCGGGGTTCAATACAAAACAGGAACTGACTTACGTTCCGAAATAGCCGCAACTTCCAATTCCATTGCGTTCAGGCTTGCTTCGTGGCAGACAGACTTTCTTCCGTTTCTTGGCTCACATGTCTGCACAACTGGCCATTTCTCAACGGGCCGGACCCTAGACACAAGTCTAGGCTCTTACATGACATAACTTCGAAGGTACAGCTTGCGATTATGTTGCCAGGGACGCCGATCACCCTATCACTGCCGGATCAGGCTTTCTTTCTCTTCTTGGCTCACTTATCTGCACAACTTTCGACACGCACGTTTCCCACTCTTCCATACCTCCAAAAAAAAAAACAATCACTTACTTACTTACTCTTCACGTACTTGCTTCCTCTACGCCTCACTATCCCTTTCTCTCACCCATTTCTTCTCTTTTTTCTTCTTCATCTTGCTACCACAAGATGTAAACTCCGACCACCAAACATCTACTTCCACTTCAACCAGCAAACACACGACTTTCTCTCCTAGACCACAGAGAAGTCAGATACAGAGTGGACACTTGCTCAATTACTTTCCCTGAACTTTTCTTTTTCCCTCAATTTGGAATGTCTCCCCCCAGGACTCGCAACCAATCCCCATGATGAAAATTTAACCAATCTGTTTAAATTTTCATTCCTTCCTATTTGCTAAAATATCTCACCACAGACGTCTCTCTAGCGCACAAACCAACCCTTTTCTAGAAATTTCTTATTTTTCTCACACGGCAGTATGACCTTTTCATGTATGCTGGTCGCCTCCAAAACACTCATTTTCGTGTTCACACCTTCTCTGCTTAATATATCGAAATTACCCAAATATCAGCCAATCTGACGCCATTTTCTTTTTACGCAAACACTGGACGTCCACTCATTTCCTGTTTACCATCCAATGGTGGCTTAGATCAAAACAGACGCTTCATAATCCAGTTTCACAGTCCTATTGTTCTTGCCCTCAGCCACTCTTTCTCGCCTGTTCACAAATGGCACCCCCTCCCTAGTGCTGACCGCTGTCTCTGTGTGCTCTCTTATATTACTCGAAATTACTTGTTTCCATTTAGCCGCTATTTAACATATAAATCTATAACTTTTCCATTCCCAAATCCAGTGTTTCTTCAAACTTTAACCTTATTTACATTAAAACTAAATATCCAATCTTAATACTTACTATTTTTAAACTTCATGCTCCCTTTCCATCGCCCTTCCTGGATTTATTTTAGCAAAACAAATATTTCTAATTTATTTGTAAGATTTAGGTCTTACAATGTCATGTGCTTGTCTTGTGGTTCCTTGTGCCACAATTTATATTTCTGACTAATTCTAATATGTAATGTGATTTATTGTCTGGACATGTTATATGTTGATTTCGCTTTATGACATTGTAATGATGCAATCCATGTAACGATAATTTATCTCTGAAGGAAGTTTATGGTACTGCTCATGGTCCAAGCGGAATAAATACCTTAGACACTAAAAAGTCAATATTCCAAACACAGTTAATGGTCCACGAGGATTATTGAAGTTGGGACGAAATAACTTAATATACTATGACAGTTTATGATGCTGCCTTGGTGCCTGGAATAAGTGGTGGTTCATAGAGCTTCCTACCAAGATGGAGACATGCATCTGATTTCTATCACTGACTTGCTGAACTTTACTGCTGGAGGCAGTAAGGTGAGACCTTGCTGATTCTAATAAACATATCACGGTGGGTCAATATATGAGATTGTAAATGAACTGAACAAATTGGCTGGACCTATCTTCGAAGATACAGTGGCGGACGAAAACGGGGACGTAATATGCCAATTTGTTCAGCAACTCGACAGTCGAGAATTAATCTTAGTTTCAGCAACACTGCGCGACTTATTACACCTCCAGTGTAACAACAGGAATGCAGAGAGGTTCTTTTAGAAGAAAACCAAGATTTTGCTTTATACTCATGTAGATTCTCCATAAATGGTAATCTATTAATTTTATGTTTTGGGAGTATCCAATTAACTTAAGGCAAAAGAAAATGTCGTTAATATTTGGCCAGTCATCTAAAATTGTTTTAAGCATTAGGTGAAATAAGAAGACAATCAGCAGGAGTTACTTAAAGTTAATTATCTCTCTCCCTCTTTGCAATTTCATCCACTATAATTTAATACATTGGGCAAAACTGGACCTTTAACGAAACCAGACAAAGCTATTAAAACTTACGAAGTTCACAGAGTACACACAACGAATAATAACCTTGGGATTGGGTTTATCAAAAACAATCGATCCAACACGCACGAAATGCTAATTATCGATGTATAACAACCCCACAATGTATGTCGGATTAAGTAGACAGCGTCTTAGTGAAAAAGACTATAACTTCTTATTTTTCATTTGAGCACTCCCTATAAGGATACGCTTCTGGATGACAAACTTTTTTCCTACTTCGATATCCGCTTTTGCAATTAGCTTTAGAAAGTGCTATTGTGCTTTCTGACATTAACAGAAGAGGAAAGGTCAGCAGCAGGAAGTTTATAAATCTAACAGCGAGCCAGGTTCTTATTATCTTATTTCAATCTGGATGTTCAGAAACACCTGCATTAACTTGAACGATGCACTCATCGCATGTTTACTAAGTAGTTTGCTGTAGCCAAACTGTACGGGAAGAAACTGGAAGTTTTAGCTACTCCACTGTTAAAGACACAAATGTGTTGTACATCTTAGAACTTGCGTTGCTCCAGGTAATTTCAAGTTATTCTTCAGTTTCCGAGGGTATATTTTACACCTTACACTGATAATTTAAAGATATATAATCTTTAACACACTTTTTCAGCTATGTGTTAATTGTACCAAACATGGGGAAACATCGACAGAGTCTGAAAGAGATAATTCCAAAGGACTGTCCCAGAGTTGGTACACGAAGATGAAAACTGGCAAGAGAACCCATTACAATCGACCTTGGGAAAAATTAAATTTATATAAATGGTGTACGCCAAGTGATGTGACAATGGAGGAGTATTTCGGGATACATCACCACACAGTGAGATTCATGTCGAATATGACAATGCGATGTAAGCTCTAATGGATGAGATATAATAGCAGAAGTCAACATCGCAAACCAACTTCCGCATCAATGTGGGGAATTAACTTATTGACAACTGAGACTTACGTGATTGGGCGGTTGACGACTGGAAAATAATTGGGTTGGGCTAACGAACTGCGCTTCCATTCGCTGGCAATTTTTGGCAATTTCTTTTCAAGCTGATGGTTAGAGGCGACTATATAACCGGATTACATGGTCGCAGTTCAAGTAGAGAAGATTAAAGAAAGAGTATAAGCGTTTCCAAGTATATGTGATAGCACTATCGGTTCTTGCAAGTTTTAATAACTAAAGGTTCCTTTTCCAAAGTGTATATGTGTGTCTAAAGGTGTTACAGAGTGCTAACTCATAACCGCCTTCTAAGTTTGTGTTGAAACAAGTCTGTTATCTTATCGTGTGGTTTTGATGTATGTGCTGTGATGTGTTGCTTCTGTTGTTGTCGTTGTGTTATTCGATTGGCCACTTTGCAACCAGGAAGCAACAATCAAAGAAAGCTATTCCTGATTCTCGTCTTTGTCTTGATGAGGCGAGCATTTCATGTTGATGTTATCCTGTTTAAGTAAAGACAGCAGGGAGACCGAAAAATACAAACTATCCAGCCCCTGGCAAGCCAGGTTCAGCAAGATTCTTTAACCACAACAAGACAGGTTGAGAGTTGAGGCAAAATCGCATCCAAGATACCGTAAGGAATGGAAGTCCAACAGATTAAAAAGTCAAGTCCACAAGAAGTCAAGTAAAATCCAAGTAACGTTAGTTAAAAGAGTAAAGGTCATGTATGTTCAAGTCCGATGTTAAATAAGTGTAGTCATATCCGATAAAGGCCTAAAGCTAATCCACATGGAAATCATTTTTTTTAAGAACCGGATGTCAACGTACAGAAAAAGGTAATCAGGGAAAAAGGTTCAAGAAGAAAACATTCTGGAGCCAAAGAATTGCAAGGTATTTATTTGTCTAAAAACGCCTTTACAATGTAAACTAAATTGTTTGTAATTTTCTTAAAATATTCTTTCCTATTCGAAATTCTTATTATTACCTTAAATTGATTAGTTATTCAAAATTTTCTTGTTTAGAAATCTCTATTTCCTCTTCTATCACATCAGGCCCATTTTATAGTTTTTCTGTTGAATAATGTGAACTAGGTGGAGATGGGCAAAAGCCTAGGGACATCCCCGATACAGAACACAAAGACTGTCCTTTGGTGTTGCACTACCTTCCACTGGACGGCAAATTCCACTGGACAGCAGCACTAGATAATAGAACCATGCACAGCTCCTCATGCTTAGGAATGGCCACTAGGCAGCGATCGACCGGTGTTGATCGCTGTAGACACTTTTTCAACACAGATTTTCCAAGGTGGAATTCGACTAAACGTCTAGGTGCCACCCAAAACAAGTACATACGCATACATACCCCCCCCACACACACACACACACTGGCTAGAAAAGTCCTGAGTATCTCGGGCTCGACTCTATCAGACCAGAACTTATAGATTTCATCGTGTTAAGAGAACCTCATCCTTTGAAACCTCATCAGTTGATTCACCGTATGAAGCATTCATGTATCTCATGTCCAAATGAACCTGAAAAACATCACTTTGAAAATCAGCAGTAGATTTTTCTGTGGAATAAATTCAACAGAATCCCTCAAAGAAGAAATCTCAGCACCATCACAACGACCATGATTAAAGGTAGAGAAAATGTCAGCAGGCCTGATTTAATTCATCACATTTCGCCAAGGATGCCTCTTGTGAAAACAAATAATGGTGGTACACTGATTACAGAGAGTTACGTAATTCATCTTCACTGCTTTAATTTCAGCAGTTTGCCCGAAAGCAGACTGAGAACATTTCAAGGCTCCATGAGCATTTCGAATTTGGAATGAATGAAAAGAGCATAGTTCGGACGTCCAAAAAGCGACCCATTTATCACGCCAACATCTGAATTGCAGGGATAATTAAATTCTTAAAGAATAAAGCCACTTCTTCGGCAGTAAGGTTAAAAAAACAACACCCATTCGGATATGGATACATTTTCTTTTAAATAGTCATAAAATTTTCTACATGAATCGAAACTAAAAGGAAAAAAACCTAAACTATCAAGTAAAATAAGATATCGACAAGGAAGATCAGATACATATAAAATTATGCTTCTCTGATCATAGTACATACTGTATGTCAAGTGGCACTGCTGGTCCTGCTCCCTCCCTGAACTACGCATTTGTATACTCTGTGTTGCAGCCCAAACTCTGATGACGGGCAACATGGGGTAAACTAGTGGGACCGTCCCGTCCTCTGCCGGGGAGGGCGCGTGTAACAGGGAATAGAAATGTCTCTGGCGGCGGCGAACCCTGAACGACACCTGAACTTGCCAGGCAGGGCCCCAGAAGGGGGGGGACTATGGAAGGCGAAAGGACAGCAAGGGAGACAGATGAGAAAGATGTAGTCTGCGTGGGTAGCACAGTTATATCGTCACCGTCCTCCCCACACCGGGTGGAAAAGGCCCGGGTTCGAATCCCGTCGACGACGCGAGGAACTTTAATGGGCTTTTTTCACTCCGTGGCTGAGTTATTCGGTCCCAGGCGTAGTTAGCAAGGTTTTTCCCCCAGAATCTGGGGTTTTTCGTCCAGCAAACAGACAAATCGACCATAGAACAAACGCAATTAACAGACATATGACACACAGCACGGCAATGAATTTAATTATTCGGGTGACCTAAAAATAATAACAGTTTTTTAGATGAGAAAGATGAAAATAAAGAAGGTGGATGATAGGAAGACTTTCCACCTGGAAATAGGAAGTTAAAGAAATAGAAGGACAACTCCTGTAGATGAAGCCCATCCTCCACAGGGAGGATGCGCTCCTCAAGAACAGGAAAATATTTGTGGTGGTAGAGTCCACCAGGCAAAAAGGTTGGGATGGGAGGTGGGGAATACAGAAAGGGAGTGTATGGGATAAAAATCATAGAGCCAGGGCTCTATATGTGAGGGGAAGAAGATCGCACTGTGGACATTCAGTACTTCTCTGTTAGTAAGCCCTGACAGGCTAGGCCAGCTGAAGCCAGTGATAGCAAATTCCACGTTATGCCTCAGGTGAAGAGGCATGACGGCGAATCTGTTAGAACAGCACACCCTCATCCCAATTGTACACCTGTCATACTTTCATTTACACAATTGCACTTATATATATGTATGTATTAATAAATATGAAAGTTGGAGAGAAGATGTGAGTGAAAGTTACACTTCTTCTTCTTCTTCAGTGTATCGACTGGTTTGCCCCTTTGATGAGCTGTCTCCACTTCGCCCGGGTTTTGTGCTAAGTGTTTCACTTCTGCATAGCTTCGAAGCCCAGTTTCCTTCAGAATTGTATTTATGATGGTGTTTTCTTGATCTTCCTTGTTTTCTTTTTCTCAGTATTTTGCTTTCCAGTACATCCAGTAACATCCCTCTATGCCTCATGGTGTGTCCGATCCATTGTAGCCGTTGTCTTCTGATTCTTCTTAGCAATTCTCTTTCTTCTCCTACACGTTGTAAAACCATGTTATTACTAATTTTTTCTGTCCAGCTAATCTTTTCCATTCTTCGCCAACACCACATCTCAAAAGCCTCTAGTTTTTTTCAAGTTTGTTTTGTTTAATGTTCATGTCTCTGCTGAATACAAAGCAATAGACAAAATGCATGTTTTCATAATTCTTTTTCTTAGGTCTAGTGACATATTTCTTTGGCTTAGTAAAGTGATTTCACCTCTAAATGCTTGTTTTACCATTGCAATTCTTGAACCGATTTCAGTGTGGCAAAGATGAATCTTGTGTTATAATTTGTCCTAGATATTTGAATTTTGTTACCTGTTCTATTTTTTCTCCATCAGTTTCAATGTGAAATTGTTTTGGCTTTTTACTTATCATAATTTTTTTGTTTTATTAGTGTGTGTGTGTGTGTGGTATGGGTGTTTAATGGCGCACAAGCTGCTGTGGCTATATTGCGCCTATTCATAGGTATGTTGAAAAGATAAAATAAATAATTAATGTGAAGACGGTTCAATCTCATTTCATGCCAGAAACTAATCAGAGTCGCTTATACATTCCTATTTGTTTCAAATAACAGAAAAGTTCATTAATATTGGCATTTTCACCAATGATATCATTTAATATTATCCGTTCACGGAAATTAGCCAGAGAATGAAATATTGAAGTTCGATGTTGTTGATAATGTGGGCAGTCAATCAAAATATGTTTGACTGTTAGATGCTCAGAGCACTGTGAACAAAGAGGAGGATCATCGCCTGTGAGTAGATGGAGGTGAGTCAGATGAGTATGTCCTATTCTAATCCGCGCGAGTACCACTTCTTCTCGCCGAACTGTCTGAATGCATGAGTGCCAAAATTTTGGGTCCTGTTTTAACTGGAACAGTTTGTTATTTGTTTGTTTATGCCATAGCTCTGTCCATTGTGCATGATATGCTGTTTGAATTATAATATTATAATCAGAAACTGGAATAAAGGCAGAGGTTAAGTCTACTGTTGATGGATTTTTAGCCGAAATATCAGCCAACTCGTTCCCTTTGATGCCTGAATGTGCTGGAATCCAGCAAAAGTTCACTCGTTGCTGGCGTTCTTCGATTTTCAACAGCAAATACTTGATTTGATTTAGTATAGGGTGATCCTTATAAGAGAAATTCTGCATTGCTCTAATTGAGCTCAGAGAGTCGGTGTAAATTAAATATTTTGCAGATGGGTGAAGACTCAAATTTTCTAGAGCTAATTGAATTGCATATAATTCCGCTGAAAAGCTGCTGTACTCAGGTGGAAGAGAGGCTGATATGATAGCAGAGGGAAACACTGCTGCTGCTCCAACAGTTGAATGAGATTTGGAACCATCAGTATATATCGGTAAGAAGTCAAAACAGTTTTGAATATGGCTAGCATGGAGTTGTTGCACATTCAGAGTTGGTAGACGATTCTTTCCCCATTGGAGAAAATAATTATCACAGGCTGGTTGAGGAAATGGGGTCCATGGTGGGCAAGAATAATTCTTTCTGCGCTGCCTACTCTGGAGAGGAACATTCCAATTTTGTGCTATTTCAAGGAGCCGTAAGCCTGCTGGGCGTATTTTATTTGGTTTATTTCTATAGAGATTGTGAAATGATGGATTAAAGAGATATGGTTGGATGGGGCGCGGAGAACAGTTTCGTATTCTGACTGCATATTTAAGTAGTAACATTTTTCTGCGGAGGTAAAGAGGGGGCTCATGGGCTTCAATATATAGACTATAGGTTGGTGATGTCCTATAAGCACCAAGAGCAATCCTCAGTGCATTGTGTTGTACAGGATCCAGCCAGCGTAATACACTCTTTCGAGCAGAATCATAAACTGGGGCACCGTAATCTAACCGAGATCTAATCAGTGCTCTATATAAGAGCAGCAAAGTTGTACGATCTGCTCCCCAAGACTGGGCAGATAGAGCTCTAAGCATGTTCAGCTTTTTCAGACAGGTAGTACGTATTACTCTAATGTGCTCAAGGAAATTTAACTTGCTGTCTAATATTAATCCCAAGAATCTAATATTGTTGGTAATCGGGATGCTGGAATTTGATATCCGGAGTTCAGGGTCTGTATGTAATTTGCGTTGGTTACAAAAGTGGATAGCAACTGTTTTCTGATGGGAAAGCCGATATCCATTGAACTCAGCCCATTTTTTAATTTTATTGAGGGATATTTGCAATTGGCGTTCAATAGATCTCATGTTCTGAGAGTGGCAAGAAATGGAGAGATCGTCAGCATAAAGATAGGCTTCTACAGTATTTGGAAGTTCTTTGGAAATGGAATCAATTCTAATGGCAAATAGGGTTGCGCTCAAAACCGACCCCTGTGGTACTCCTTCTTCCTGCAAGAATGTAGAAGAAAGGGAGTTTTGGTATCGAACCTGGAAAGAGCGGATCTGGATGAAGTTCCTAATGAATATAGGCAGGTTGCCTCGTAGACCAAGATTATGTAGGTCACTGAGAATGCCATATCGCCAGGTAGTATCGAATGTTTTATTAGTATTAATCTTCATATTTCTTCACTTTCTTAGTTAACTGTTTTAGCATATTGGATAACATTCTTGGGCTACCTGCAAGGATTACCTGATCATCTGCAAACTTGATTGTGCTAAGCGTTCTTCCACCTATCTTTATACCTAACTTTTCACCATCAATGCTTCTTTCACTATTAATTCTGCAAATATATTAAATAAACCTCCTCTTCCTATTTTTGCTGTTTCTGTTAATTCTCCGTTTAACCTGATGATGGCCTTTTGTTTTTTACAGATTCCTGCCATTGGTTATCATTCTTTCACCTAAGAATCTTCAAGTTCCTATTGCTTGTTTTGTAGATAAGTTCTTTCTGAACCCACATTGCGTATCCTCTAAAAATGTTCGATGTAGGATTCTATTCGTATTTTTATGATTTTTAAGACAATTTTTGATGCATGTGATATGAGGCTGATGATTCTATAGTCTGCATTTTGTTGATGCAGATTGTTTGGTATTGGTCCTATGACGGTTGTACAATGTTCTTCTGGCATTTTTCTTCACTATGTGCTTTCAAAATCAATCTAAATAGTGATTCTCTGTAATATTATCTATACCAGGAGTTTTAAGAAGCAACTTTAAAGCTAGCTCAAATTCTTCTTTTAATATTTTGAACTTGTTTTAAGTTTTGTTGTTCTCCTTTCTCTCATATTTCCAAGTGTAACTGCATGGTTCCATGTATAAAATGGCATTATCTTTTTCATTTCTGATTGCTCTGGAGCGAATTTCATTACATGTCCTTGTAATGTCTTTAGTTTTCTTGTAGGCCTTATCTGTTCGTCCATACTGCATTAAGGTTTCGATTTCTTGGCATTGTTCAGTCCACCATTTATCTTTTTCTTTTCTGCATTCTCTTATATCCACAGTTACACAAGATGTCAAAAGCAAGGCCAATTAGGGAGGAGTGACCTGTAAAGTAAATAAATTAAGTTAAATTAAACTGACAAATATATAAAAGTAATGCTAGCTAGCATCAGATAACGGTGAATATGTTTGACTATATTCAAAAGAGGGGTAGAACAAATAAGCAATAGAGTCTGATGTCAGCAAAAGTATCGGGTATTTCATCAGGGGACTACACTTGATCATGCATTAAGGACTGCGTTTCTATACTTGTCCATAAATGCGAAAGAAATATAACTCTCACAAAATATGGACAAGGTAGTCCCAACGCAGTGTATGTTGTATAAAATAATTAAAAATATTTGTATATTGTAAGTGCAAATTCAGAATGAAGTAGCAAATGCAAATAAAAGTTAAGTGGATATATTTGTAGAATTTAGTTGATAGAAATTAAAGAAATGCAAATGGTATAAGGTTGGGGAATGAATTGGGGATAGGGAAGGGTTAAAAAGTGTATCTGAATTAAATAAAGGTGAAAATAGCTAGAATGGGCTTAAGGAAAGTAGGAACGTTCGTATCACCCTCGTATTGCACTAATAGTTTTACGAACCGGAAAAAGTATAAAGATAAAAGTTAAGAAAAGAAATTATTATAAAGTACCAGGTAAGCTGGGGTCATAAAGCCCAATCTTTTAGTAAGGCTATGTGAGTATTAGTATGAAAAAAGAAACTACTACCAAATGCATGCGTAGTGGGAAGTCGAAAAAAATATCAGAAAATGGCCGAGATCTAAATGCGGAAACATAACAAGTTGCTAAAAAAAACGTACAAAATGATACCTGGAATCTTAAAGTAGTTCGTATTTTCAAGGGGAAAATTTGTAAAGGTAGGGTACATGCACTTTTCGTATATTCATTTTTGACGGCACATGCATTTTCGTTTGCGCGCACGTCTATTTTCGTATGCGAAAGTGAATTTTGGTATGCGCGTGCGCATATCTATTCATATATGCATACGTAACAATGCATATGTATTTTTCAATGCATTTGGCACTGTTTCAGGGCCAAATAGCCCTGAAACAGTGCTGTCTGGGTGGTGGTACCTATCTGAGAATAAGTAACACTAGTCTTCTCCTTAGGTTTTGATTTGATTTGATTTAAGAATTCTTGGCGCAAGAGCTACTGCGGCTAAAATGCGCCTGTAAAATTTTATATAATGGTTTTGTTTTTGATTCGTATATTGCTGCTAATGATTTCCAAGGGTAACATAGAATGACTATAGCTTGTTTTAGAAATATTTAGTTTTATATTTGATTGTAGTAATTTATTTTCTTGAGGAACTGAAAAACATCTGCTATATTTTTTCTATCTTCCAGTATGGTTTTGAGAGTGAGGGAGTGATGTTTGTTTAGCTCTTTGAAGGAATTTCGGCGCTCATCTGCAAAAGCTGGACAAGTAATCAATATATGTTCTACTGTTTGTTGTGTGTGACAGATAGGGCATAGGGGGGGATCCTCTCCTCGCAAAAGATAAGAGTGACTGAAATACGTGTGTCCTATCCTTAACCTAGCAAGTATCACTTCATCACGTCTATTTTTCTGAATGCTGGATTTCCATGGTTGGAGTAATCTTTTGATCTGATGCAATTTGTTAGAGGTAAGTACTTGCCATTGCTGCTGCCAGTGATGTTTCCCACTGTGATCAATTACGTGTTTATAGTCTGAGAAAGGGATATATTCTGATGCAGAAATATTGTTGTTAGCTTCTTTGGCGGCTCTGTCTGCTTGCTCGTTACCATATATTCCGACATGGCTTGGGATCCAGCAAAATCTAATGTTACGACGTTGTTCAAGGAGTTTTGATATTTTGTATTGAATCTGCTGTTGTAGAGGATGTTTGTTAAAACTGATATTTTGTATTGCCATCATGGAACTACGGGAGTCAGTGAAAATTATGCTGTTTTGAAAACTTGAATGGTCGATTTCGTCTAGTGCTAACATAATGGCTTGCAGTTCTGCGGTATAAATGCTACAGTCTTTTGGGAGTTTTTGGGCCAATGTGATGTCAGAAAAGTAAACTGCCGCTCCCACATGAGAATCAGTTTTGGATCCATCTGTATATAGAAAGCAATAATCTGAAAATTGTGCCTTATAAGCAGCATGCAGCTGTTGATGGTTTATATGAGAAAGGATTTGTTTGCTCGAAATGTGGAAGGAGGAGTCACATAAAGGTTGTCTGATTATCCATGGTGGAGTTGACTGCTTCGTCAGCGGATTTATGTTATCTAGGTTAAGCTCTCTACTGAGAAGAAGGTTTTTTAATCTCACATTCGCAGGTTTATTGATTCTTTGTTGTTGCTGATAATGTTGTTCCCATTCAGAAGCAAAAAGAGTTTTCTGTAGAGGGTGGTCTGGTAAGGATTTTATTTTAGCTGCATAAGAGAGTAATTGATTTTGTCTTCTGATTTGTAGAGGAGGTTCTTGAGCTTCGGCGTACAGGCTCTGCACAGGTGAGGTGCGGAAAGCTCCAAGGGCTAAACGTAGTGCACAGTGATGTACCGGGTCGAGCCATCTCAGGGCACTAGGCCTTGCCGAGTCATAGACTGGGGCACCATAGTCTAGCTTAGACCGAATGAGAAGGCGATATAAACGTAGCAGGATTGTCCTGTCTGCTCCCCAGGATATGGCGGATAGGACCTTCAGGATGTTCATTTTCTTCAAACAGTGGACTCTTATGTGACTGATATGCTCTAGGAAAGTCAGTTTTTTGTCAAAAACTAATCCTAAGAAACGGACACTATTTTTAACTGGGATGATCTGTTCTTTCAGCCTGAGTTCTGGGTCAGGATGGAGATTCCTTTTTCTGCAGAAATGTATACATGCAGTCTTTTGTACCGATATTCTATATCCATTTCTTTCTGTCCATTTTATGACTCTGTTAATGGCTACTTGCAATTGCCGTTCTATTGTCCTCATATGCTGCGCTTGATAAGAAATGCTGAAATCATCAGCATAAACAGTTGTGAAAATATTGTTTGGGATTTGTTCTATTATTGTGCTGAAGTGGATTGCAAAAAGTGTGGCACTAAGTACAGATCCTTGAGGGACCCCTTCTTCTTGATAATATATATTAGAAAGTGTATTGTTCATTCGAACTTGGAAGGTCCGATTCTTAAGGAAATTATGTATGTAGAGGGGTAGGTGTCCTCTAAGGCCAAGTTGGTGTAACCTTTTAAGTATACCATATCGCCACGTGGTATCATATGCCTTTTGGATATCAAAATTAACCATGACTTGGTGTTGTTTCCTGAGGAAAGCATTTCTTACTTGATTTTCCAGTTGTATAAGTACATCCAAGGTACAGCGATTTTTTCTAAAGCCAAATTGTTCTGAGTTGAGAAGACCATTATTTTCTAGGTACCATGTTAGTCTATTGTTGACCATTTTCTCTAAGATCTTGCCTAAGCAGCTAGTCAAAGCTATGGGACGATAGTTCTGTGGGTCTGACAGATCTTTTCCCTGTTTTGGGAAAGCTAGTATTATTGCGTGGTGCCATTTGTTTGGGAAAGAATTTTCAAGGTATATTTTGTTGTATAGATCTAACAGGGCTAATTGGGACTGTTCATCTAATTGTTGTATCATTGCATAGTGGATTTCGTCAGGACCGACGGCACTGTGTTTCACCTGTAGCAAAGTTTGTTTTAGTTCTGCTACAGTGAGCGGCAAGTTGTATTGTTCACATTGATTGCTAGAAAAGTTTAGTTTTATTTTTTCGGCCTCTTTCTTGTACGTTTTGAAAGCAGTGGGGTATGCACAGTTAGCAGATGTATTCGAAAAATTTTCGCGAAGCACATTGACTATGTCTAAGGTATTTGTAACCAACTGTCCCTTCCAATTTAGCAATGGTGAGGGGTTTAATTGAGAACTGTTTGACATCCTTCTGATCTTTTTCCAGATAAGTGTAGCTGGTGTGGAAATAGTTATAGTGGATGCAAATTTCATCCAAGCGGCTTTTTTGCTTATTTTTTGCACTTTCCTGACCTTAGCTCTGGCTCTCTTGAATTGTATCAAATTGTCTGTTGTTGGATTTCTGCGAAAAAGGTTCCAGGCTCTATTTCTCTCTTTTTTAGCTTCCCCGCACTCTTTGTTCCACCATGGTTTTGGATATATTCTGATGTTAGAAGATGTTTTAGGTATTGTCTTTTCCGCAGCTTGAAGCATGCTATCAGTAACATAGGCTACTGATGTTTGTACCGATTCTCGTTTAATAATGTTGCAGTCTAACTTGGCTAGTAACCTGAATGTTTCCCAATCTGCATCATATATTTTCCATCTGGGGTGCCTACTGGCTTGACATGGCGTTTTCTTCATGATTTTCAAAATAATGGGGTAGTGATCACTGCTCAATGGAGTCTCGTGCACGCTCCATTTAGTGATAGGGAACAGTGTTGGGGAACAGATTGATAAGTCTATTGCAGAACTGCTTTTTGATGGAAGGTGGAAATATGTGTGTGTGCCGTCATTTAAAATCATTAGGTTGTTCTCGACAACTAATTTTTCTATTTGTTTACCCTTTTGGTCTATTTTGGGATCGCCCCATAGTGGGTGATGTCCATTTAGGTCACCTAAGATACAGAATGGGGATGGTAGTTCAGTGATCAGCTCTTCGAAATCCTTAAATTGGAATTCTTGATTAGGGGGTAGATATATTGAGGCTATGGTAATGTTGAAGCCTATTGCTAGACGGACTGCAACTGCTTCTAATGGTGTGTTCAATGGTATTGTTTGGGAAGGTACATGTTTGTTAACTAATATTGCAACTCCTCCTCTCGTTGTTCCATTCGTTATGCGATCCTTTCTATATATGATATAATTTTTGATTATGCTATTGTCCTGTGGTTTTAAATAGGTTTCTTGTAGGCAGATACTTAGTGGGTGGTACTGGGTGGTGAGGTCTATAATATCATTAGTGTTTGAGCGAAAACCTCGACAGTTCCATTGGATAATTGTACCTGTCATTTGAGGTTAGATGTTCCCTCGGATTGCTTCCTTGGGGCTGATTTAACTTTGTCTACCTTTATTTTGTCTTTCTTTGAAAAATATGGTCTACCCGTATCCATTTCTTCTTCAGTGAAGATTTCGAGAATTGGTTCCTCTCCTTGATTTCTTGCATCTGTATCCATTTGTTCTGCAATCTTTTTTCCTGTATTACCTAACTTTTCTTTGTTTCCTTTTCTCCTTACATTTTCTGAATTATCTGGTGGGAAAGATAACGGAGTATTGATAATCTTTTCTTGTGTTTGTGATGGAGATGGTTTGTAAAACTCACGAACCCATTCTGAGATGGATTCTCCTGGGGGGATTGTGACATCCGTTTGTGTGCCACAACATTTTGAAATGGGTAATTTAATTTCCGGAGCCTTTTTGGTGGTGGTAATCTGCGCATAAGAAGGTTTGTTTGCTATATTTATTGTAAT